>NC_047019.1:1662078-2004578 GCF_902652985.1 Pecten maximus | reverse complement strand
CGGGATCCATATTATACGGGTCGGAGTGAGGAATGGACTAATGTTTCATTTTGCAACGGTATTCAGAGTCAATATTCAACGTTGAAACTGATCCCGTGTCGCTAGTGTATATACAATTGTACAATGATGATCTTTTAATTAGACATTTTTGTATCTGTTTACTGATTTCAGTAATTAAGATCACAACAAACTTTTACTGACATCCATTTCTGATTTAGTGCGCCCTTGAAATAATTTTTGAAATTTCATTTCTGCTACGGAAAACTATATCATTATTGTATTGATATTGGATATTTTCGTACGAAAATTAGATGTGTCATATATGATTCCCCCATATGAAGAAAACTGCTTTTTATATAACGTATGGAAGTTAATATTATGATACCATACACGTTTTACTGTCTTTATCACTGCTTAAATTGCGTCCAACATCATCATTTGCCGATACATCCAAACTTAGTTAAAACATGTTTTATTTGAAAATATTCAAAAGATATGTCAGAAACGCCCACATTTAAAAAGTGGTAAATACAAATTATACTGCCTATATTATGGAGGGTTAAAAGGGACATAGTTCTATGTTTAACTTTTCTTGTTTGTTTAACCATTTAACTTATTGTTTTGATTATTGTTCCTTTATCTTTTATTTTTTCATTTCTTTATTTTTACATAGTGATAAGTGTTGATATTTAATTTCTTTTATTCAGCGTTAGAAAGTTTGTGTTTCTTTGTTTTATATCCCTATTGCTGCAGACTGATGCTATAAACTAAGTAAAATTGTGTTTAACAATTTTAGATATTAGTCGGCTATTTCTATTTTGTGACCAAAAACTTTGATTTAATATGTCATTTTTTCAGTTTCTGCTTGATAGTTTTATGGTTTTCAAATTTAGTGGTTTAATATCGCATTTTCTTCTTTTCCTATTTGGTTATTTAAGTATATTTTATTTCACAACAACAATGTTAGTGTTTCAGAATTATGTCCCAAAAAACCCTTGATGCATTTTTTCAAACTATTCTAACACCAGGGGGCAGTAAAATCTAAACATAAATATATTATCACGGGGCGCTCCCCAACAACCATCGACTGGTAACTTCATATTATGATTTTATCAAAACGGTTAAATCCTAGGCATTGTGTTTATTAGATATGTAATTATTAGTATTGAGACACCGTTTGTGTACCAATAAAATGTTTGTTTTTGACGATTTTTCCGTGTCGTTTTACGACATCGCTCAACTTTTGTGAAGGAAGTGGGTCAATCAGCTAGACCAGCGTTCATCTTTTCGATAACAAATCTAAACTCTTATGGAGTCGTATACGTAGGTTTCCAGTAGGTTTCCTAGGTCTAGTGTAAATGTTACGTGTTCATTAACGTTTTAGAGACAGGCGACGTTTAAATATATAATATTTAATTTCTTTATTGTTTGTTTGTTTAATGAAATTACTCTGTCGTTAGTTTATGCTTTGATGTCTTGATCAGCTGATATTTGTTTATGTTGTGGAGCACCGACGTTTCGGGAATATCTCATACATATTAGCTTACGATGACACGAACTTTCAAGGAACTACTGTACATGTACTTCAGTACACACTAGCAGTATATTGAACAATTCTTTTTCAGTAATAGAAGTTTTTTTCTCAAATTCTTAATGAAATATATATGTTCTAATGCTTTAAATTTTGAAATTAAAGTCTCTGACCTGCCCTTTATTGAGATGGTTCTTAGGACAGTGTCAAATTATATCATCTTTTGCATTGATTAATAAATGAAATAAGTTTTCAAATATATTAAAACCCTTCACTTTTATGCACCAAAGAAAACAATATGCAAGAAAGCTGTTCTGACAAATTTTAAGCTAAAATATTATCAATTATTATGTTGCATTAGGAAAAATTCTGTTGCTTTGGGTGTATAGAATAATGTCAGGCATTTTTATTTTATCTTTTAAAATTAAATCAATTTCAATTTATTACAAAAAAGTATAAGATAGAAAATTATTTGACAAAATCAAAGAGTTACCAGGTTTTAGCTATCACAATTTTACAAAATAGTTGACTTCGAAATTTCATGAATTAGTAAATTTTCAAATATCTAGTATCTGTAAGTTGCTTTATTATCAATTCCATATCAACATATTTCAACCCTTTGCTTACATGTGCCAAAGAAAACCATGTGCGAGAAACCTGTTCTGAGAAAAAATTACTAAAATTATGTCGATTGTTATATCACATTAAGTTAATTAACTAATTTAGGGTGTGGAACCATGTTGTAGTTTTGTTTTGTCTTTTGAATTTGTATAATCAGTTTCAACTGATTACAAAAGGATAATAGAAAACTACTTGTCAAAATTAAAGAATTACTAATATTTTGTTATCACTATTTTACAAAATAGTTTTTCTCCAAAATTTCATCTGCACATAGGTAGCAATTGGTAAATTTTGAAATATCTTTGCTTTAAATACCATTCCGACATATTTCAACCTTTCGCTTACATATACCAAAGAAAACAATGTGCAAGACACCAATTCTGACAAATTTATCTTAAGTTTTTGGAACTGTTATGTATTTATTGTGTTGCACTAAGTTAAATTCAATGTTGGGGAACAATGTAGTTTTTTTTATCTTTTGAATTTAAACTTTACTTATATAAAGGTATTATAGAAAATTATTTGACAAATTCAAACAATGACCAGGATTTAATGATAACCATTCTACAAGATAGTCTTCTTCATAATGTCATCTCCACACAGGTGAAATACAGTAACACTACAGTAGGACTAGTGTACATGTAAATAGTTTATATGTTTCTTTTTTTAGGCCAACACCACCATATGCAAACATTTACATTAGGAAGGGTGTTACAAATTGTTGGCCAAAGACTGCAGTTAATTTCCCTCTATATTCTACTGAAGAAACAGATTCAGGATTTTGAAACTTTACATGAAATCTGGTTTTAATTTCATATTGTAGAACTACTCTCTCGATTTCAAACCATTTAGATATAAATGAAAATTAAAAAGTTTTAAACAGGTACTGAAATTGCAGGCCTTAGACCGCAAGTAATTACCCTCTATGTTCTACTTAAAAAAAATCATTAAAATGTTTTTGAGACATTGCATAAAATATGGTTTTCCTTTCATTTTGTAGAACTACTCTCTCAATTTCAAACCATTTAGATATTAAGAAACAAATTTTCCACAATTTTCACTTCTTTGGTACTATTGCCACTGTAAGATAGTTTATTAATTATTTATTATTGAGGGGCCGCGATGGCCGAGTGGTTAAGGTGTCATGACACTTAATATCACTAGCCATCCACCTCTGGATTGCTAGTTCGCAGCCAACGTGGGAAGTTAACTGGCCATGGTACTGACAGTAGGCCGGTAGTGTTTCTCCTGGTACTCCGGCTTTCCTCCACCTCTAAACCTGACACGTCCTTAAATGAACTTAGCTGTTAACAGGACGTTAAACCAAATACAACAAGTATATTAGTATTATATATATAGAAGAAGTATAGTTTGAACAGTTATCCTGCAGAAGAAAAGGGAAGCTGACAATCAGGCCGGTATGTGTTGTCATGGTTATGTCTTTGGGCAAGGCCACTTTACCCTTTTTGTTCTGGATGGCATGCAATGGGCCTCTTGTATGTTGTTCAGTGAGGTAGTCACCAACTACTACAAGGAGACCCAGCCTCAGACTTAAAGATGCTACTTATTTTTCAGAATCTGGGCAAACTGGTCTACACTGCTCCCTTACAAGAAGTTTAAATCATTTATTTGAAAAGAAAATATTATTTATTTTGCTTGGTAAGCTCCATTTCCTGGATGGCATGTGGACAGACACTGGTCTGCTGCATGTTGTTCAGAGGTAGTCACTAACTACTACAAGGAGACCCTGCCTCAAACTGACTGGCTATTCAAAGGGTGATAAACAAAGCTAACAAATAATAAAGCAAATAATGTATAAGAGTACGAGATAATTTGCCACTTAATTTTCAGAAACTCCAGGGCAAACTGGTGTACACTGCTACCTGATAAAAGGTTGAAAAAAGTTATTTAGAAATAAAAATATGATTTATTATGCATGGTTAAGCTTCCTTTACATGAATTATTGTTCAAATTCATATAAATAATTTAAAACTTGCTAATCACTTAATTTTCATCTGTGATAGAAAAAGGGAGATAGCTCGCTCACCTGCTCTTGATATTCAATTACCTGGGTAATAAGATATTTCCCTAAAGTTCTATTCATGATCGATAAATTATCTATATGATGATGATTGATAATGAACTTATTAGTGATTCCCAACACTACTGAAGAAGTTTTCGAATAAAAAAAAATAGACAATCTCCCAATTTGCTCGACACAGACCACTGACACAGACGCTTGATACTGACTTTGAACTATGGGGAAAGTCCCGAAATGAAATTTACAATTTAATATATTGAATCAATTTTCGGCAATATCATCGGTTGATATATCCGAAGTCTTGGAACTGGCAGCACGGGCGCTGTATGATATGCGGAACTACGAAAACCAGTCTAGTACTTCGAGCTCTAGGCCTACTGCCTGTGCCATTCAACCGGAGCAGACACGAAAAACCGGGCTCGGTGTCGTAAACACTTTTTTTTCGAACTAGGATTTTATCATCTGAGGATATAATATTGATATTATTTCGAAAATTAAGGATAGAAAGCAGTGAGTGTATAATTTAGGGCCTAAGCTTAATCCAATCAATGATGAAGTGTTTCAGTCGGGCATTGGTAGGAATTTGAGAGTCATTGTTGCCATGGCTACTGTAGGGAGTAATCCTTACTTCCGAAGCGATTGATTTGAGCACCCTCTGCCGTTAGAATGAAGATGAAAAATGCATAAGGGTTTTTTGGGACATAATTCTAACTTTCTATTTCTTACTTTTCCCCTTTCTTTCTCTCTTTCTTTTTAGTTTTCATCTTTCATGTAACATGTTTTAGCAATAATAGTTATTTTACAAGTTGTTAAATTGGAGAACAATACAGTTATATTTCAAACTTTAAAGTTTAAATATGAAATCTAAGAAACAGTAAAAAAAAAAAAAAAAAAAAAAAGATAAAATGCGAAATTGAAGATAAAATGTTAAAATAAAGAGTTTTGAATTCAAAAAAGTAATAACGTAAAATGAAGCATTAAAATTGTGAGAAATAAAGCAGTAATGACAAATAATGAGAAGTTGAAATTAGAAAAGTAAAAAAAAAGTAAGAAAAAAGAATGAAAATATTATGTTTGACTTATGTCCCTTTTAACCCTCCATACCATATAAAACGTATCTGCCTATATATAGCTAGATGTCTATAGAAAGCTAGCCGAGTACATTTTTTTTGCAATCACGACTATTCATAGCCTGTGGTGTACTTTTTGTATACATTTTTGAAAAGTGCCGTTTGACACTAAAGCGCTTCAGTATATATTCAGCCTGGTGTATACACAAGGAAATTTTGGGAGTACCCTGTGGTGACGCAATTTTATATTTACAGCTTGAAGAGGGTGTTTTTTTATATATATATACACGTTTAACACGCAAACGAAATATTGTATGATGCATATTTTGTATATTATGTACCATTATTTGAAAAAGAAATTAATCTTTACTGTACAAACAACAAAAAGTGTCACATCGACGATTTTCCATTAAAAGTACATGGAATAATGAATGAGAAAAAAACCCCAAAACGTATGAATACTTACACTTTCATTAACTTGCTATTAATGATGCTAAGTTTACACTCCAAATCATACCGTGCTGTGTTAGTTGTGTGGTTATACTATGGCCCCTTATCCGTATATGGCACTTTGTCAATATTTAGTTCTGTGTCATGTGTTCTAATCTAGTGTCCGGTGTCCGATTTCTAGTGTCCTTAATCTTCTTATGCTACTAATATAATGACTTAACAAGTAGGGAAATTTCTAGATGGAAATAAAAAATACCCAAATTAATGTTAAAACCCTTGTTAAATGTAATGTTTTTTAAATGATAGATGACAACAAATATATTTACTATCTCCACCCCACACCCTTCCCACCACCAACTCCAATCCTTTCTATGTCACTATTGGAAGGCAAGACTAGTTCCTACACTCAAAACTTCCAACAGAGTATTTAGTTTCACTGAAGTGGTACAAGCTAGCACGCCGATTTGTGTCAACGAATTACCTTAATAAGCTGTATAACGTAATTATTATTATATTGCTCTTTACGGTCCATCAAACCAGGACAATGGCAATCAGGTCAATAGTTGGAGTGTAAAAAAGAAATATAAAACACAACAAAAATTTAAAAGCCGGTATCGACCTACTTGACAAATGTCACACAAATTCAAAAGATTTATATTTACCTATAGTTAAAAACAAGCTCAATCGTGTTAAATAGGCCAACTATTTTGAGGTAATTCAGTATTTTGATTATGCTGACAGACACAAATAGAGATAAGAGATTAGTTACTCTGGTGGATGTGAACACATATCCAGCAGTTCAATACAAACGCGAGGTAAGTTTTCTGTCTTGATATCAATACATGATTATATATATATATATATAATCTACCAATATTATGATTGTACTAAAGGTTCTGAAAATAAATTTGGGTCCAGTTGCGCATGCTGCGTCGTATATGACACTCTGACAGCAAGATAATTGATTTTTAATGTATGAAATGCATGTATAAAGTTTCTGATACCGTTGTATAATATTTCATTTCCCATTCAAGCGATTATTTTTAGGCCTGGACTCAAGCTTTTTCTATATGGGACTCACTCTAATATTGAGCACCCAATATATCTTTGTTTGCTCTTCGGACTTGACTCGCCTGAAATAATATTACCAAATTCCTACAAGTATTCTTGTATAACATTGTTAATCATTATATGGTATTGTTATGTGAAATTATATTATATAGCATTGTATAAATCTGCAGTCTTACATTAATGTAAAATATCAGATAACAATGCATTTTACTGAAGCATCACAATGCAATACATTGAGATATTAAATTTGGATAGCATGTTAACATTGGATATACATTATATAACGTGTTTAACTGCGATATTTCATTTTAGATGGACAGTTAGATTAGATAATGTTTACACGTCAGTGGTACCGACCACGTGTTAGCGATTCGTAACAGGTTTATGAATGTGAATCATTCTATACCAGTGTGTTATTTACGAGCAGGATAGCTTTTAACTTTCAAAAAAGAGTTCAAGTTCTAGCTTGTTTAAGTTGTTTTGTGTTTGTTTAACAATTGCTATGTACATATAGCGGTGTACAGATAAAACGCTACATAATAGGTTTGGTATATATCGTGGATATCAATATATCGATCGACCCTCGAAAAACTTCCCCCAAATCTAGTTTCTCCAAGGAAAATTTCGCCTCAGGAAACGTTTGTCTCAGTCAAAAATAGCCCACAAACGATTTGCCCTCTGATGATTACTGTTTTTTTTTATCCTGAGTGGTGTAGAAAATGGCGAATATTATTTAACAAATATAAGGCTTAGGTCATATGTTAGGTTTAGATTGAAGCTGTGGTGATATATCTGACAAACATTTACAAACTCATATTGTTACCCCAGGGTATGGTTCGATAATTATGTGTCCTTGCTGTTATGAAAATAAGGAAAATCCACAAGTCAGGTCTCGAGTGGGCTGATATCGAACGTTCCGGCGATTTTTTCAGTAAACTTTAAAATTCGTTGGTGGAACTATTTTTTGGGTGAATGCCACGATATTAATTGGTTACGAGTGAAGGTTAATCCAAACAACAGACTTGTAAACATTTTCCGTAAAGATCTTGAAGAAGTTGTGATTCGTTAGACACAATATTACTTTGAAACATGACGAAGATGGTTAACATTTTTACCCAACTGCAAAGTTTATTCACGTAGCTATAGTGTTCGCCTTGAAGAACCTAACAGAAGAGTTACGGATGTTTCAATATAACTATGTATTTACTTGATGTTTCTTTTGTTCAGATATCAAGTTTCACTATTGGATTTGTTTGTATACCTGCATACGATTGAAGATAACCATATTCACAACAAAAGACTATCGACGAGGAGGACATTTTATAGTGACGGTGCCATAATGTTTAAACCCCTTTTAACAAAGCTGTTTCTTGCCGTAGCTATCATGGGGACTTTATTTGTCACGTACGTATTCCGGTTTATCGCCGTAACAAAGCACAATAGCTAGGGTGTTTATGGTTTACATGTATATAAACGATCCCTAAGCGGCGAGACCCTGGGTAGATATAACTACTATAAACTATATCCATTAATACTGACTATCAGAATAAATCACACCGATCGATAATGAATGCTTATTGTTATTTTGATGATAGTGAAAACACTTTAGTTTATGAGGGTTGCATATTTAGGTTGAGCTAATCTTCCATATGGCCTTCAAGCAAGATAATTCAATATGATGTAACTAACGCATTGTGAATATCAATCTTGAGAGAAGTGCCCTCTGACACATAATTGTATACATTGCCTGTTACCACTATAATGTATAGTGAATTGGTTGATCAGAGAAACACATCATGATGTATCGTAGTGTCTTGTTGGGTGTAAGGAGGGCAGTAGGTGATATACACAAGATAGAACACGATTTCAACCACAATACGCTGTGCTATTCTACTCTCAATCCATGGTATAAATGTGCCGACGGTTAGATATATTTGTTAGTGGAATATGACCTTCCGGTCTTTCATTGGTCAAGAATTCGAACTTTGATTCGAGCTGCAATTGTTATTGACGTTATCAATAATTGAATGACGTCACATCATCGGGTTCCCACCTTCACCTGTACACATTGTTTGCATACGCGAAATAAGACACTGCCACGTTTCCCTTTGATTCAAGCCGATATCATTGTGGTAGAAACAGTTCATACGACTTGTGACTTTTGGATATGGAATTTATTTCACACTCCCTAAGGCTCTTGTCTTTTGTAACTTGGGAAAATAACCTACTCGTGTGAAATAAATTCCATATCCAACAACCACTCGTTGTGTAACCTCTATTTATCTACCACCTTACTTCATCTGACAATCGCCTCACTAAAATCGCTTGCAATGTAAATAAAGATAGCAAAATTCCAATCCAGAGATCCTGTACATTTGTGTATCACAATGAATATTTGTTCTGTCCATAAGCTACCACTTGCTATTGAGCGATCGATTGTTGTGAAAGTGTGTACGTCGTACCCATACCCATACTTGATAATTACATATCAAATCTTCGGCCCAAACAGGGAAAACCGACACTCTTTTTTTGATTAAGTTCTGTGATCTCAATATGACAGGATATGAACATAATGGATCCTATACACATTACTTATCCTACAGGTCAGAGTGGCTGAATGTCATCCCTGTACATGTCATGTTTCGGATCCAACAGTTCCCGACAGTAAACGATGTTATCAGAAGGTAAGCTCAAAATCAACAGCAATTTAAGTGAAATATCTCATAAAGAACAGCTAGCACGATAGGTGAGGACGCCAACTGAGAAATGTTAAAACATTTTAAATTGTCTCAAAAATGAATGATATTTGTAGCAATTATTCCACTAATTTACTGTGATGTGTCATTATCGTTTAAGGATAAATGATCAAAAGTCATACTAGACCACTTATGAAATCAAAATAAAGTTGGTGTACAAGATACCTCATGAACCCGCATTATGGGACCGTCTCCGGCGTGTCAATTATCTAGTAGGCATATTAGGTTGTGTTTCATTGCCTTAGATTGACGACATTATATCGATATTATATATATTGATTTTCGAATATTCACCAGTGATGTTACAAGATCATTTATGTAAAGACGTTAAAAACAGATAACACCCGAGTTTCGGAGTTAAAAATGAAATATTTTATCAATCAGTTACTTTGTTAATTGTCGTTTTATTGTTCGATATATCAGAATGTCAACAGCGTGCATTCTATAAGTAAAACACATAAGAATAAACTGTTGTGTGTTGCTATTTCGTTGGCAGACAGAATGTGTCTTTAACCTCATCGAAAGGATATATCAAAGAAACACGAGCAGGAACTGTCCATTCTTTCAAAGACGAAATCGTACAATACAAAAGCAAAATTGTCATGAAGACTATATTGAAATCGCCGATGGCGGCTATTTCAAGGAATATTCTGGATCGTTATCTTGAGTATCGTCAGATACAGAGAGTGCAAAGTTTTAAGGAACTTTATGATCCTCGCTTTTCTGTGGTAGAGATTGACAGGAAATCAGGGTCTTTAATAGCTGGTTCAAAACTCACGATCAGAATATCTCTTTATAATGGTTTCAATCAGTCTTTGACTCAGGGAGGCGACCTACTCAATATTTGGCTTCGAAATGCCGAAGGAACCTCGACTGTGGCTGGTCACGTAGTCGACCATATGAACGGAAATTACACAGGTCATGTGATGGCGTTTTGGGCAGGAAATGTTATTTTGAAATTGACTGTCACAAACACAAAAGAAGGAATCGGTTTATATACCAACTACGTGCATGAGCGTGGAGCTTATCAATTCATAAAGGCAACATTTTCAAATGGCAATAAAACTGAGATGACACTGTGTGCAGCATCAAAGACTAACTGGCTGGAAAAAAGATACGGAGGCTTATGTAACCTTACGAAGGAAAATTACAACTTATCTTTTTTCTGCGGGAAGCCAAGGTCTCTTTCATGTACGAGCTGGCTAAAATATTCATATGATAGTGCACTACATTTTGACCTCAATTCATCGCAAATACTCGGGTAAGTGAAAATATAATTAACACAAATGATGTAAGGTATGCTATTCAGAGGATGCAATCGATGGTGACAACAACATGTTTTTATTTCATTATAAGTAAAATTTACACCTTCCCCTGGACAAATATATTAGGCTTTTCATATACTCCGTATTACATATATCTTGATTACATATCATCTGTATATACATGCTTGTCGGTTTGTACACTAGTAAAAGTAATTATATAATGATAAATCTTACCAAGGTTTTAAACAATCAGCTTGGCAGTATCATAACGGCCTAAAGAGAGTTAGTGCTATAGCCACCTACCAACAAAGAATGGGATATAAATGTAAGCAAATTTGTATGTTGATGAAGGTGTTAATGTGAGAATGTTTTTGTTCAGTTACAAGGACAGGTTGTTGAAGCAGATCAAACTGACCATTGTTCCAAGTAAGTGTCTCGTTTCTTTTTATTTCTTGTTATTTTGTTTCGTCGTTCAAAAATTCACACAAGAATGTATGTCAGTTGTCAATAATTGTGTAACTTGTCGTTTTGTGTAAAACTACATTTATGTCTGGCATTCCTATAAGTTATTTTAAAATAACCCATCAATTAAAACATTAGAAAACTAACAAAAACACTGAAAACGCACAGAGTCAACGCGGAACAAGTAATGTAACGTCATCATAATGTACAATTTGCAATTTACATTTTTTATTAATACGCTAATGAACAACCGAATGAGGCGCAATATTACGCCACATGAGTTGGACACATTACAGCAATCCCTGGTGTTCACATTACTTGGATTTTATAATAGATCTTTGTTTACATGCCGGATCATTTAGAAGGCAACTCTTTTTTATATGGAAACATGATGTCATTCTTTGTAGTTTTTCAATTGTTTCCATGTATAAGCATTTCAATGGCTCTTAACCTGAGTTCGACAATCAGAAAGATAACAATTTCCACATTACGATATTCTCTTGATTATAGGCTTAATCACTTCACTGATAAAGTAATATTTTCCTGTTTTAGGTGATAATGGCGATCTAGACTACCCGATGCCTAAAACACCATGCAAAGATTTGCCTCCCGCTTTAACATGGAACAGCACAGTACCATCCGGCTTTCCTCCACAGAGGAAAGTATCACAACCTTATATGTCGACAAACAGTAGATCCCAATTCTGAAAAATATCGGGCATGTCTAAAAGACCGACACGTTATTTCCATTGGTGATTCTACAACAAGACAATGGTTCCTCCGTCTGGCGACAGTTTTGGGAATAAGCGGTTCGATTGGTATTCCATCAAATAAAGTATGGCAAAAGTTTGCTCGTGCATACAACCATACAATGGGACTTGACACGGAATGGCAACCGCATGAACATCCATTCTTTGGGTGGATTGCGGACAGAAAGAATATAAAGTCTGTAGCTAACAGACTAGACAGAATTCCAAGTAGCAGCACCGCCATCGTTATTATCCACTGGTACGCCCATATCGGCAGGTGTTGTGACCACAAAGCCTTCAGGGAACGTGTGCGTAGTGCCAAAGCGGCTATAACGAGGCTCCTAGACAGGTCCCCGGATGTTCAAATTTTCATTAAAGGTCCTCACCTCGTGACATATGTCCATGCTTTGGCACCATTTAAATATATTGGTATGTTCGTAGAACAGGTTTTACTGGAAGAGTTAATTAATTTTACAGATAGAATTTTCTACCTTGACCAGTGGGACATGTCGGTAGCAAAAGAAAACATCGATATTCATCCTGACTCCACGTTGGACGATCTTTCACTAAACAACCTCATCAATTTTGTATGTAAATTACATTGAATTAAAATGAACCTGAATTACGTTTTGCGGAGTACTGCGCTAGTGTTATGTTGAAAATTGACTCTAGATCAGTTGAATATGGACTCTAAATGTTGTTGAAAAATCACAGGCCAATTATCAAAGGGTGGTCTTTTGAAAATTGACCATTCAAAACTTCGTTGATTTGATCGCCTCTCTCCCCGCCCTCTTCTGAGCAGATATTGGAATAACATAAGCTCCCAATTCAGAGTCCTGTAGTAATGTCCATGACCGTTCGTGTGCATATTTTGTTCCTATTGAAAACTTTTATATTGTTTAGACACACTCTCAGGCCAAAGGATATCCAGACTAGGTCGTTTAAAACGAGAGTTTCGAGATAGTGAAATGACGTAAAATGACATGGTGCGAGTACGATATTCTCACCAAACAGCGGGAGGTCGGACAATCCGGGATAATCCTACTCATGTAAGTTATAGTCATTTTCTCTATACCGTAGCTCCAGTGTTGTTAGTGGTAAACCGACGTTGTTTATGACCTTGGAGCCATATGATTGATCCCCAGACTTCCTATTGTATACGACAACAATATTCGAATGACATCACGCAGTCCAATATTCGAATGACATCACGCAGTCCAATATTCGAATGACATCACGCAGTCCAATATTCGAATGACATCACGCAGTCCAATATTCGAATGACATCACGCAGTCCAATATTCGAATGCCATCACGCAGTCCAATATTCGAATGACATCACGCAGTCCAATATTCGAATGACATCACGCAGTCCAATATTCGAATGACATCACGCCGTTGGGTCCTGACATGTAATTTGATGTACAGAAGACTTCTGCAATATCTGATATGAGAAAATCGTTTTTTTTTTAATATCAGATATCAAGAATTGATATCAGAAATTTTTTGAGATCAAAACTTGTGTTTCAATATATGAAAAACAATAATATGTATCTGATATCAGAACATTTGTTTGATCTCAGAAAACATTAATGCATGTACTTTGTCCATCCTGAAACCCGGCACATATATCGAAAAATATGGAAACGACATATTTACACATACATGTAAAGATATGTTATCAACATTGATTAAGACCCGATTCGATTGATCAGTTATTCGATTGGGATAAACTCTTTTAATAAATTGTCTTCTTGATTTTGTGACGTGGCACAGACTACAAGAATGAAGCGGGATCAAGTGTTTCCCACTGAGAGGAGCGTGAAGCACGCGTAAATTCTACCGCGAAAGCTTGATGACGTGCTTTCCACCGAATTGGAACATGAATTGCCTTGAATTTACGGGGACATAAGAATCAGTTATAGTGTAGTTTGGCCTATGTCTGCTCATAAGTACCATAGCGCTTTGCAAAGATAAAGTGTTGGGAATAAAGATATTAAGTTGTATTACATACGTTTTAAGCTCCAGTTAGCGACGATCTACACAGCCGTACCAGAGATATAATGACAAATACACAAAGTAACGAGCGACTTTGAAATGTGACCTTGGATCATCCGAAACGTATCATACAACAAGAATATTACTTAAGGGTGATCATATGCCAGTATGCTATTAATGAGTTTAAATATTCTAAATCGTGTAACGATTTGTCACCCCTAACGTTTTATACTCCTACGTTTTAATTGGCACTCGCAAACCACAAACAAATATATAATATAACAGTGTGAGAGGTAATGCTTACGGAACCACAAACAAATATATAATATAACAGTGTGAGAGGTAATACTTACAGATCCACAAACAAATATATAATATCACAGTGTGAGAGGTAATGCTTACGGAACCACAAACAAATATATAATATCACAGTGTGAGAGGTAATGCTTACGGAACCACAAACAAATATATAATATAACAGTGTGAGTGGTAATACTTACGGAACCACAAACAAATATATAATATCAGTGTGAGAGGTAATGCTTACGGAACCACAAACAAATATATAATATCAGTGTGAGAGGTAATGCTTACGGAACCACAAACAAATATAAAATATCAGTGTGAGAGGTAATACTTACGGAACCACAAACAAATATATAATATCAGTGTGAGAGGTAATACTTACGGAACCACAAACAAATATATAATATCAGTGTGAGAGGTAATACTTACGGAACCACAAACAAATATATAATATCAGTGTGAGAGGTAATGCTTACGGAACCACAAACAAATATATAACATCAGTGTGAGAGGTAATACTTACGGAACCACAAACAAATATATAATATCAGTGTGAGAGGTAATACTTACGGAACCACAAACAAATATATAATATCACAGTGTGAGAGGTAATACTTACGGAATAAGGATGCAGCATTACATTTGTTTGGAAAGTGGGAGGGCCAGAACAATATATCGCTCGTGAAAAGGGAAATCAAATTGATATAATAATATCTTGATTTGAAATCTTTCGTTCAGGAAAAAGGCATATAGCCAGAATACAACATTTCCTATACCAGTTAGTTAAAATTGCTCGTAAAAACGGCAGATCCATAATTTAAATGTATCATAGATAAAACATGATATTTATCTGAAATCCTTCGCAGGTGAACAGTGAGCTACATTTGAAAATTCATCGAGATTCAAAGTTGGTACAGATTTAGCAAATCTAGGTTTTGCCCTTCACGTATGTCATGGGCATGACAATCATAATTCGTATATACAACTCGTTAACCGTTCCTGTTCTACTTATCCCGAATTCTTGAATATTTGATAACATTTTCATTACAAGGAAATAAATCATACAGTGTACTTGCAGTTATGCTATAGAGAGAAGTGGTGAAGCCAGTGACCTTGTAAACCTCCATCTCCTGATAGAAGACTGATCCTACCCAGCTCGAATTATTCGATGACCTTGTAAACCAATCATGATATGACATTGAGCCTACCCCGTTCGAATCAGACATTTGCTTTATTGTTATCATATTTTTTTTGCATTCAACGACGATATCAAGTAGAATCTCTACAATCCGGAACTCTCTACAAACCGGCCTTATTTTCTGGTCCTACAGGTGTCCGGTTTAGACAGAGTGCACTGTAGTAGAAAATCAAAAAGCCTAGTTATTTTAAACAAAGAGTGATCAGCTGCCAGTTCCCCCATTTGGGACCCCTAGCAGCAATGTTCACATTGAAGATATATACAGTGTATACAGACAGGTACAAACCATACAATTAAATTAATTAAAAATCAACCACTAATTATACGTACTCCAAATTAAACTCATCTCTTTATCATCACTATCTGAACCTTGTTATTGAAAATCAACTCTAAACGATGTTCCAGTCATTAGATATCTTGTTCACAAACAAAAAATTATGTACTTTTTCATAGCTCATCAGGTGATAATTGCTGTGGTGGCAATCTTGTAAATTCAATGAATTTTTGAAACAACACTTCTCATTCAGAAATGTCACTAGAACATTCCTAGAAAGTCTTCTTACTACGAAGCAAATACAAATAATAAATACAAATATCTAGTCAGGATCTTCTAACTAATCATTCAATGCAAATTTCAACACTCTCGGTTAAAAAAAGTTAACGGACGACGGACGACGCACGACAGACGCCGGACGAGGTGAGCTAAAAAAGAAAAGAAAAAACAAACCAAAAAACAAGTATTGTTAGACAAATATAGTAGTGTATCTCGAGCACAATCTGGTTTTAGAAAAGGATACTCCACCACTGAAAATATTTTCATATTACATGTTTTTATCTCGATCTATTTCTCTAAAAAAATATATATACTGTTCAATAAGACAAAAAAAATATTTTTTGAAAAACGTAAAAATAGAAGACAGATTCACTTTACCATACTCGATGAGCAAATACATCGCGAGAATGTTTATCCTTATCTTGGCACACTATACAACATTTGCTAAAACAAGGACAATGTAGCTGAACAAGCAACGAAAGCATTATTTGCATTGTATACAAAAATAAGAAACATCCCTTTATCTATAGACTTGCAACTTAAATTGTTCGATTCACTGGTTACCCCGATGCTACTTTATGGCTGAGAAATCTGGGAATATGAAAACGTAAGTATAATTGAAAATATTCATTTACAATTTTGTAAGAAAATTTTAGATATAAGAAGCAGTACACCAAATTACATGGTTTATGGTGAACTTGAAAAATTTCTACTTGAAATTGAAATAAAATTAAGGATGCTATTGTTTCGGCATAAATTAATCACAGGAGGCGACAAACTTTTAATACATTATATCGCTTAATACTAAAAATGCAAGAGAATCAAGTAGCCGACTTTAAATGGCTTAGCTATTTAAAACAAATACTAATGATACCAAAACACTTGTACATTAAATAAAACTGTTTTTAAAACACTGCCTTAAAAGACGTTTATGTGACCAATTCATTTAAAGCTGGTTTTCTACTATCCAATCATCGTCTCGTGGACAATTTTATTCTATCTTTAAAAACAGTTTAGCATGGAGTCTTATCTAATTAAGCTTAATTCCCAAGAGCGCATGATTATCAGCAAATTTAGAATGTCGCATTTAAAGTTACTTGTTGAAACTGGTAGATGTATTGGTATATCATGTATTCTACCATGTTTGCTATGCAACGCCAGTTTTGATTGGTTTAAAACCATGTATTATTTTCCAATAATACACGCTCGTGTCAATAACACACGCTCGTGAGTCAAGGCTGTTACAATGTTATGTATCTAATATTCACCCAGAAAGAATACGGTTACTGTAGCCGAGTGGGCTAATGGGTTAGTCTTTGATCATTTTTTATCACGACGCGAGTTCGAATCATACGAAGGCCGTTGTTTTTTTTCATCCTTTTTTAAATTTTTTTAAAAAATCAATGCCATATGATAGATGTTCTTGATTGTAGTACTGTAGTGCCTGTAAAGAAATGTATATTTGATCAACAAAATATTGCAATACTCAAGAAATAAATTACCAGGTTTTCCCGGGGTTTCTTTGCCGTTTTTCTATTAGAAAGAGGTAGATCTTAGAACTAAACAGTACATGGTAGAATAGAAATAATCAACTCTGACCCGTGTATTGTTGCAGGATATACAACTAGGACTTGGATATTTTGCAATTAAATTAATAACGAAGGCCGCAGGCCTGAGTTATTAATTAAAATTGCAAAATATCCCGAGTTGTATATCCTGCAACAATACACGAATCATCGTTAATTATTTCTTAATTTATATATGATGGTATTTAAAGAAATGAAATCTTGCCAAAACAATAAACCTGGGAACTACTCTATATACATTGTATATGCGTTGTTAACAGAAAGCACCTGGATTGAATGTCAATGTAAGTTTGATATCTCCTGTGCTTCTCGCCTATTTCTATTGTTCATAAATTTATAATGTACAATGAAGTCGAAAACACTATCTGCCGAAATCCAGGCTTCTGTCGACTTGTTCATGGGGATACTACACATTAAATTTGAAGAAATAACGATTACAATCCTTTATTGTTAAACATTCGAAATTGCCAGATCCTTCAAAAATTGAGCTTTTCCAATCAGTCTCAGTAATGTTCATAATCAACTGCTTGTAATATGTACCAAAATGAAAAAATCGAACCTGAATTGGAAAAAATATCCTTCTAATACTTGTCAGGAAATATTAATTAAATGACAAAGTACAACAAACTTTAACTGAACAAATACTAAATGGCTATACCTGTCAACCATTTGGTTTAATTTTTGACCATCAAAATTAAACAAAGATCAAGGACCCGAGGAAAATCTGAAATTGGATCTTTCGATAAGTTCAATTCTTCAATGGACAGACGATAAACCACGAAGGATATATATTATAACTGCATGAAAATGTCCACATGATGTGTTCACTTGATAATCAAAGAATTATTGTCCACAATCAGAACATAACTGAATAAGTGAGGTTTCTTTGCTGAAACATTAACTTTACAAATAAGATTACTAATTAATTAATTGATGATAATATATATATCCTGTTAATATTTTTCTCTTTTTTTTTATGCTCTGAAACCTCGTTATTGAGTTAACAAATTATAAGGAATGTCAAAACAACAGGTTTCGTGTACTTCAATCACTAAAATATATGCAACGAAAAAATGGATATCGCATTAAAGATTCAGACTATATTACTGAGTTTTAAGAAATGTTCAGTACATTAAAATTGCTTTATTTAAAGACTGATGTCACACTTTAACACGTGACTTCCATTGTGTATTTTCACATATGTCAACAGCTGATCAAACTGTTCCCATTAAACCTGTTACCACAGACGATGTTCATCCACTGGTTTCTCTCCTGTGTGTGTTTTGACATGTGTTGACAGTGTACTGTTTCTGGTAAACTGTAGACCACAGATATCACACATAAACAGCTTCAATGGTTTTACTCCATCATGTTTTTCAACATGTCTCGACAAGTCAGCATTTCGGGAAAACTCCTTACCACAGATGTCACACTTATATGGTTTCTCTCCTGTATGTGTCCTGACATGTGCCAGCAAATCACTGTTCCGATAAAACTCCCTACCACAGACGCCACACTTAAAAGGCTTCTCTCCTGTATGTGTTTTAGCATGTGTCTTCAGGGTATGTTTTCGGGCAAACTGTTTTCCACAGATATCACACTTAAACAGTTGTAATGCCTTGATTCCTTTATGTATTTCAACATGTCTTGTCAGATCAGCATTCCGAGAAAACCCCTTACCACAGATATCACACACACATGGTTTCTCTCCCGTATGTATTCTGACATGTCTCGAGAGGTCAGCATTCCTCGTAAACTCTCTTCCACAGATGTCACATTTATATGGTTTTTCTCCTGTATGAGTTCTTACATGTATCAATAGGTGACTGTTCTGAGCAAAAGTCTTATCACACATGTCACACGTAAATGACTTTACTCCTGTGTGTGTTCTGACAAGGTCTACCATCCTGCTAAGAGAACACAACAGATTTAAACCAGGTGATTACATGTGACTATACATAAACTGTTGATGTAGTCTTTTGTTAAGAGCTGTCCCTCTATGTACCAGGTGTCTAGATTCTTGAGAAAATCATTGTTCACGCTTGTGTCATGTACTTCCGGTTCAAGCCTTGATATACATGTTTCTGTTGTAAACACTGTCAATAAAATCAATGTCACACCTGTTCATTCCTGCCTCTCTGTGTGTTTGCATCTGTAAGGTAAAGTAAAGTTTTAAATCCAGAGTAACTAGACACTTTATCACAGGAAGTATGCATCTAAACAATGGTACCTTATCTAATTGTTGTTTCATGTAGCATATCTAACATTATACCAGACATCACACTTTTCCATGTTTGATTTACAGATCTGTAACTTGGATGATTCACTAATCTTTGGTACACCTGTGTCTCCACCATCTCTAACAAACAACAGGCCCATTGGACCTTAATCAACAGCCACCTGAGTTTTGAAATATTGCTGTCAACCTGTCAAGTCTTGACTCTTTTTTTGACCCCACCCATGAGCCCCTGGGGATCAGTTTGGCCAACATTTACATACCGTCAAGCTTCCAAAACTGCTATTTCTAACAAAGTGAGAAAGAATTCTAACAGAAATCAAACAAATGATGGTTAAATATATAAATAATAGTAAAGGTTACCCACTCCATACAGGGGCAAACAGGAGACCCCAGGGTAATGAAACTCACAGTTTTGGTAAAGCACCTTAAGACCCTTTCATCTATGAAGAGTATTTCATTCCAGACCCTTCCATCTATGAAGAGTATTTGATTCTATCTGATGTTGGTCTTGAGAAGAAGATTTTTGAAATTTCAGTCAATTTGACCCCTCAGTTATCTGGGGGTTGGGGGCCAAATACATGTAATTCACAATTTCGGTTGACCTTTGGCCATATGGAGGGCACTGGAAAATTTCAGTCAAATTGGTCAACAGATTTCTGAGAAGTCGAAAATATATCAATCGTTTACGGAGGCATGACAGACGATGCCCGATGACTTACGAAAGATGGTTATAATTAGAGTAGGTCACTTAAGACGTTGTCGCAGGTGACCTAAAAATCATCAGAAGAATAAAGCTTCTTCATCTGAATCTAGTTAACTGTAGTACAGAAATGTCTCTACACAACCCTCAAAGAGATCTGAAACAAACACAAAAAGATGTCAAAACGAAGTAAAGATATGAGTTATATCTCTGGACAAGAATATTGACTTTTATTTTACCAGTGAAATATAGAAAATTATTCATTCTATAAAAGTGATATTTTTCACTTTTTCTGATATCACCAATCAAAACAGTGCTTACTAACAACAATGGGGAAAATTAAAAGCTGACTAGTATGTTATGCTTTAAAAATGTAATAAGCAGAACAGTGTCTTCAGTACATTGAATAATAACAAATTCAAATCACTTGTGTGGCTGTTCATGCGTAAAATATAAAAAAAAATAGCCCCAATCGTGAAATATATTTGGTATTACTGAAGACACTGTTATATATCCCCTATAAAATATTCAATTATGACTCGGGATGAGTGTAACTTATAATATAGATGAGACTACTTTTTTTATGAGGCCAAACAAATTAAAGGTCAGTGGAAGTCAGCCAGCGGTCAAATAGCTGTGAGCAATTTAATTTGTATTCCAATATGTTTTGCACTCTTTAAATAAAAGCACAGTAAAGACATACACTGCTTCACAATGATGTACATGTTAATGCATAACTCATAATCATATGCCCTGGAGACACACAGACAGACAGATGGTTGCTGGAAATTAAAGGGTCATCATTACATTATATACAGGATGTACTCCAAAACAGTATACCTCTAACAATATTTGATTTGCCCTTTGGTATGTAATTGACATTCTTTGATGCTCTCAAAGCACCTCTCTTGCTCAGTCAGTAATACATTAATAATCATTAATGCAAATTCTAGAGTTGAACGAATGAACAGTTTCTGTATTTTCAACGGCTGCCATGTGCACACAAATGTCCATATTAATTAACAATAGCAGTTTATTGCATTTTTTCTAGTGAAATATATAAATTTATTAAACTAATAAAACTTATGTTTTCACTGCAGCTATGAGCGGAGATAGATAAATTGGTTATTTTGTTGTATTTCTGAAATATTCTGACTAGTTTTTGACAAAATACTCACTTGACATTAGCTATTCATGCACAGATTCTCCGATAACAGCAGAAAACGCTAAAATTGTGCTGATCATGATTAGTCCTTTACAAATGGTACTATCAAGTTAAATTATGTTGATGTGGAGTAATGTCAAGACTCATTGAGAGACGACTTCATGAATTATAAATTACGTTACTGATTCCCACACTTTTAGACACTTAAATTTTTCGATGTTTTTCATTTTGTTTTTTTACATAAAATGCAATAAATTTGGCAGAATATATTGATTTTTTTTTCACTCATGCCTCGCACTCCTGAAATATATGTTATATTCACTGGGAAACAATTCAATATCCTCCTATACTAAAATTATAGTGTAATAACCCAATCTTATGACAATGGCCCAATAACTCTATACAGTTAGGAGTGTTATATTAGTTACAGGTAAAACCGATCTTAGCCAGGAGGATAGAGATATACCAGGCCACATGTACCTGTGATGGCGGATAAACTTTGCTGGGTGTGGGATAGGGTGAAGTGGGACAGGAGTACAGCTATAAGCCTATCTACATGTATCTGGTGTTGTAAAACACACATTGTTGCATGCTATGCTCTACACATACATGTGATAATATACAAGAATGACATGTAATTATATGTCTCCCTGTACCACTTTGTCAATATAGTCTAGCAGTCTTACCAGTAAGCAAATTCAAAAATTCACTTCAATATCAGTCTTTTTCTCAAAAGCAACCAAAAAACATCCAGATAATAGTACCGAATTTAAAGAACCCTATATTCAGTATACATTTAAGACACATGTAGCATTGTGCAAAAGAAATATCACGTTTCACAAAATCTCTTATTCTCAAAATTCACTTAAGCATGTCATTTTTACATTAAAAAACACTCTTTCTATATTCTTTCCAAAACTTTAAAAAGTTCAGATTCCCAGCATTCCTAATATCCAGTAACTGGCCTGGATCATAATGATAAATTCTGGATAAAATACTGTAAACGAAGGCTGTGTTGAGGAACTTGAGATGTCAACTATTTGAGCTAACTATATACCAAGCTTGGTTAAAGTCGGATCTACACTTTTTGAGAAGGTATCTCAATCCGTAGTCTGTACTGATCTCAATCCGTATTCCGCGTTGATGAACTGTCTGTCCGTAGTACTATAGTCCAGTCACTGATATATCTAGGCCTAGGTTACAGAAGAGATAGTGCATGTTAGTTAAGTGTATTTACAAAGTATAGTGGTACGGATTAACAGGAGGCTTATAGCAGAGTCTTTCTTATTCGGAAATAAAAGATAAACAAAACCCAATGAAAAGAAACAATAAAAGTGGCAACTTGGTATGTTGACAGCGGTGTTTAAAATTCTACTCGACAACCGATCGCTCTGAGACACAACAAACAAAAGGATGTGATCTTAAATAAGTCGCAATTAATAAAACTGGTATTACCAACTTACCATTTGCATTCTCTCCATGACGAATAAATACACTCCATTAGTGGCGTCAAGCTGGATGGCTCGATGCCACGAAATGACATACGCCTAATGCACTGAAGTGTTATCCACTCCAAACCTACATTTATCGGCTGTAGTAGCCTGATTTCTATGTTATGATTAAAACCCACTGTTATGTTTTTTTTTTTTTATGTTTTGTTTTTTTTTAGTTTTCTTTATATCAAACTACGAAATCATATATTAGAAATGGAACGTTTAGTTAAATATTTCTGAAAAATAATTAATTAAACATCAATTTTAACAATATCACGCGACTGTGGAAAGCATATATATATATCGAAAGATGGGTGTGTTGGAGGACAGAGCGACAACAACGTGTGCAATTAATTCATCATCTTCCTGGACATGATCATAATATATTTTTCGTTGATACATTTTGTAGTGAATCTCTTTCTTCTTTTGTTATGTTGCTCAGTTGCAGTTTTGTTGATTTCAAAACCCCCGTCACATTGCATCTAAATTGATGAGCCTTTGCAGAGTTCCTGTCTGCTCTGTGGATATATCAAAAACGACAACTGGGATTTTATCTGGAAATTTTGCATAGACCGTTAACGAGTAAAGTTCTCTCGCTATTGTTGAGCTCGTTGTTAGATATTATATTATATCAACTACCCATTTTTCAGCGTAGAATCATTCAGATCTATATGTATTTTTGTTGTTTTGTGTTCATTTCTCTACAAGACGGTTTAATTTAATCAAGTGGCGTTGTTTGGTCTTTTTAAATAATCGTTCACCTATCCGTTTCATGTTCACATACCCTACTGTATCACTCGATAAGCGTTCGGTCAGTGTGTCGATGCGTCTATTTTGTAAAGGACTCTTTCCTATTAAATCTGTCTGCTTTGTTATATTTATTCATTAATTGGATATTTCAGGTATTGATGGGCATCTGATATTTAGACTTGAAGGTGTTTTATGCAAGTCTCTATATCATTTGCACCAGATGATTTCTGTATTTCACAAACTTCTTTTCTAAGCTCGTACATTTTGCTTTGACAATATTTTGTCCGTAGTTTGTTTGGATATTTCGAAACATTTCCTTCTGGTTGGAAAGTATGGTTTATGTAAGAAAAAGGTAACACAACCAATGAATGTTAATACCTATCAACATTCATTGGTTGTCTTACGAAGAAAATGTATAGAAAATCACCACTGCAATTTAGAAATCCATGAATATTTTTGCCAGTTTCTTGAGGAGTCTCTTGATTTCTGCGAATTTTGGTACTTATAACCCCTAACGCATTTGTCCAACTTGGTATAATTAATGATTCATTATAAAAAACAAAATGCCTACAGAGCATTTGAAAACCACTCGTTGGGTAAAGACAGTTGATACATGTAATATGATATTTGCATTGCACTCAGATTGTAACTAAGACATTTAAAGTGTACACGGTTTCCCACGAGCGTAATTAAGCCAAATTCTATTAACATTGTGGTTTACGTAAAATACATAAAATAATTATCAATTAACAGGCACTCATTTCATCAAATGCTCTTAGTACGGTAACAAAATCAATGACGCCAATGCAACCCCCTAAAATCACCATTTTGCTTAAAGTACATCACAAAATGGAACATTTGGGTAAATCAGGAGCTGTATTCAAAATTGAAACAAGGAAAACAAAACACATTAACAGTAACTTCAATATGGGATTGCAATACTTAAATCTCAAAATTTCATCACTACAATGTCCTGTTTGAGCATGAACATTTTTTTCTGGAGGAAGAAATAAAAACAATAAGAAGAGAATTAAGATATGTATTACTACTAAGCTATACCATGATCGATTTCCCGATCACAACTTTCTCGTTCTTGATAGTAACACCCCTACTTCGCCAACTGATGGTGCACATGTTGCAGATGATTCATTATTCCAGGGCTTGGCACACAACAACAAAATCAGGGATTCGACTGACGCAGATGGTGGAAACTATGAACAATTTGTATGGGCCCCATCTTGGTCTCATAGGGAAATATTATGTATTCTTGTATGATTTGTAGGTGGACGTTTTCGAATATGCTTATCAGCATGCCTACATGTGTTTGAGGATGATGCCTCAGTTCTCACTTTGGGGCTATGACATTTACCTGGATGTAAGCGTAGCATGTGTCGTACAAGGGGCAAAAACGCTTACTCTTCCAAAACACATGGCCTTGTATTTTTTCAAATAACTTCATGTTAATATTTCATTTGTTCATATTTTGTCCCTATTTTGAAAGAGTATGAGTTCGGAATATTATTTTATTGAAGTTTCGGCATTATCTGATTTTTCTTCTTCTTTTTTTTTTGGTAGTACGAGACACAACAAATATCGATACAAAAGAATAAGTCAGAATAAATCTGCAATTTTTCAATATTTTGGTAGATGAATACTTTCCAAACATTCCATCGTAATTTCTACACAAAAGTCTCAGTAGAACAACAAACAAAGTTGTATGATAACATCAGGATGCATATATTACTTCATTCAAGTTTAAAATAATGAATATACATTGAATTCAATTATATACATGATAATATGTATTTCAAAGTGAGAACTGGGGCATCATCCTCAATCACATGATAATAATAGTGAAAAATACAAACAAACAAAAAACCAGTTACAATGTCACGAGAATGTTACTGCTTCCGAATGCGTTCTTGCTTTGCTCTAATATCAATTGTTTGCCTTTCTCCTATTTAGTGAACAATTTGGTTCGGTGCGTATCTCCTGACAGTAAACACTGATTTTAAAGGTGCAACCTTATGTCATCTTATATGCCACATCAAAGTAAATACCATGACCTCAAAGTGATATATCACACATCATTCTTTATCACATCAATTAGGCATACTAATGAGTGCATTCAGAAACATCCACCTTTATAGCATACACGGATACGGAGTATCCCTCAATGTGTATGGTTGTCTTTTTCATTTGAAGTCAAAGCTTTATTTCATGGTGCGGCTGCATATTTGAATATATAAGATCATGCAAAACAAATTCTATGACAGGGGAAATATTAGTATTCAAGTAACAGCAATTTGCTTATACTGTATTTTAATGACTTATTTGAGGAATTATTATCCAGTTATCTCGCAATCTTAATATCTTAAATAAAGGCATGGGTCAAAGAAGTAACAGTTGTATCCACTATGGTTTAATACTGAAGTAAAGGTAGGCAAAGGGATTATATTTTTATGTAATATAGTTGATAAGGGTAATAGTTCTCTCTACTCCTATTGACATATTTGTCAAGTCTATGATTTTCGACCGTCATGCACATTATTTGCAAACAGATGTGCTTATAAATTTAACGAGACGAGAATATTTTTTTTGATTATTTTATTTTTTATTCACTTTAATTGTTTCTCAAGACATACAATAACATACATATATACATATGGGGAAGCATTACATACAATATATACTTTACATCAACATAACATTCTCCATGGTGGTATAAAAATATATTACGATATACAAAATGTATTAGATTAACTGAATGAGGTAGTTGGATTTATTTTTGAAGTATACTGACTTTATCTTTGATTGAAACATTGTAGAATAGCAAAGAATGTAATAGACTGGAATAAGGGTGGAGATTTGGAGGGAAGGGGAGGGGGAACAGGAACAACAAAGACAAAATGAGCAAATAACAAAAACAAAATGGATTTCTGTATACACATAAAGACACGGACATATGGACAAGGACATTGTTGACAACAAATATCAGTGAATTAGTATTCCGGTTACAGTTATTTGTTTATAAGCTGCTCACTCTATTGACTTCTTATATAGTTTGTTGCACTCTGAAAGATCTAGAAATGTTGATGTGTTGGAACGAAGCTTAAATTTGTAACCAATCGTTTATTTGAGTAATATGATGTTCTTTATTTTTATAGTCCATAGTTGAAATGAGAATTTTATGTGCTCTTAACTCAAATTTAATGTGATATTTTAGACTCATCATTTAGATCTATTTCCAAGCATTTGCTTTTGTATATTAATTGTTTTATAATCAAAATTATAAGGTTGTCTAGATTAAACTTTTATTGCTTATTGATAAATTTGCCAAAAACGAATTCTTGTTTATTAAATCTTAAACCAAGATTCTTACTGATAATGTTTATTCTAAATCTTTCAATAAGATTGGATACATGGTCACATTCCCATAAGATTTGTGTTATTGTTTCAGGATGAATTTTACAGAAGGAATATAAATTGTTATTCGACTTACCAATTTTAAAAAGAAAAGACTTTGTAGTGAGTGTTCTGTGATTTATTCTATACTGAAGCCAATGAAGTTTCGAACTAGTGTTTGTTTTGAAAGGGGAGATGTATATCTCTTTCCATGTTTCTTCATTAAAATTAAAAATGTGGTTCCATTTTCGATGAGCTGTGGGTTTTGAATTATTTTTACAAAGGGTTCTGTAAAATTCTTGTGCAACTTTTTGGTTTATTAAAATATGTTTAAGGTTTCGGGGTACAGCCAGTAATAAAATAGTTTGTTCGTGATTAAATGTTTGTTGATTAACTCTAATAAATTCCTGAACAGAGTTTTTCAAACCTTGATAGTTTAAAAAGTTGGTTTGGATATTATACTTGTCCTTAACTTCATCAAAACTGTAAAATGATTTATCATTTTTGATAATATTATATATACATCATACCAAGATTTGTACAATTGCACCACAAAGGATTTTCTGAAATATTAGTTTTACAAGTGTTGCTTGCATTAATGATTTTATACCAGGCTTCTAGCACTTCCTTCTAAAAAGTGTTAGGGCAGTTGTATTATTGTTTCTGGTCCTACATTTGAAAGCATGTCTTTATCAAAATATGTTTCCATTACAATGCCCCAATTTCCTAATTTGTTATAAATTCTTCTAATCCAAGTTTTTTTAAGGCAGTTATGTAGTGTTTCAAGTGTGTCATTTTGAGTCCTCCATCTATGTACTTCTTAATAATTATGTCTCTTTTTATTTGATCTGGTTTGTCGTTCCATAAATAGTTAAAAGGTATATTATTTTTTTTAACATATAAATCGTCAGGATTAGGCAGAGCAAGAAACAAGTGATTGAACTGAGATATTAAAGTTTTGATTACTGTTATTTTTCCAATTGGTGTAAGTATTCTTCTTTTCCATGCAGATATTAGAGACTTTAGCTTAGCTAGTATCTTGTCAAAGTTTAATTTAGTGATTCTATGAAGGTCAACGTCATATTCAATGCCTAATAAAGTAAACCTAGTACAACCCCAATTTAGATTGAAGTCAGTAGAGTAAGTATCTTCACTGTATTTTTTACTGTCAATCCAAATAACCTGGGTCTTTGAGAAATTCATTTTAAGTACCGAAATGCTCGCAAATTATGTAAGGTTGACCTGAACGTTCAAATTAAACAAACGGAAAATGAAAAAACAAAAACAAAAAAAACAACAACATGTGAAAGAACAGTTAAAACAATCATGCACCATTGGCCATGGTGACAATGAAGACAATGTTATAAACTTTCTTGCCAGTGGGACTTCTTATTCACAATATGAAAGGACACGTCTGAGAACTTTTTATGAGAGACCAGAAAAATCTACAGAAAATGTGGAAAAACGTTTGAAAAAGGAGAATGACGGCATATGTAAAAAACGAAGTGCTATTGGTAAATTTTCATATTACCATTTCAACAAACTGTTATTTATGTCAGATATCCACAATAGAGACAAAGGTTCAAGTATAAATTGGTCCGAATTAGCAAAAAAGTATGATGTGCGTAACTCCAAAGGAAAAATCCCTTCCAATGGTGGGCAAGTGCTCAAGCTATTTGCACAAGAAAATGGAATTCCTGTGGATTGTTTTAACACAAATTATGCTGTTTCCGGTCGTGATTACCCGCGGCTCGTTCGAAGACAAAAGAAGAAACTCTCGAGTGGAAAATTCTCTATTCCTACTCCACCATCATCTCAACACCTTCGTACCTCAATGAAAGACATGGTAAACAAAGGGGATCTTTATATGGGCGAGTTAGTAGCTCCAAAAATATTTGAAACACAAGTTCTCCAAAATGATGGTACAATCATATCAAAACAAATAACAATCCATGCAAGAAAAATATCCATGGCAAATATCCGTCAACAGGAACTGAAACGTCATTTAGAGCTAGGTATCTTTAGATCCTTTACAGATGAGCATTACGAGGCTCTAACACCAGATGACATCAAAATCAGTTTTCAGAGAATGAACCAAAATTGTCCAAATATGCCTAATGAAGATCAACGGACTTTGCTGAACACATTGGAAAGAACCAGACACTGGAAAATTTGGCACGACCACAGTGACATTTCCAATCACTCACATTTTCTGATAATGGTTTCCATTCTCTATCATACTTCTTGCTTTCTCACAGACGAGGAATACAAAACAAACAATCCTGGCAGCAAGAATGTTGATGTCCAGAGCCTAGTGGAAAGCCCACAGTTATATCTTTTGAGACGGTCTGGCAGCTCCGATGCTGACCAAATGATGTATACTGAGGAGCGGTTGAATGACATCACACATATGGCTGAACCAATAAGGACGCCAGAGGGAGTGCCAGTTTTTGATGTCTGTAGGATCTTCTCGGGCGATGGGCCTGCATGGCAGTTTAAATCCGGTCAACAAAGAGGTGGGAATTATCCATACTTTTGTTGAGTTCATGCGGAAAACTTTTCCAATATCCAAAACTGCTTTCTTAATGCACAAAATGTCATGGCACTTGAAGAGCGCAGAAAACACGTCACTGCTGGTACTCTTTGGCAGAGAATGAACGGTGGAATTTTAAATCCTTTTCAAAATCTTAGGAAGGAACAAATCCTTATTGAACTGGAGGCGCGTATGATCTTCCCTGAAGTAGACAGCCGGCAGGATCTTCAGCAGCTGATTAACTCCACTTTGCATGGAATAGTGAGACCACCAGCTCTACTGGCACTTCATCCTGCACAATGCATTCCTGATTGTATACAATATTACTAAGTGATGTCATCAGAGCCACTTCATGATTTAACTGGAGTTATCAATAACATACTGCAGGAATTGCCCCATCACTTCCCAAAAGCAAAATCCAGCCTGGAATCTTTTCTAAAGGTTTCTGTTGGAGCAAAGTCGCAGACAAAAGTTAGCGATGCCAGACTTTTCATAGTCAGGCTTTTGTCTCTTGCATGTTCCTTGCAAAAATGCAATAAAATTGATCACTGCATTGTCGAGTTGCTTGAATGCCTTGTGGAGATTACAGAAATTTGCTACAGCGGCGACAACAAAAGAAATCCATGACAAATCTTGAGACTATGTAATCTGTCTTTCAAGTTTTTTGTCCCGTGCAGAAGCCTGTTTTCCAATGTCAAAACAATGTCCAAGCGTCGATTTTTCGGAAGCCATTTCCATTCAATAACATGCCATGCTCCAGATATGTACCGTCTTCTCTGCCTCAAAAGCATTTTAGCTGAGAAAGAGGAAAGGATGTTTGGAGAAATCAGAACCCTTACCAAGACCACCAGCAACCAGCATCCTTCAAATATAATCGGAAACGACATTCTCCGAAACCAAGCCAGGAAACACCATCCAAACCAGTCCTTCAGCCATCAAAACTTTGTTATTTCCAAACAAGCCTGCCTTCTTCCAGCCTTCAAAAACACCATTTTCCCTCAATCCATCATAGACAACACAAGTCTGTTCCAAAGCCATCTCCAAAGAATCTCTGATTTTCTTCTATGTGGGAAGAGGATTTGGTGGAAGTTCATTGGGAATGCAGTTGAATTCCTTGATGGTCCATCAGAGCACAAACATCAGGAAGCTGGCCCATCAGTTGGAAGTTTCATCTCCACTAATCTGAAACAGCAGAAAGGTCATCTGTTAGAATGTTGGAACCAATGCCTTCTATCAGCATCTGAAGGAAAACTGGAACTGCCAGCAAAGAAAATAAGAACCAACCACACACTGATGAACTTACAAGGTAATAATAATTTTCATGTCATTGCTATTTCAGTCATGTCATTTCTATATCAGGCATGTCATGTCATTTCTTTATCAGACATGTCATGTCATTTTTACATCAGGCATGACATGTCATTTCTATATCAGACATGTCATGTCATTTCTACATCAGGCATGACATGTCATTTCTATATTAGGCATGTCATGTCATTTCTACATCAGACATGTCATGTCATTTCTATATCAGACATGTCATGTCATTTCTATCAGACATGTCATTTCTATATCAGATATGTCATATCATTTCTATATCAGTCATATCATTTCTATATCAGTCATATCATTTCTATATCAGACATGTCATGTCATTTCTTTATCAGACATGTCATTTCTACATCAGACATGTCATTTCTATATCAGACATGTTATGTCATTTCTATATCAGACATGTCATGTCATTTCTACATCAGACATGTCATATCATTTCTATATCAGGCATGTCATGTCATTTCTATATCAGACATGTCATTTCTATATCAGACATGTCATATCATTTCTATATCAGACATGTCATGTCATTTCTACATCAGACATGTCATATCATTTCTATATCAGGCATGTCATATCATTTCTATATCAGACATGTCATGTCATTTCTACATCAGACATGTCATATCATTTCTATATCAGGCATGTCATGTCATTTCTACATCAGACACGTCATGCTATCAGACATGTCATGTTGTCATGTCATCATAATCATATCAGACATGCCATGTTGTCATCTCATTGTAATAAATGACATGTCATTGATATCAGACAGACCTTTTTACAAGGCCTCTCAATATCAGACTTGTTTCAATAATACCACTTCATGTCTAAATCTCCAAAATATGTCATGTTTTGTTAAAACGTAATGATCCTATCAGGCATTTTACTTTGTTTTAAGACAAAGTTACACTTGTCAATACAAACATGTCATTTCTTCCTGCACTTTACCCCTTTTTTTAACTGTTTTTAGACGATGGTTCATCGGTGTCAAAGGAACCAAGCGCAACAGCAGAATTCCAGGATGACAACACTGTCGAGGAAAATGGTACGCTAAAACTTAAAATTCTAAAAAAAATATTGTTTCAGTTAATTACCCTATACAGCTGTCATTATATATGACAATTTTTCCATTTTGGAGTCGTGTCAATATCAGACAAGTGTCTTTAGTCATGGCAAATAAAGATGTCGTCATTTTAAAAATAGTTGTCAATTCAAAATATTCAAGTTATAAAATTCAGATAGATCAGGTGGACACGAAATAAATACTACAAATATCAATAATTTTTCATGATATGAAATGTTGAATTGAGATGTCATATCAGACACATATTCCTCCTATGTGATTGGTGCATTACGCCAGCAGATAATTTCTGGGGGTTGGATACTCGATTCAGCTTGTCCCAATTACAGTTGTTTGCTTTTTTTCCAGGGAAAGAAAGCAATCCTGCAAGCCCATGCACTGTCCTAATTAAAGAAGTTGGAGATGCCATACTTTGTAGTGAAAGTAATTTTTAATATTAAGAAATACATAGTTTGCCTTTAGGTTAACACCACAAGGTTAACACATGTTAAAACCATAAGGTTTACACCACAATGTTTACACCACAAGGTTTACACCTCAAGGTTAACACCACAATGTTTACACCACAATGTTTACACCTTAAGGTTAACACCACAATGTTTACACCACAATGTTTACACCTTAAGGTTAACACCACAAGGTTTACACCACAATGTTAACACGTGTTAACAACTCAAGGTTAACACCACAAGGTTAACCACAAGGTTAACACCACAAGGTTAACACGTGTTTACAGCACAAGTTTAAAACCACAAGGTTAACACTACAAGGGTTTACACTACAAAGTTTACACTACAAGGTTTACACCACAAGGTTAACACAGGTTAACACCACAAGGTTTACACTACAAAGTTAACACCACAAGGTTAACACCACAAAGTTTACACTACAAAGTTAACACCACAAGGTTTACACCACAAGGTTAACACTACAATGTTTACACTACAAAGTTAACACCACAAGGTTAACACCACAAGGTTAACACTACAAAGTTTACACCACAAGGTTAACACCACAAAGTTAACACCACAAGGTTAACACCACAAAGTTTACACTACAAAGTTAACACCACAAGGTTTACACCACAAGGTTAACACTACAAAGTTTACACCACAAGGTTAACACCACAAGGTTTACACTACAAAGTTAACACCACAAGGTTTACAGTACAAAGTTAACACCACAATGTTTACACCACAAAGTTAACACCACAAGGTTAACACCACAAGGTTTACACCACAAGGTTTACACCACAAAGTTAACACCACAAGGTTAACACTACAATGTTTACACCACAAGGTTTACACCACAACGTTTACACCACAAGGTTTACACCACAATGTTTACACCACAAGGTTTACACCACAACGTTTACACTACAAGGTTTACACTACAACGTTTACACCACAATGTTTACACCACAAGGTTTACACCACAACGTTTACACCACAAGGTTTCGAGAGATGCAGGTTGATGAAGATCATGGACAAATTGTATATAATCGACATCATAATCTGATTTGAAGTTATCCTATTTCCTTTGGCAATATGAAGTGTGACGTTTCAGATACTTGATAATAGTCCATGTGATTCCGTTGTAACACGTGGACTAGCTCTCAAAATTGTAATGTAAATTTACATGTATTCTGTTTTTCATCTAAGAGATTATATATGAAGAAACACTTGTCTTTATTATTGAACAGATCGTCGCAGTGACGATTGCTATTTCACCGAGTACCTCAACCAGTATGGCGATCCGTTTCTATAGTTCATACCCGATGACCGATTGATACATGGAATCCGCAGCACATATTCCGAGAGTTCTAGGTAAGTGATGTTAACAAAACCAAGTGTAATTAAACTTGTCTTCGATTCCAACCGATATTATAGTGGTAGAAAAAGGTCACACGAAACACAAGACGGATATGTAATTGATTTCATACTAATAAGTTACTTTTTAAAAATTACAAAAGACACTCGCTAAAACTCGAGTCTCTTGTAACTTTAAACAAATAACTTACTTGAGTGAAAGGAATTTCATATCCAACAACCACTCGTTGTGTTAACTCTATTTTGTCACTCGACTTATCAATTTTCCTGGCAAGGATATTGATGGAATACATGCAGTGTGGTGGAGAAAAGGAGACATATATTATTGTTGTATGTTGGAGAAGGCAGAGAGAGGAGGTGATACTATATGTGTTGTGGACATATGAAGATAGACAATATCTCAAGGGAATTGTATTGTATCATGAATAGTTGATGTGTTTTGTTGTAGAGGACATGCTCTGTGTGGTGAATAGACAGTGTATTGAGGTTGTGGAAATGTTGTAGGTGACGACTGATGACATGTATTAAGTGGTGTGTATGAGATGTAATAATATTATCTTGCATCATAACTAGGCAATATGTTGTGGTAGGGGATATGTATTGTATCACGACTAAACAATATGTGTGATAGGGAACATATAGTGTATTACGACTAGACAATGTGTTGTGATATGGGATATGTATTTTGTCGTAACTAGACAATGTCTTGTGATATGGGACATGTATTGTGTCGTAACTAGACAATGTCTTGTGATATGGGATATGTATTGTGTCGTGACTAGACAATGTGTTGTGATATGGGATATGTATTGTGTCGTGACTAGACAATGTGTTGTGATATGGGGTATGTATTGTCTTGTGACTAGACAATGTGTTGTGATATGGGGTATGTATTGTGTCATGACTAGACAATCTGTTGTGATATGGGATATGTATTGTGTAGTACTAGACAATGTGTTGTGATATGGGGTATGTATTGTGTCGTGACTAGACAATGTGTTGTGATATGGGGTATGTATTGTGTCGTGACTAGACAATGTGTTGTGATATGGGGTATGTATTGTGTCGTGACTAGACAATGTGTTGTGATATGGGGTATGTATTGTGTCGTGACTAGACAATGTGTTGTGATATGGGGTATGTATTGTGTCATGACTAGACAATGTGTTGTGATATGGGGTATGTATTGTGTCATGACTTGACAATGTGATGTGGTATTGGACATTTACATGTATTTAAGGTTATTAATGTAATGTAAGATAATATCCTTTAAAACAAGCAAGTATTGGCCTTTCTAGAGTTAGGGCCAGGGGAAATAACTCGTCTTCCCTACAGTTGATTTTTAAGCGTCTTAGTGACCCTGACTACACGCAGCTCCATTGCAGCATAACTGACTCACAAAATTGGAAAACCTACAATCCATCATCATCGCCATGGGCAGAAACGGCTGACAAGTCAGCAAATAAGAGGAGGAAAGAAAGTTCTCCCGGTGTGGTGGGCATCCCCCCGCGGATGTCGATACCAGCCATGTGCCCAACCCCGCTGTGAGGGCTTCGACTCCAGAGGTCGATTTTCTTGAAAGACCGGGAACGTCAGGAAATGTGGAGGGGCTGAGCCCCCTACAGAATGGGTCATGATCCCTGATATGGATCCCCGCCCCGCAACTAGTGTGTTCGATGAAATCGGGGGGCATGTTCCGCTGAAATTAAAGGGAAGAATATGGGCTGGGGACCAAATATGCTAGGGACTTAAACAATGACCTTGATCAAGCTGGAGGGATCTAGTAATGAAAAACGGTAAGCAAGTTGTCCAAAAACGCATGTACGTGAAACTCATAACAAACATTCACCATTGGACAAGCGCCTTCATGGTGTTTACGAATATCACCTTGGAAAAACACCCGGTTTTCGTACCTCACGGGCTAAAGACTGCTGGGGGTTCAATAAAGGGCACTGTTCCTTAGGGCCGAACTGCAAATTTACACACGCATGCGCGGTTTGTGGGGGACAACACCCAAGATCAAAGTGCAGCCAGAAATAGGTCAATATACTCATTAGGTTACTCCCCTATAAAATTAGAACCAATGTCACATCTTTTATCTACATACCCCCAAAAACAGTGGCAGAAGAATCAATACATGGTTTTCGGTATGGTTTGGAAATATAAAGGGCCTCGCTTACCCACTACAGCAAAAAATCTCCGAAGTGCTGTATTATCTCCAGACATAATTAAGGCAAAAATCCAGAAAGAGATACAGGTCGGTCGGATAGCAGGCCCATTTACTTGCTCCCCTATGCCAACTTTACGAATTTCCCCTTTAGGCCTAGTTCCAAAAAAAGATGGGGATTCTCGAGTTATTCACCACCTTTCATTCCCTGAGTCGACTTCAGTAAATGATTTTATAGATGTAGCGGAGTGCTCGGTAAAATATACTAACATATATGACGCTATCAATATGATACAAACTCTAGGTCCGGGAGCACTGCTTGGAAAATCTGACATCAAGTCGGCCTTTAGATTACTGCCAATATCTTAAGTGATTTTGATATCCTAGGTTTTCAGGTTGAAGGTAAATTTTATTTTGACAAGTGTCTGCCTATGGGGGCTAGTATAAGCTGCGCTCTGTTTGAAAAAATTGCTACATTTTTAGAATGGTCTGTAAAAAATAACATGAATTTACACACAAAAACAATCCAGCCATCTTTGCTACACTTTTTGGATGATTTATACAATGAATGTATTATATGAAAATTGTTTTTTGCTGGCGGTTCCTTTAGCCGATGACAAAACAGTAGGTCCTTGTGTTGACATTCTTAGGTGTTGAGTTTGACACTCTTAATATGGTTTTGGGACTTCCAGGGGATAAGTTGGCCAAATTAAGAACATAGCTTAAGGGAACATTGTCCGTAAAGAAAGTTACCCTGACAAAAGTTAGGCAAATCTTTGACCTTGACCTTCGATGTTCAAGGTCGCAGATACAGTTGAAAGTCCACCGATCGGTTAAAGACGGGAAGCGATGAGAAAACGAAGAGAAAACGTAGGTAAAACGTACAAAAGCGTTCGTCAGAACGAGAACATGTCTGTGATCATTTTCTGGTTGGAAATCCCGTGTTTTGATCTTGATCAAATCTAGTTCTTTTTCTTATTTCCCCAGATTTTGTAAACACTTTCATTCAAAAACGAATGAAGATAAAACGTTCATATTATAGTACATGATAGCACACATCGAGCTGATCATTACATTACCATTTTGGTGACCATAGGTTTAAAGGTCAAGGTCACAGATCTAAAAAAAAAATTTAAAAGAGTTTTTTGAACGATCATAACATCATAAGGAATCGTTTTATTTCATTCACGATCAATTTGTCATGTAGATCATGGTCGGGGCTAACTTTTATCCATGCCATGTTATCAGAAAATATGTCAAGGTCACGACCTCGCTATGGGGTAAACAAAATGTCGGAAAAAAAATTCTGAAACTAAATATTTTTTTCATCTTGCATGAAAGAAAATTAACCACTGAGACAAAGCGTGCATTTTTTTTTGATACTCGGATAAAAAATGACGGAGATATGGCGCTTTGAAAATTTCAAAGTTTTATCAAAGATGAATTGAATCGCTTAGGCTTAGGTTATATTTGGGACGCCCAGAATGGAAACGATTTTACTTTTGCAATAATTAAGGAAAGATTATTTGACATTTTTAATCAAAATGGATATAGTGCTATTATAGATATGTCGAAAGGTTTGCTGTACAGGGAATTAAATGATAAAATTCTATTACAATCGTATCTAACAAAATCAGTTAATATCAGCTATACGAAAGAAATTGCTCGGCTCAGACTGTCAGCTCACAAGTTGAATATTTGCTATACTTTATAGTATTCATTTTCCGCCGGGGGGCTTCGCCTCCTTGGGACCCCCTACCAGGGCGTTGCCCTGGACCCATCGCCAAAAAAATTGCCTACGGCGCTCGCAATATCACTAAATGACTGGACCCATCCCCCTTTCGAAAATCCTGGATCCGCGCCTGATTGTCTCTCATGTCTGGAGTCTGGTTGAAGTCGGCGATGAGTGATCGTAACCCCGCCTACTCGAGAAAGTAGACATGCATTTGTACGTCAATCAAGCGTTTGCATTCCCATTGGTTATGTTCACTGATTGGTCAGCCAATCAAAACCGCTTTGTCTGTTTAGTGTCGCCGAGCTATGTGGAATGATTCGAGTAGAGTAACTCCGCCGTAGCCGGTCCCAAGCCCGTGTTGAGAAAGGAGGAGGGGAGCACCAACTGACAACATCTAACAGTCACCCCGGACTAATGTTCTAACCTAGAGTCGCGAGTAGAGGTTGTAACCTAAATCGAGACTTTAAACCAGCAACATCAAGCTTCGAGTAGCGTATGCTAGGCCTACCAGTCGAAGGAAACACAGTTGAAAATGGACCCCCGTGGAAAATGGAACCGGGATGCCGTGGAAAACGGAACCAAATATCAAATTTTCTTTACATACCCTTTGAAAATGGACCCCGTTGAATAGTGAACCACATAAAAGTATTGGATCTCGGTACCAGTTTATATTTTCATAGACGTTGCGATAAGATATGCTTACATGATACAATGTATAAACGATATTGAAGGACATTGATAAAATAAAATGGCCTGTGACCTCAGGTGACCTTTGATCTCACATTAAGCTGTTATGAGAAGTGTATATTAAATGTATATAATACTTATGTACATTGATTAACACTTTAACTCGTGACAACTAGTGACCAAGATAATGACCATTAGCAACACTTTAAATAAGATGTCCCTATACAAGTACACGATATTGATTGACATTGATTAACAATTTGACCTTTGACCCTTGGTTACCCATATAATGACCTTTGCCATATAACTCATCACTGTTATAAGATATTCATATGACATGTACACGATATTCGTCGACATTGATAAACAATTTAACCTTTGACCTTTGGTGACCCAGATAATGACCTTTCGTATAACTTATCACTCTTACAAGATATGTATATGACATGTATATGACATTGGTCCACAATAATTAAGAATTTGACCTGTGACCTTTGGTGACCGATATAATGACCTTTGGGATATATTCAAACTAATATGATATGCATATGAAATGTATAAAATATTGGTCGACATTGATTGATAATTTGACCTTTGACCTTTGGTAACCCATTTGATAAACTTTGGTATAACTTATCACGGCTATAAGATATTCACATAGCACGAAAACGATATTGATCGACATTGATAAAAAAAATGACCTATGACATTTGGTGTAACTTTTAATTATATAAGACATGCATATGACCTGTACATGACATTGGTCCATATTTATGAAGAATCCAATGATTCAAATGATATTGATATGGGTCAGTATGTCGTGGGGTCCATTTCCAACGTTGAATATAGAACCGGGGTCATTTTCAGCAAATGATATGGAAATGGGTCAGTATGTCGTTGGGTCCATATTCAACGTTGAATATGGACCCCACGACATACTGACCCATATCAATATTATATGTTTAAAATGGCACCAGTTCCATATTCAAATGTTACAGTGGATCTCGGTTTATGAAAGAAAAAAAACGAACGCTTAATAGGACAAATTGTTGATCCATGTCGATGAATATCATATATGATTAACTTATTATTGTTTTAATTTATACGAAAGGTCATTATATGGGTCAAACAATTTCAAAGGTAAATATCGATCAATATCGTATACATTTTATATGCATATCTTATTACAGTTTGAAGATAAACCAAAGGTTATTATACGGGTCACCAAAGGTCACAAATCACATCGTCAATCAATGTCGATCAATATCTTGTACATGTTACATATATGCATAACTTATATAAGTCATAATTCATACCAAGGGTCATTGTACGGGTCACCAAAGGTCATATGTCGAATTGTTAATCAATGTCGACCAATATCGTGTAGTTGTTACATGAATATCTTATCATAGTGATAAATTTTACCAATGGTCATTATATATGTCACCAAAGGTCGAAGGTCAAATATTTTATCAATATTGATCAATATCGTATGTGTTTTATATGCATGTCATATTTCAGTTTGAAGTTATTCCAAAGGTCATTATATGGGTCACCAAGGGTCACAGGTCAAATAATCAACCAATGTCGATCAATATCGTATACATTTTACATGTATATCATATTACAGTTTGAAGATATACCAAAGGTCATTATATGGGTCACCAAAGGTCACAGGTCAAATTGTCAATCACTGTCGATCAATATCGTATACATTTTACATTTATATCATATTACAGTTTGAAGATATACCAAAGGTCATCATAAGGGTCACAGGTCAAATTAACAACCAATGTCGATCAATATCGTGTACGTGTCATATCAATATCTTATCATAGTGATAAGTTGTACCAAAGGTCATTATATGGGTCACCAAATGTCACAGGTCAAACTCTTAATCAGTGTCGATCAATATCGTGTACGTGTCATATCAATATCTTATCATAGTGATAAGTTGTACCAAAGGTCATAATATGGGCCACCAAAGGTCAAAGGTCAAATTGTTTATCAATGTTGATCAATATCGTTTACATTATATATGTATATCACAATACAATTTGAAGATATACAAAAGTCATTATATGGGTCACCAAATATCGAATTGTTAATCAATATCGATCAATATTTTATACTTGTTAAATTGTATACAGACTTGTATCTTATAACAGTGCCAGAACAACACATATGTGGCTCACTTTTCAACGGGTTCCGTTTTCAACAGGCTACACGTGGAAAAGAGAGACCTGATGGGGTCCATTTTCAACAGGAGAGTCAGTTTTCCACGGCGTCCCGGTTCCATTTTGAACGTTGAAAATGGAACCGGGTTCCATTTTCCACGGGTGTCCATTTTCAACGTTACACCGGCTTGACAACTGTGGATGCTCCCACGTTCAGAGGCACATGAGCTGTCCCGACTTTTACTCTAGACAGAGACCTTAATATAGGTCTCTGGATATGGCGATCTGGAAATGAAAATGAAATGTAATTAGTTGGATAGGAAAATAAAAACAGGGTATTTAATCTAAGCAAACCTATTTTCTCCTGTCCGTTTCGGAATCACATTACAATACATGGAAATATTGACATACACACATTATCTATGAAATCTCATCGAAACCGTTTGTAAATAGTGGATATGGAAGCATTGCCATACCCATGTCCAGTTGGTTTCGGTCATTTTTTATTGCTATGTAAAGACCCTGTCTCATTGATATATGTTATCCCTAAACTGTTTGCAGTTTTAGGTAAGGTTACGCCGTAGCAATACCATACAACTGCTCTAGGGCGCATTAAGATTTTTATTAACAAATCTTTGTCATTTATAATGTCATTATTGCTATAAAACTACAGAAACTGTATAAAAGAGCGACCTTTACAAAGTGGACAGCCATCATTTCTGCCACTATAGCTTGCTCCTATGCTTTTGATGAAAATGGCTGAGTTGAAGCTTTTTATCATATCACGTGCCCTTTGCGTTGCGATATCGACTAATTAAGTCGATATGCTGAGATTTTGAAATAATTTTAAACGATATCTAAATAAGTCGTCCTTTTTATGACGACGTCTTGCAAGGGCGAAATAAGACATCGACACGATTTTCTCGACATGCTAAATAATCCTATGGAAATATCGACCAAACAATATCGTTGAGTCTCGATATTCGAAACAGTTATAGCGTGTATTGAAATAATAATAATTTGGATATCGACACGTATCGGTCGAAATATTTAATTACTACATGATATCGACACATATTGGTCGAAATATTTAATTACTACATGATATCGACACGTATCGGTCGAAATATTTAATTACTACATGATATCGACACGTATTGGTCGAAATATTTAATTACTACATGATATCGACACGTATCGGTCGAAATATTTAATTACTACATGATATCGACTTATTTAACTAGACATTAGGGTGTACCATTTAACTAGACATCAGGGTGTACCATTTAACTAGACATCAGGGTGTACCATTTAACTAGACATCAGGGTGTACCATTGAACTAGACATCAGGTTGTACCATTTAACTAGACATCAGGGTGTACCATTTAACTAGACATCAGGGTGTACCATTTAACTAGACATTAGGGTGTACCATTTAACTAGACATCAGGGTGTACCATTTAACTAGACATCAGGGTGTACCATTTAACTAGACATCAGGGTGTACCATTTAACTAGACATCAGGGTGAACCATTTAACTAGACATCAGGGTGTCCCATTTAACTAGACATCAGGGTGTACCATTGAACTAGACATCAGGGTGTACCATTTACGATTTCAAAGTTTACCCTGTATGCTCTCAGGCGTCATATAATGGTAATTGTGAGAGTAAGACAGTACTCATTATGACGACATCGAGCCATTATATTACGACAGTACTCATTTTGACGACTTCGAGCCATTATATTACGACAGTACTCATTATGACGACTTCGAGCCATTATATTACGACAGTACTCATTATGACGACTTCGAGCCATTATATTACGACAGTACTCATTATGACGACTTCGAGTCATTATATTACGAGAGTACTCATTATGTCGACTTCGAGCCATTATATTACGACAGTACTCATTATGTCGACTTCGAGCCATTATATTACGACACTCATTATGACAACTTCGAGCCATTATATTACGACAGTACTCATTATCACGACTTCGAGCTATTATATTACGACAGTACTCATTATGACGACTTCGAGCCATTATATTACGACAGCACTCATTATGACGACTTTGAGCCATTATATAAATACGTTTGTACCTTAACCGAGAATTGATCCTTCCTAATAAACAGGGTCCCTATCTAATGTCCCTATCTAATGTCCCTATCTAATGTCCCTATCTAATGTCCACATAAACACTAAACAGCGTGTTAACACACAACATAAATTATGTAACTGACAACGTGCAATATTACAGTCCAGTTTAGAAAAGCCCCTTCCTTAAAGGATTGGTTGATGTCACAAAATCCTTTATTTTTCGTTATTCCCAACGATTTGTTTGATAATGAAGTCATATCATTTATAAAAGAATCTGATATAGGTTTATTAGGCCGGTGCTGTGAAAAAAACTGAATTCAGAACTCATATAATTAAAAACGAAAACTCGTTATAACCCATAATTAAGCTACTCGCTAGATCTACCAGTTATCGTGAAACTTTCGTTGTTTTTTGTCATTTTTCTTTTTCAAAAATGCGAACGAATAGAAAACGTTAATCAAGCTAAAGACAAATCTTGAGTTTAAAAAAAGGTGATAACGTTATTTTAAGGTTTCAATAAAACATTAACTGAAAACAATTTATACACCTTTTTCAAATGTCATCACGGTATCAACAATTGAAAATCACATTGATTCTCTATTGATTTAGATCTGTAAGAAAACGAAACAAATATTATCGAGACATTGCTCTTTAATAGCAAAATGATAAGAGTTAATAACATATCAATGAATTATATCAAGGGAAGCAACTCGTACAAGGCTAACACTGTTACCTACCTATTTAAACACCATTTGACCTGTAAGATAAGTTAGACAAGGTCAAATAATCTACCACAATACCGAACACTACGTCCCGCGGCGCCATTTACTACTTTTGTTTAAACAAATTCACTAGATCACCTGATATATCATATTGTTTGTGTATTTCCCAATTAATATCAATTTTAGACAAATATTACAATAATAACCATCAAGAAATCCATTGACGTGATTCTTTATCCAATACTTTGGGAATAAATCCCAATATTAATTGTCCTGTTGTTATATTGTTTATTGAAATGATCACCTGGACATTTTACCGATCATACTCTCGTTTACACCAGAGACGTATATACCATACAAGTCTCTGTTTACACGTGTAGCTGGCAGTCCCGGTCCCTCTCATAGTTACATGTTATCCCTACCGTAAATACATGTAATATTCACAAGGCAGTGAAGAATTACGTGAATTATCCTTTCTTTCTATGAATCATCTCTTATTTCTGATCTAATTTTTATGTGTTTCTAATTAATCAAAATAAATAAAATAGATTTGATCTGCATACACAGGTAAATCTAATTAGGTAGGTTGCTGTGCTAAAATTAGAATGGATGTTATTAGTATTTGAATTGTCTTTTAAAACATATACAAATCAGGTATTGAATTCTAAAGATTCATTTGACCATTGCAACACAGTAGACGAAGATGTACTGTTAACGTTTCCCGTATAGCTTGGAGAGCTTAGTTTCCCAGTTTTATGTTTGGGGAAAATATATTTTAGTAATATTTTTGTCCACGCAATTACAGCAATATGATACAGTTGACTAAATATAAATGACGCAGCAGCTAATATACGCGGGACATATATAATTAGGGGAGGGGGATACGTGTAATTCTTATTGTATGTATCTTAGGATTCATCTTGTGTAACACGCTCACTGATTGGTTGCTACATTTACAAAGGTAACGCTTTACTTTTGCTTTTTAACACATTACTTTTGCTTCTTTAATTCGGCATAGCCGTATAATTTTCTTTTGGCCCCGGATATGACGCGACAGGTGGCGTTACTGGTCAAGATGAAGTATGTGATTGGTCAATGTAGCGGTGAATGCAAAATGCAGATATGCAGTTAGAGACGAAACAAAATTAAGATTGAATGCAAGCTGAATAAGTGGATATATCTATTCAAATGACACATTAATAAAATCATATTCCTGATTCAAATGCAGTCTTATTATCACAAACAATGATTCAAACTGATGCAATTTTGTTATCCGTGCTGAAACTGCGCATTACTAATTAGTTCGTTAATTTATTTCACCAGCAGTTTTGCATTATAACCACCAGCATTAAAACTATGCCGTTTATCTTTTTTTAAAGATATTTCTTGTTTAGTTACTAGCACGGATCGCCATCCATAAATAGGTGTAGTATATATAAATAATTAAACAAATAATATAGATAAATCTTTATTTTTTGTGACATTATAAATCTAAGAATAATATTGAACGATACAATGTTTTTTTCACAGCTAGCCTAGGTAATGTAAGAGAAGTATCATGTTGCACATTACTGTACAGACCTGTCCCCCTCGAGATTAGGACAAGCTTGCTGTGTCACTCGGCGTGCAACCCACAGGGCCTGCTGTGTCACTCGGCGTGCAACCCAGCCAACAGACCATATAGCCTGTTGTGTCACTGGCTGTGCGCATATAGATCTACACATATACGAGCATGTTGATGAGGACAAAATCGAAAATAGATTTATTAACCCGTTTATAACTCAAACCTCAAAAAAACAATAGCGACCTGTCTATTCCATACGCGACAAGATAAGGAAAAGATGAAGAAAAACAGACCCTTAGATTTCTAGTAATCCTGCCCACAAGGCCTTTCACTAGACACGATATCTATATTCTAGTGGGCTTGGCGGGCCAGCTAACTAGAAGCTTCCAAACGTTAAAAAAAATTGCGAAACTGTGGCATGATGTGGCGAGAGGCGAGCAGTGGAAATCCTCGGGGCTTTTCGGTAAGGAAACAGAAGAATCTAGAGATGTTCCGACTGGAGAGATGAGATGAACTTTTCGTGCTTTCTAACTATCTTTTCGACGTTTATACACATGCAATTACTCAAGGTATACCAAATGATTTAAATGATAACGATTATACAATGCAAGTCAAGTTAAATTCGACATTTACCAAAATTACGAAACTGTGGTCTGTTTTGTCGGGATGCGAGATGGCCTTTATTTACATCGTCTGCCTGAACGCTTACGGTCATGTGTATACGTTACCACACACATATATGTGTATCATGTACATTCTTACATCCACGTTGGTAGGTCTTGGCTGAATTTGTTTCGACAGTGTTTTGGACCACAAACAGGTAATGCATATTATACCATTCATTCGTTTGTGCTGTTTCTGTCCATGCAGCACAAATTAACAACACGTCCTCTCCTTTAATTCACAATTGCTTACTTTTAGAAAAGCGGGTTAAACGACAGCCATGCTCGGAGTCGGTACAAGTCAAATCGTGAATCGGGTAACGGTTAAAATACTATTTCACATGCAATTAGTCCGTTATAGAAATGAATGTAAATTGTCAGCATGCATTGGCCTTTTAATTAACGTTAGGTTACGGCAACAAATTATTAACCTATCGCGATTCGATAACGGACATTTCACGCTCTAACGCTTCAGTTGTGGTTGGCCACATGTTTATAAATAGACACATTTATCGTAGCCCTAGATTACTGGAAAGTATTCAGTATAATTTGCATATATATAAATATAATTTGGTATTATTGTAAAATAAGCAAATAAATATTATAATTCCATACAGAAATGAGAGGCCTCCCTTGAATATAGTTGCATAGTTGTGTTAGCAATGTTGTAGGTTTAATATGCCTAATTATTGCGGCAAAGTTTCTGCTTCTGTTTGCTGTAAATTTGCGGTAAATATTCAGAATTTGTATACATTTAATTAGTTTTCTTGCAAATCTATAGTTACATCAACTTTCAGTCTTTGAGTATATAACTTGCCCAATGTCCTGGAGGGAAACCAAAATTTGAATTCAGGAAAGTAAAAAAAGTGATTGTACAGTACACTTGCTAGAGGCAAGTAAGATAATCCTATGTTTCTAACATGATTTTTTTCTGTGATTGCATAGGAATTTATTGAAATATAAACAATAAGTTGTTGAAATATTTTTATTTTCTGTGTCTGTAAATCAAATTTTCTAGGTGGGTATGAGGCCTTCACTTTACGAATGTTTTTAAGACTTTTACACTGATGAAAAATACGAGAAACTGCGGCTGGGTTACAAGGGTTTCTGTTATACTTTAGCAAATGTTCTTATTACACAAAGGAAAGAATTTTGTATCTGGAAAATGATCATTGTTTATCAAGTACAGACTTATTTGAGTGACTAATGTTCAGAATGGAATCCGGACCCAGAATTTAGAAATTAACCAAAAAATAAGAAAAGAAACAGAAGGTATGTTAAGAGACATATTCGTGCAATTTCAATTACTACATAACAATAGTTTCATTCTATTATACTTGTAAATATTTTTAACTTATTAATATTCAATAAATAAGTTTTCATATTGACTTTTTATTTATGTATGTATTAGTGATGTGTCGATGATCGGGAATGATCGATTAACGGTTGATTATTGTCAACCGATTACGATCATCGATCATGTTTTGTATAATCGATTAATCGGGTCCCTATAATTATATACATAATGCCATCAGAATTTTTATTCTAATTGTTAACTAATCATATTTCTTAAGACACTGTTCAGCTAAAATTCAATATTCTTTATTCATATGAGTAGGGCATCTTTGGCTCTAATCTTTAAGCCCTTCATTATTGAAAAATCATTGAGGCAATGTAGTTGAACCATGATATTACTGAAACATATTTATCTAAATGTATGTATATACATGCAGTATGTGACATCAAAACAAAACATTTGAAACATTAAATGATAATAAGTGTTAACTTACAAGCTGCAATCATGTGTGTATTTTCTTGTCATGATAAACTTGTCAAGTTTTATAATCACTAATTTGATAATTTTTAATTTCAATGGGATGTTTTAATGGCATTATACATTCTTTGTCCCATAGATATAAATAGCAAATGAATAAGTAAGTGCCAGTTGCCTTCTCTGGCTTAATTTTGTTTGCATTTTAAATTTCAAACAGACTAATCAATAACAACCGATTATAATCGTATAATCGGTTATCGAGATAATTCGTTTACAACCGATCATCGGTTGCCGTGTTCAACCGATTACCCAACACTAGATCTTATTGAAATGCATATAGTATGAACTATGCCGCTTTCATTTGTTAGCTCACCTGGTCCGAAGGAGGCCTTGAGGGGGCGGGGCCAAAAGGGGTCTATTTGGCAATATTGGGATTGATGACTTCTCTGGAACTAAGCAATGTATGTATGACATTGATATTTCAGTTGTAACAACCCTGGAAGGCTGGGCCTTGTTTTGACCCATGTTGCACATTAAATTTTCCCGCAATCTTACAATGTACCTTAATCGGAAGACACCATTTTTCGCTGTAGGCAAAACTAAATTTCCGGTGTAAACACACTGTCGGAAAATCCAGATCTGGAACTTATCTATTTATTTTGGTTTTAACAAATGTGAAGCCTGTATGTACTACTTCATAATGAATATACCAAATAATGAAATATAGTGTACATTTTTTTTTTTCATTTTTTTATGCATATCATAATACTAGAGCTATTTGCTTTACAAAATAATCACCAATGGCCATGCAGCCAGTCTTTCTGTAGTCTGCTACCTGAAGACTTATTATTTTTTTTTGTTATCTTTGAAACCATTCAGATCCCAACCGCAAAATCATATACAGCCTTGCTGGGCATCAAGAGATGAACACTGTGCAATCCTGATGTAAAAATTGGCCCAGGGGTCTTACCCCACCACGAGGGAATTATACTTTCTTTAAATACAATCATGTTGAATCTTGACTTTGTTTCTGGGTTATATCCTTAAAGCAGTTGAGATCCCCACAACATAATTATGTATATAATCATACATCAACAAATAAAGCTATTAGCAAATGGAACATAAGCATTATTTTGATGTTTGCTCAAATAAACCAGGTAAGCGATACAGGCCCTCTGGGTCTCTTGTTACATTGCTTCAAATATTTAGAGTCCTCCAAAAGACCTGAAAGGACCTGAATAGCTTTTAAGGGTTTTTATCACTTTACAGTTCTATATATATATTATTGTTTTGATCACTTTTCAGTTCTATATATATGTGAAATTATTGTTTTTATCACTTTTCAGTTCTATATATATTATTGTTTTTATCACTTTTCAGTTCTATATATATATTATTGTTTTTATCACTTTTCAGTTCTATATATATATTATTGTTTTTATCACTTACAGTTCTATATATATATTATTGTTTTTATCACTTTTCAGTTCTATATATATATTATTGTTTTTATCACTTTTCAGTTCTATATATATATTATTGTTTTTATCACTTTTCAGTTCTATATATATATTATTGTTTTGATCACTTACAGTTCTATATATATATTATTGTTTTTATCACTTTTCAGTTCTATATATATATTATTGTTTTGATCACTTACAGTTCTATATATATATTATTGTTTTGATCACTTACAGTTCTATATATATATTATTGTTTTGATCACTTTTCAGTTCTATATATATAATATTGTTTTTATCACTTACAGTTCTATATATAGAGGATATCTAACAGTGTCTTCAGTAATACCAAATATATTTCACGAGTGTGGCTAATATTTTGATATTTTTCACGAGTGCGCAGCACGAGTGAAAAATATCAAAATATTAGCCACACGAGTGAAATATATTTGGTTTTACTGAAGACACTGTTAGATATTCTGTTTATTACATTTTTTATCAACGAAAACCCTACCCCGTATGCTAACTAGGACTACAGCGATAATTTGAAAACAAAAAAAGTAGTTCCCCCTGTCCAGGTGCTGACATATATGTCGGGCTTTCTGATTGGTCAATTATTTTGGTATTTTCTAATCATTAATTTGATTGGTCAAATCAGCAAAAGTGATATTTTTCACTAGTGAAAAATATGATATTCTTCACTAGTGAAAAATATCACTTTTATAGAATGAATAATTTTTGATATTTCACTGGTAAAAATGTAATAAATATATATTATTGTTTTGATCACTTTTCAGTTCTATATATATATTATTGTTTTTATCACTTTTCAGTTCTATATTATATATTATTGTTTTTATCACTTACAGTTCTATATATATATTATTGTTTTTATCACTTACAGTTCAATATCTATATTATTGTTTTTATCATTGAGATGTCAGATGTTTAATGACATATCAGAATAACATTTTTTTTTCAAAACAATTTTTGATAATATATATTTTAAGCTTGACAAAAGGGTTGCTAATGGAACTGACAAACAATGTGGACCTGAATAGTATCTGAAAGGGGTCAATGGACGTTAAGCTGTATTGTAGTTCATTAATGTGTTATAATTCTTGTGTTTAAAGAAGGGAAAGTGATGAGTATGTGCCGTGGTGATGAGTCCATCGTCCGTGAGTCATCAACTATAACTACCAAGTTTGTTCAAATGTATGGCCTTGACCTACATTCAAACTCACAGGGGTCAAATATACTAAAATATTTAAAGGACTTATTCTCAATAACCAAAAATCCCAGCTAGACCTAATATTGTGCCAATGAATAAATTCTGTAATGAAGGATTACAATATGAATAGTTATCTCAATGAATAAACCTAGCCTGCTTTGATATGTGAATCAGCTTAGAATCTGCATAACTTGCTCTGGAAGCAGGTGAGAATACAGGCCTATTGTATTCCTGCTATCTCATTGATTATAAAAAAAATTAAGGTGAACATCTGCCCCTAATACTTGTTTAGAAGATAAAGATTGGGAAAACAAAGACCTTGTTATAGAACAAAACAATTAATTTGACTATTGATATAGCCCAACAGTCTATATTATCCATATAACATACATTTTGTCTATGCTATTAGGATTATGTACTGAAGAGCAGCAGAATGTAGCCGCGGAAGTACTAGGGAGACAGCAGATCTGTGTTTGGCTTTTTATTTTATTATATATACAGTGTATATAATGTGTGTGTTTTTGAGTCCGGTGAAGAGGATTGTATAAATCCTGTACTGGAATGAACTTCACATATAGCTACTAAATAATTATATAAGTGCAGGATTTGACTCAAAGTCCAATTCATGGTCTTCACAAGTGGTATGCGTACATGGATATAAACAACATGATTAATGTTCTTGTTAATAGTAAGTCCTGAGTTTGGAAATTTAAATTTGTGCCCCATGTATATCTCTGTGATTATATATACTGATACTATCCCACACTAATTGAACATTCATTTTAATTTCAGTTTTTGTTAATGTCAAATATCAATGTGCTATGAAAACTTTTAACTCACAAGCTCTTTATATCTTCATGTATATTTTGCACTTAAATTTTATAATCGGATTTATTAACATATGTTTTTATGTTACTGAAATTAGATACCTCACAACTGAAATTAGATACCTCACAACTGAAAATTAGATACCTCACAACTGAAAATTAGATACCTCACAACTGAAAATTTGATACCTCACAACTGAAAATTAGATACCTCACAACTGAAAATTTGGCATTCTACATTGTATCCTTAAGGACCTAGCTCCATGTCCAGGTGGAAATGAAAACAGTTGAGAAGTTTTGATGTACATGTTAGGTTGTACATCATAGAAGTATTATCAAGGATATTTCTAAACATTTTCTTCAGGTTGGAAAGTATGGTTTATGTAAGGATTTTTGTTACACAACCAATGAAAGTGTATACATATTAACAATGACTTGTATGGTATGTACACTGTCACCTTCATTAGAGTACTGCTGTAGTAATTGTAATTTATACCGAAATGACTTGTCTCTGTTACTCTAATACCTGGTCATATATGTGAAGAGTCTATTTGGTGTATTTGCCCCTTCATCTCGATATAGAATTGGCCTACCGGCCTATCAAAATGGCTTCTTTTTATCTGGTCACTGTGGGGGTCAGACTCTGTACTATATGGTCACTGTGGAGGGTCAGACTCTGTACCATATGGTCACTGTGGTGGTCAGACTCTGTACCATGTGGTCACTGGAGGGTCAGACTCTGTACCATGTGGTCACTGTGGGGGTCAGACTCTGTACCATGTGGTCACTGTGGGGGTCAGACTCTGTACCATGTGGTCACTGTGGGGGTCAGACTCTGTACCATGTGGTCACTGTGGGGGTCAGACTCTGTACCATGTGGTCACTGTCGAGGGTCAGACTCTGTACCGTGTGGTCACTGTGGAGGGTCAGAATCTGTACCATGTGGTCACTGAGGGTCAGACTCTGTACCATGTGGTCACTGTGGGTCAGACTTTGTACCATGTGGTCATTGTGGGGGTCAGACTTTGTACTATGTGGTCACTGTGGGGGTCAGACTCTGTACCATGTGGTCACTGTGGAGGGTCAGACTCTGTACTATGTGGTCACTGTGTGGACAGACTCTGTACTATGTGGTCACTGTGGAGGGTCAGACTCTGTACCATATGGTCACTGTGGTGGTCAGACTCTGTACCATGTGGTCACTGGAGGGTCAGACTCTGTACCATGTGGTCACTGAGGGTCAGACTCTGTACTATGTGGTCACTGTGTGGACTGACTCTGTACTATGTGGTCACTGTGGAGGGTCAGACTCTGTACCATATGGTCACTGTGGTGGTCAGACTCTGTACCATGTGGTCACTGTGGAGGGTCAGACTCTGTACCATGTGGTCACTGTGGGGGTCAGACTCTGTACCATGTGGTCACTGTGGGGGTCAGACTTTGTACCATGTGGTCACTATGGGGGTCAGAATTTGTACCATATCATGTGGTCACTGTGCGGGTCAGACTTTGTACCATGTGGTCACTGTGGAGGGTCAGACTTTGTACCATGTGGTCACTGTGGAGGGTCAGACTCTGTACCATGTGGTCACTGTGGGGGATCAGACTCTGTCGGCATGTGGTCACTGTACGTGTGGGGATCAGAATCTGTACCATGTGGTCACTGTGGGGATCAGAATCTGTCGGCATGTGGTCACTGTACGTGTGGGGATCAGACTCTGTACCATGTGGTCACTGTGGAGGGTCAGACTCTGTACCATGTGGTCACTGTGGGGATCAGAATCTGTACCATGTGGTCACTGTGGGGATCAGAATCTGTGGACATGTGGTCACTGTGGAGGGTCAGACTCTGTACCATGTGGTCACTGTGCGGGTCAGACTCTGTACCATGTGGTCACTGAGGGTCAGACTTTGTACCATGTGGTCACTGTGGAGGGTCAGACTCTGTACCATGTGGTCACTGTGGGGATCAGACTCTGTACCATGTGGTCACTGTTTAGGATCGGACTCCCTTTATCTAGTGTGAGTTAAACATATGATACCTCTCTATAGAAGTGGGCAGACTAACCCCAATATCTATATACTTATATATAAAACAATAACAGATTTCCTATCTGACATTATATCTTGATTATACAGGCCCTCTGGAGGTTTTCATTGTCGTTACCAATCATTACATATTATATGATGTGTATCTGGGTTTCTCAAGAGTACTTGATTTATCACTGTGGTGAGGTTTCATGCTCATAACAGCTGGATTGGGGATAAGTTAAGGACATGGCCTTGACCAAATAAACCAGTTATCTAAATATATCATCAGGCTAGACATGGTAGGGACTAGTGACATACAATGTAATATATGTGTGTGAATGTAAGCAGGATGCACTGCATGTTATTTTATTTATAGTCATAACTTAAATCCAACTTCAAAGTAATACATATTTATTAGATATTTACTTACAGACCCACACCATATTCAGTAAAGACCATACATATTAGATATTTACTTACATACCATACTTATGTACATACACCATATTCAGTAAAGACCATACATATTAGATATTTGCTTATATACATACACCATAATCTGTAAAGACCATACTTATATACATACACCATAATCTGTAAAGACCATACTTATATACACACCATAATCTGTAAAGACCATACTTATATACATACACCATAATCTGTAAAGACCATACTTATATACATACACCATAATCAGTAAAGACCATACTTATATACACACCATAATCTGTAAAGACCATACATATATACATACACCATAATCTGTAAAGACCATACTTATATACACACCATAATCTGTAAAGACCATACTTATATACATACACCATAATCTGTAAAGACCATACTTATATACATACACCATAATCTGTAAAGACCATACTTATATACACACACCATAATCTGTAAAGACCATACATATATACATACACCATAATCTGTAAAGACCATACTGATATACATACACCATAATCTGTAAAGACCATACTTATATACATACACCATAATCAGTAAAGACCATACTTATATACACACCATAATCTGTAAAGACCATACATATATACATACACCATAATCTGTAAAGACCATACTTATATACATACACCATAATCTGTAAAGACCATACATATATACATACACCATAATCTGTAAAGACCATACTTATATACATACACCATAATCTGTAAAGACCATACTTATATACATACACCATAATCTGTAAAGACCATACTTATACATACACACCATAATCTGTAAAGACCATACTTATATACACACCATAATCTGTAAAGACCATACATATATACATACACCATAATCTGTAAAGACCATACTTATACATACACACACCATAATCTGTAAAGACCATACTTATATACATACACCATAATCTGTAAAGACCATACTTATATACATACACCATAATCTGTAAAGACCATACTTATACATACATACACCATAATCTGTAAAGACCATACTTATATACATACACCATAATCTGTAAAGACCATACATATATACATACACCATAATCTGTAAAGACCATACTTATATACATACTATAATCTGTAAAGACCATACTTATATACATACACCATAATCTGTAAAGACCATACTTATATACATACATACATACACCATAATCTATAAAGACCATACTTATATACATACACCATAATCTGTAAAGACCATACTTATATACACACCATAATCTGTAAAGACCATACTTATATACATACATACACCATAATCTATAAAGACCATACTTATATACATACACCATAATCTGTAAAGACCATACTTATATACATACACCATAATCTGTAAAGACCATACTTATATACACACACCATAATCAGTAAAGACCATACTTATATACATACACCATAATCTGTAAAGACCATACATATATACATACACCATAATCTGTAAAGACCATACTTATATATATACATACACCATAATCTGTAAAGACCATACTGATATACATACACCATAATCTATAAAGACCATACTTATATACATACACCATAATCTGTAAAGACCATACTTATATACACACACCATAATCTGTAAAGACCATACATATATACATACATACACCATAATCTATAAAGACCATACTTATATACATACACCATAATCTGTAAAGACCATACTTATATACATACACCATAATCTGTAAAGACCATACATATATACATACACCATAATCTGTAAAGACCATACTTATATACACACCATAATCTGTAAAGACCATACTTATATACATACACCATAATGTGTAAAGACCATACTTATACATACATACACCATAATCTGTAAAGACCATACTTATATACATACACCATAATCTGTAAAGACCATACTTATATACATACTATAATCTGTAAAGACCATACTTATATACATACACCATAATCTGTAAAGACCATACTTATATACATACATACACCATAATCTATAAAGACCATACTTATATACATACACCATAATCTGTAAAGACCATACTTATATACACACCATAATCTGTAAAGACCATACTTATATACATACATACACCATAATCTATAAAGACCATACTTATATACATACACCATAATCTGTAAAGACCATACTTATATACATACACCATAATCTGTAAAGACCATACTTATATACACACACCATAATCAGTAAAGACCATACTTATATACATACACCATAATCTGTAAAGACCATACATATATACATACACCATAATCTGTAAAGACCATACTTATATATATACATACACCATAATCTGTAAAGACAATACTTGTATACATACACCATAATCTGTAAAGACCATACTTATATACATACACACCATAATCTGTAAAGACCATACTTATACATACACACCATAATCTGTAAAGACCATACTTATACATACACACCATAATCTGTAAAGACCATACTTATATACATACACCATAATCTGTAAAGACCATACTTATTAGATATTACTTACAGACCATACTTATATACATACACCATAATCTGTAAAGACCATACTTATATACACACCATAATCTGTAAAGACCATACTTATATACATACACTATAATCTGTAAAGACCATACTTACATTGTATATACATACACACCATAATCTGTAAAAGACCAGGGGCCCGGGTGAGTAGGGGAAATAGAGGTAATTCCTTTAAATCGCTACTTTTGTCATAAAGTTATGAATGGATTTGAACCAAATTCGCTCAGGAACATCTTGTGGAGAAGGGGAATAGATTTTGCATAAATGGTGACTGACATCCCTAGGGGCCAGAGGGGTATGTGGGGCCTAATAGGGGAAATAGAGGTAAACTTTTAAAATCGCTAGACTAAAAGTTATGAATGGGTTTGAACCAGATTCACTCAGAAACATCCTTCAGGGAAATGGAACAGATTTTGTATTAATAATGGCTCTGATCCCCCTGGGGCCAGAGGGGCTGGGCCCAATAGAAGTAACTTAGTCCTTTTTAAATTGCTTGTTCCATTTTTGAAACCGTTCTGTTTGAGATCCCTGCCCCATTATTAAATAAAGCATCACTGAGCATCAAGAGATAAACACAATCATGTTGTAGAAATAGGCCCTAGGGTCTTCCCCACCCCTAGAGACTTAGTTTCTTGGTTATATTTTTGAAACCGTTGAGATCCCCACCCCATAACCATATGTAGCATTGCTGGACATCAAGGGATAATCACATGCAATTCTGATGTGAAATTTAAGGCCCAATTGGGTTTTTCCCCACCCCAAGGGACTTACAGTTTCTTTGTTTATATATTTGAAATTGTTGAGATCCCCACCCTATAACAATATATAGCATTGTTGGGCATCAAGAGATAAACACAATCCTGATGTAAACACTGTGAATCATGTTGTAAAAACAATGCCTCAGATCTTGTCACACCCCAAAGGAGTCTGGACTTTGTTTCAGGGTTAGATCTTTAAACCAGTTGAGATCCCCACACAATAACCATATATATAGCACTCTTCAGCATCAACAAATAAAACTACATTGTATTAATAAATTGAACATGAACAATATTTTGATGTTTGGTCAAATCCAACCAGGTGAGCAGTACAGGCCCTCTGGACCTCTTGTTTTGTGTGTCTAACATCTTATTCCACTCACAAGCTATGAATTCATTGTAAAAGTATAGTTAAGCAACTGATTTTTTATTACAAATCGATCATTGTGACATTACCAACAATATACCAAACCTGTACAGAAGATAAGGTTATTCACTGTTTATAGTAATGAAAAGTACGTTTCAGACCGAATGCAAATGAAACAAGTGTATCAACCCAATTCAAGTTGTAACCGTGCAGTTTTTAAGCTTTATATATCTCAGGACAGAAAAGGTCGTTTTTGATGTAGCTTTTGATCATTTCTAATGTTGAAGCGAATAAATTTTTAGCTCACCTGGTCCGAAGGACCAAGGTAAGCTTATGCCATACCGTGGCGTCCGTCGTCTGTCGTCCGTCGTCTGTCGTCCGTCCGTCGTCCGTCGTCCGTCCGTCCGTCAACAATTGACTTCTTCTTCATAGCCACTGATCAGAATTTGACCAAATTTGGTCAGAAGCATCCCTATGGGTAGGGGACTCAAAATTGTACAAATGATGGGGCTGACCCCCCAGGGGCCTGAAGGGCGGGGCCGAAAGGGGTCAATTTGGCTATATTGATATAAACAACTTCTTCTCTGAAACCGAGCAAAGGATATTGCTCCTATTTGCCTGGAAGCATCACTATGAGGTGGGGATTCAAAATTGTACAAATGGTGGTGCTGACCCCCTAGGGGCCTGAGGGGCGGGGCCAAAATGGGTCAATATAGCTATATTGATATTAACGACTTCTTCTCTGGAACCGAGCAATGGATATCACTCATATTTGCCTGGTAGCATCACTTTGGGGTGGGGATTCAAAATTGTACAAATGATAGGACTGACCCCCTAGGGGCCTGAGGGGCGGGGCCAAAATGGGTCAATATAGCTATATTGATTATACCGACTTCTTCTCTGAAACCGAGCAATGGATATCGCTCATATTTGCCTGGTAGCATTAATTACTTTGGGGTGGGGATTCAAAATTGTACAAATGATGGGGCTGACCCCCAGGGGCCTGAAGGGCGGGGCCGAAAGGGGTCAATTTGGCTATATTGATATAAACAACTTCTTCTCTGAAACCGAGCAAAGGATATTGCTCCTATTTGCCTGGAAGCATCACTATGAGGTGGGGATTCAAAATTGTACAAATGGTGGTGCTGACCCCCTAGGGGCCTGAGGGGTGGGGCCAAAATGGGTCAATATAGCTATATTGATATTAACAACTTCTTCTCTGGAACTGAGCAATGGATATCACTCATATTTGCCTGGTAGCATTACTTTGGGGTGGGGATTCAAAATTGTACAAATGATGGGGCTGATCCCCAGGGGCCTGAAGGGCGGGGCCAAATGTGTTCAATTGGGCTATATTGATATAAACAACTTCTTCTTTGAAACCGAGCAAAGGATATTGCTCCTATTTGCCTGGAAGCATCACTATGAGGTAGGGATTCAAAATTGTACAAATGGTGTGGCTGACCTCCTAGGGGCCTGAGGGGTGGGGCCAAAATGGGTCAATATAGCTATATTGATATTTACAACTTCTTCTCTGGAACTGAGCAATGGATATCACTCATATTTGCCTGGTAGCATCACTTTGGGGTGGGGATTCAAAATTGTACAAATGATGGGACTGACCCCCTAGGGGCCTGAGGGGCTAGGCCAAATGTGTTCAATTGGGCTATATTGATTTAAACAACTTCTTCTCTGAAACCGAGCTAAGGATATTGCTCATATTTGCCTGGTAGCAACAATATGGGTTGGGGATTCAAAATTGTACAAATGGTGTGGCTGACCCCTGGGGGGCCTGAGGGGCGGGGCCAAGAGGGGTCAATTGGCTAAATTGATATGAACAACTTCTCCTCTGAAACTAAGCAATAAATATTGCTCAATTTTGACTGTGAGAATCACTTTGGGGTAGGGATTCAAAATTGTACAAATGGTGGGTCTACCTCCCTGGGGGCTGAGGGGCGGGACCAAAAGGGGTCAATTCTGCTAAATTGATATAAACAACTTCTTCTCTGAAACTAAGCAATGGATATCACTCATATTTGCCTGGTAGCAATTAACCCCCTAGGGTAGGAATTCAAAATTGTACAAATGACAGGGCTGACCCCAGGGGACCTAAGAGGCGGGGCCAAAAGGGGTTATTTTGGCAGAATTGATATAAACAACTTTTTCTCTGAAACTAAGCAATGGATATCTTTAATATGTGACTGGTAGCATTCCCTTGGATTAAGGATTCAAAATTGTACAAATGATGGGGCCGACCCCTTGGAGGCTCAGGGGCTGGGCCAAAAGGGGTCAATTTTGCTAAATTGATATGAACAACTTCTCTGAAACAGCTCATATTTGACTATTAGCATCCTATTGGGGCAGGGGTAGGGATTCAAAATTGTATAAAGGAAGGAGCTGACCCCCCAGTGGGCAGAGGGCAGGGTCAAAAGGGGTCAATTGGTCTAAACAAGATCTTCTCTGAAACTAAGCAATGGATATCACTCACATTTGTGTGGTAGCATCCCTATGGGGTCGCGCCAAAAGTCAATTGCATTTCATGGATTAATGCACCTTTTGGCATTTTTAGTATTAAAATAAAACCAATGTACATGTACCCATATAAAATGCTTATGATATATATTGACATAGCAATACCAGCAACAAATATACTTAAGCATCATTCTTGTTTCATATCTCATGAAACCAGGTGAGCGATTCAGGCCCTCTGGGCCTCTTGTTTAAATAAAATATTTAAAAAAATCATGAATTGTACAATTTGAATATAAGTACGTATATATGTATTGAAATTGTTTATATTTAGAAGCATGTTGGTGAATTGGAAAAAGATCTTTACAGAAGTAAATTGCAAATTTTGGGAATTTCACTTCAATCTGAATTATTTCAATTGGGAATGGTGTCCATTAATGGCCCAAAAAAGTCCTGGCTTCGTAATGGATTGTAACATAATATTGAAATATCGTCAGAATGGCGGGATATTTTTCAACATATAATATTGTATTAAACTTCCACAATCAACATAAACTATACATGATAAATAACAGTACACATCAGATAACTCAGCCTATTGATTTAGCCAACTGTATGGTTTCAGTTCTTCATTTAATATTCCACAGGTGTGAGAGCCATAGTGCTTCAATACTCATCTTGTTGATGCCATCACGATCAAACATCAACTCTACCTTGAATAATTAAGTAAAGAAATATTGAACTTCGATTGGGTGGTTGGTAACATCATGCAATCTTTTCTGCAAAGGTTAGGTCATTGAGTAGCTCATCTTGTTAAACAGCATTTGGCTTGACTGCTTATTGGCTACCACAAAGGTTGTTAACTACGATGGAAAAAACCTCAGCTAGTTCCTAAAATCAAAAAAAAGAAAAAAATTATGTTCAATGTCATGGCGGCCACGACTATCTTGGAAAACTTTTATGCAACAAATGTAAAAAAATCTCATTGAAACAAGAGAAAAATCCTTTTTAACATATTGTTATTGTTATACGATAAAAGGAAAATGGTGATATGTGCAAACAGAGAATGTCATAGAAAAAGTAAAGACATAAAATCCTGTGTGATGACGTATTGCTTCGATTACAAAAAGAATTTTTGAAAAATTAATTTTGAAAAAATTTTGACCTTTGACCAATTAGTGATGATTTTGATTTAACCTTTTTAGCTCACCTAGTCCAAAGGACCAAGGTGAGCTAAGCAGCTTATGCCATACTGTTACGTCCGTCGTCCGTCCGTCCGTCAACAATTGACTTCTTCTTCATAACCACTGATCAGAATTTGACGAAATTGTGTCAGAAGCATCCCTATGGGGTGTGGACTCAAAATTGTACAAATGGTGGGGCTGACCCCCCCAGGGGTCTGAGGGGTGGGGCCAAAAGGGGTCAATTTGGCTATATTAATATAAACGACTTCTCTGAAACCAAGCAATGGATATCACTCATATTTGCCTGGTAGCATCACTATGGGGTGGGAATTCAAAACTGTACAAATGATGGGGCTGACCCCCTGGGGGCTTGAGGGGCGGGGCCAAATGTGGTCAATTGGGCTATATTGATATAAACGACTTCTTCTCTGAAACTGAGCAATGTATATTGCTTATATTTGCCTGGTACCATCGCTATTGAGTGGGGATTCAAAATTGTACAAATGACTGGGCTGACCCCCCAGGGGCCTGAGGGGCGGGGCCAAATGTGGTCAATTGGGCTATATTGATATAAACGACTTCTCCTCTGAAACCGAGCAATGGATATTGCTCATATTTGCCTGGTAGCATCACTATGGGGTGGGGATTCAAAATTGTACAAATGGTGAGGCTGACCCCACGGGGGCCTGAGGGGCGGGGCCAATTGGGGTTAATTTGGCTAAATTGATATGAACAACTTCTCCTCTGAAACCAAGCAAAGGATATTGCTCATATTTGACTGTGAGCATCCCTTTGGGGCCAGGATTCAAAATTGTACAAATGGTGGGGCCGACCTACCTGGGGCCTGAGGGGCAGGGGCCAAAAGGGGTCAATTTGGCTAAATTGATATAAACAACTTCTTCTCTGAAACTAAGCTATGGATATCACTCATATTTGCCTGGTACAACCCCCGGGGTAGGGATTCAAAACTGTATAAATGACAGAGCTGACCCCCGGGGAGCTAAGAGGCGGGGCCAAAAGGGGTCATTTTGGCAGAATGGATATAAACAACTTCTTCTCTGAAACTAAGCAATGGATATCACTCACATTTGTATGGTAGCATGGTCATGGAGTGGGGATTCAAAATTGTACAAATTTTGGGGTTGACCCCCCCAGGGGACTTAGGGGTGGGGCCAAAAAGGGTCAATTTGGCTAAATTGATATGAACAACTTCTTCTATGAAACAGCTCATATTTGATTGGTAGCATCCTTTTGGTTAGGGATTCAAAATTTTATAATGGAAGGAACTGACCCCGGGGTGCAGAGGGCGGGGTCAAAAGGGGTCAATTGGTTTAAACAACTTCTTTTCTGAAACTAAGCAATGGATATCGCTCACATTTGTGTGGTATCATCTGGGGTTGCGCCAAAAGTCAATTTCATTTCATGGATTAATGCATTTTTGGCATAAAAACCTCACGTACCCATATATAAAATGCCTATGATTTATATATTGACATAGCAATACCAGTGACATATATACTTAATCATTATTCTTGTTTCATATCTCATGAAATCAAGGTGAGCGATACAGGCCCTCTGGGCCTCTTGTTTGTACATACATGTATAATAACATGTAATGGGAAAAAATTAGCCCAATAGGTTCTAGAAATGACAGAAATAAAAGGTATCATATCAAATGGTTTTGAATTTCGGCCATTTGGCCATTTATAAATTTCAAGGTATGACATACATGGCTGTCATATTTGATTTTTGACCTACATGTACAAATTAAATGTTGCAAGGACTTCTTTATTATATGTCCTATTCTATACTTGACAGACTTTGAACATCTTACCTACCAATGAAAAGATTAAGGGGCCACAAAATATAGCAGAAAAAAAATGAAGAATAAGAAAATTAACGATTCCAATAGGGCTTTTCACAAAATGCTAAAAAACCCTAATTAGATCATTGTAGGCTTGTATCCTAATATGTTATAAGGCACTGGTTCAAGTACATGTACTAGGTACTATTTCCAGTTCTAACTGATTTGGTTCACAGCTGCTACAGATGTGATTAACTGAAGGCTATCTAATGGAATGAAGGTGTGGCTAGGATCTATTGATTTTTATGTCATCTGAGTGCCATTGCACTGTCTGCCATTGTCAGACTCCCACTATATAACAGTGTATCTTGAGCCAGACAACTCAATGTTTATCTGGGAGACTGCTACCCACAGAGATAAGGTAAGCCGTATTGTAAGATTGATGGTACATTCTGGTACATAGGACAGATTACATCAACAGACATGTGTATTAATGCTTACAACATGTCAGGAGACAACAACCTATTACTGGTTAAATGACCTACAAATATCATTGACATGTAATTCTTTTGTGTTTTTGTGTATGAGATTGGTGCTATCAATTGTAACCATACAAACATTGTAACCCTCTGTTAACTATACATTGTAACCCTCTATACATTGTTACCTCTATACATTGTAACCCTCTATACATTGTTACCCTCTGTTAACTATACATTCTAACATTGTAACCTCTATACATTGTTACCTCTATACATTGTAACCCTCTATACATTGTTACCTCTATACATTGTAACCCTCTATACATTGTTACCCTCTGTTAACTATACATTCTAACATTGTAACCTCTATACATTGTTACCTCTATACATTGTTACATCTATACATTATAACCCTCTATACATTGTTACATCTATACATTATAACCCTCTATACATTGTTACCCTCTATACATTATAACCCTCTATACATTATAACCCTCTATACATTGTAACCCTCTACATTATAACCCTCTATACATTATAACCCTCTATACATTGTAACCCTCTATACATTGTTACCTCTATACATTGTTACCTCTATACATTGTTACCTCTATACATTGTAACCCTCTATACATTGTAACCCTCTATACATTGTTACCTCTATACATTGTAACCCTCTATACATTGTTACCTCTATACATTATAACCCTCTATACATTGTAACCCTCTATACATTGTTACCTCTATACATTGTTACCCTCTATACATTGTTACCTCTATACATTGTAACCCTCTATACATTGTTACCTCTATACATTGTTACCCTCTATACATTGTTACCTCTATACATTGTTACCTCTATACATTGTAACCCTCTATACATTGTTACCTCTATACATTGTAACCCTCTATACATTGTAACCCTCTATAAATTGTTACCCTCTATACATTATAACCCTCTATACATTGTTACCTCTATACATTGTTACCTCTATACATTGTAACCCTCTATACATTGTAACCCTCTATACATTGTAACCCTCTATACATTGCTTCCTCTATACATTGTTACCTCTATACATTATAACCCTCTATACATTGTTACCTCTATACATTGTTACCTCTATACATTGTAACCCTCTATACATTGTTACCTCTATACATTGTAACCCTCTATACATTGTTACCTCTATACATTGTTACCTCTATACATTGTAACCCTCTATACATTGTTACCCTCTATACATTGTTACCCTCTATACATTGTTACCTCTATACATTGTAACCCTCTATACATTGTTACCCTCTATACATTATAACCCTCTATACATTGTAACCCTCTATACATTGTAACCTCTATACATTATAACCCTCTATACATTGTAACCCTCTATACATTATAACCCTCTATACATTGTAACCCTCTATACATTGTTACCTCTATACATTGTTACCTCTATACATTGTAACCTCTATACATTATAACACTCTATACATTGTAAACCTCTATACATTGTAACCCTCTATACATTGTAACCCTCTATACATTGTAACCCTCTATACATTGTTACCCTCTATACATTGTTACCTCTATACATTGTAACCCTCTATACATTGTTACCTCTATACATTGTAACCCTCTATACATTGTAACCCTCTATACATTGTTACCTCTATACATTATAACCCTCTTTCCATTGTAAACCTCTATACATTGTTTCCTTTATACATTGTAACCCTCTATACATTATAACCCTCTATACATTGTAACCCTCTATAAATTGTAACCTCTATACATTGTTACCCTCTATACATTGTTACCTCTATACATTGTAACCTCTATTCATTGTAACCCTCTATACATTGTAACCCTCTATACATTGTAACCTCTATACATTATAACCCTCTATACATTGTCACCTCTATACATTATAACCCTCTATACATTATAACCCTCTATACATTATAACCCTCTATACATTATAACCCTCTATACATTGTTACCCTCTATACATTGTAACCCTCTATACATTGTAACCCTCTATACATTGTTACCTCTATACATTGTAACCCTCTATGCATTGTTACCTCTATACATTGTTACCTCTATACATTGTTACCTCTATACATTGTAACCCTCTATACATTGTCACCTCTATACATTGTTACCTCTATACATTGTTACCTCTATACATTGTTACCTCTATACATTGTAACCTCTATACATTGTAACCCTCTATACATTGTTACCTCTATATATTGTAACACTCTATACATTGTAACCCTCTATACATTGTAACCCTCTATACATTGTTTCCCCCCTATACATTGTAACCTCTATACATTGTAACCCTCTATACATTGTTACCCTCTATACATTGTTACCTCTATACATTGTAACCCTCTATACATTATAACCCTCTATACATTATAACCCTCTATACATTGTAACCCTCTATACATTGTTATCTCTATACATTGTAACACTCTATACATTGTTACCCTCTATACATTGTTACCTCTATACATTGTAACCCTCTATACATTATAACCCTCTATACATTGTAACCCTCTATACATTGTTACCTCTATACATTGTTACCTCTATACATTGTAACCCTCTATACATTATAACCCTCTATACATTGTTACCTCTATACATTGTTACCTCTATACATTGTTACCCTCTATACATTGTTACCTCTATACATTGTTACCTCTATACATTGTTACCCTCTATACATTGTTACCTCTATACATTGTTACCTCTATACATTGTAACCCTCTATACATTGTTACCTCTATACATTGTAACCCTCTATACATTGTAACCCTCTATACATTGTTACCTCTATACATTGTTACCTCTATACATTTTAACCCTCTATACATTATAACCCTCTATACATTGTAACCCTCTATACATTGTAACCCTCTATACATTGTTACCCTCTATATATTGTAACCCTCTATACATTGTTACCTCTATACATTGTAACCCTCTATACATTATAACCCTCTATACATTGTAAACCTCTATACATTGTAACCCTCTATACATTATAACCCTCTATACATTATAACCCTCTATACATTGTAACCCTCTATACATTGTAACCCTCTATACATTATAACCCTCTATACATTGTAAACCTCTATACATTGTAACCCTCTATACATTGTAACCGTCTATACATTGTTACCTCTATACATTGTAACCCTCTATACATTGTTACCCTCTATACATTGTTACCTCTATACATTACAGTATACTAATCAGAAATTGATTTTTGAAAAGCACAATACTTTTTATTTGGACTTCAGTTAAAACTTTAAAAGTTGACAAAAAATTATGAAAACTGCTAATATAGATTAAAAAGTCATTCAAAATAGATAATGAACATCTGTTTGTATTGTTGGACAGTAGATTAAATACAATTTACACTTTAATCAATGTGTTATTAACTGGGCCATGACAGCAAGAGGGATAAGCTTTCATAGACTGTTGTACATGTAGTGGAAGGGAAATAACTCCTATAGTGTATACCTTATATGTCACAGATAAATGGTGGCCTCCTTCCTTACTATAATGACACATACATGTAGCATGAAGATTCTATCATTTCAAATACAGTAACAATAATGTGCTCATACCAACCGTCACAGTGTAATTAGACAGTGTAGTTACCTCCTTCTCAACCTCTCCAATTCCACAATTAATGAAATATCCAGATGAGCGATACAGGTCCTCTCCAGGGCCTCTAACAAAGTTATTGCACAATTGATTAGTCATTCTTCTAGCAATAATTCAAAAACGTTTAAACTACTAACACAGAAAAATAAAGGCATTTATCCGTTTGTATCCATAATATCATATACCATAAAGAGGTTGAGTGTGATTTGTAATTACTTATTATTACATATCTCCATGTTGTATTACTTGTTATATCATGTCATTATTGCAAAAGTGGAAATGTTTGTGGCGTCAAAAATTAGCTTATTTCAGGATTATTATATCTTTGCGAAAAATATCCACACACGAACATATTAATATGTATAAATGTTGACACTTGTGCGAATATATTTCCATCAAATGATCTTAATACAACAAAATCCAAGACTGGTAAACCATGTCGGCATTCAAGCATCATGTCATCCATGTGTGATGTTGTCATGGTTGCTCAATTAATTGAGACATGGCTACATGTATATTAATTTGAAAAGTGATAAGTAATGAGATTTCAACCATTGGTGTAGCATCATTTAGTAGAACTGTCCTTCTTGAAATTCAAACCTCTAACTGCTCCAATACTGACCAAGTGTAATTAGTACTAACTCTATAACAATATGTAAGTACTATTCAAGTTTGAGTACTTATCGGGTACCTTGACAAATATCCAAGTAGGAGGAAAAGGGAGATAACTCATACTCAGATGATACATGCCCAATGACATTGCAGCGAGAAAATATATTCTCAACATTATAGTTACAAGAATTTCAACACACGAAAATATCCGCTGTTACAGTAATTAATTGTGTTGAAAATCAATAAAAAAGATTTAAATGAGAATGTTTTAAGATATTTTCTGATTTCCTCCTAAATTAGTTCAGAGGGAGTTTCCAGTTACTAATATACTGAACATAATCGTAACATTTTGAAAAGGTTTTGTTGCTTGGTGGAAAAATTTTCATAGTGGTTATGAGGGATGCCAAACAAAGCTGTAATATAGTTCAAACAAGTTTTGTAGCCATAGTAACTAAAAGGAGATTTTCAAATTGGTCAAAATTTAGATTGTACAGTGGAACCTCTATAAACCGAACATGCACGGGACAAGGATATTCATTCGGTTTACAGAGGGTTCAGTTTGGAGAAGTTGACAGAAAAATGACAAGTCGCATATAATTGGTCGGGACGATGTTTTGTTAGAATGTACCCGATTACAAACCGGCACGACCTACTACATGCGTAGACAATTTGGTTTATCTGAATAATATGATTATTATGAAAGTCAATCCATATATATATTGCAGATTATATAAGAAAGACAAATAAATATAACTGTAGTTTTAAACAGTATTTTTACATTTATAACTGCACTTTACGATCGACCTGCATTTTGTTACATCCGGTGAAGCTTCGTCATGTGGATGGGGCCGATACGGAATATTTTACACATCGAAAAATTTGAAAGGGTGTGAAGATTTTTTGTTTCAATATTAATTACAATTGATCAGTTGATACTGCGGTTGTATTTCCGACATCGGTATTGTCTAAAAAACATTACAGGCTTCATTTACGACCATGCAAAAACAACCCCCTTTGGGCCTCATTTAAATTAGATACGAAACTCGCGATTGGGCTTCTAGCTCTACTTGCATTGAAAAGATAAACAAACCGCTGGCTTCAATGAAGTGTGGCATTGTTTCATAATTGTCGTGTTGATTATACACTCAGCCTACCGTCATAATGCCCCCCTTGGGGTATATATTGGATACCTGTACAAATCACCTACATGTATACGTAGGCCCTGAGACAATTAGGCTTCACACAATACCCATCATGGGTGTTGTTTCACGGTTGACTGGCCTGACCTCGTGTCATAATCGCTCAGGTAAGGCCGGTTTTCAGAAGTAATTTTTGGTATATTTTAACAGGAACCGGTCACAAAATCGGTTTGGTGTTTGGAATTCAGAGGGATCGGTATTTGGAAGTTTTTTAATACTATGATAAAGAAGGACCAATTCCATACAATGACAATTTGTTTGGTATTCAGAGGTGTTCGGTTTTTAGAAGGTTCGGTTCTTGGAAGTTGCACTGTATATACATTATTATTATTATGTGATTTGATGTATATAGGCATATTAAAGGACTTGGGGAACAATATTGCCACTTCTCTAAGCTTCATTATAACAACATTGCCACTTCTCTAAGCTTCATTACAACAATATTGCCACTTCTCTAAGCTTCATTATAACAACATTGCCACTTCTCTAAGCTTCATTATAACAATATTGCCGCTTCTCTAAGCTTCATTACAACAATATTGCCACTTCTTTAAGCTTCATTATAACAACATTGCCACTTCTCTAAGCTTCATTACACCAATATTGCCACATCATTGCCTCTTCTCTAAGCTTGATTAGTGACTCTGAGGACTTAGTGGTCACCATTGCCTCTTCTCTAAGCTTGATTAGTGACTGTGGGGACTAGGAAACAACATTGCCTCTTTTCCCAAACTTCATAAGTGACTGTACGGGTTGTTTAGGGAAGTATTGTTACTAATTATTATTATAGTTTTACTTTGATTTCAGGAGTCAGTGCCACACATTAAAGGAAGACAATACCTGAGTGACTGGAATAGCTGAGGTGCTCATCACAAGAAGGTGTGGTCCATCTTAACACAATTAAGGCAGAGACTGGTCACTACTGGAAATTTCATGAAATAACAACTCAGGACAATATAGTGATTACCAGCTGAAGTCACTGTCTTTAAATTTTGCCAAGCAAATTACTGTTTGATGGAGTTTTCGTAAGTATTTTTATCAAGTCACCTGGGCAGAAGCACCAAGGTAACTTTTTGCCATACTAGAGTACAATGTATCTGTTTGTCTGTCGTCAGTATCATGGTGGGGCTACAATAGCTGACAATGAACTGTTAATATGGGAGGCATATAAAGGGCTGGAGTCTCATCAATAGTGATTCCATTTCAAGTCCAGATATTTGGAACTGAACCAGAAAGCTAAATGTTAATTAAAAGACAGTTTTGATTGAATTACATAATAGCGAGTGACAGATCCCAAACTCAGACAGTATTCGTAATATAACTGAAAATGGAGTGTTTGCCATGATCACTGAAATATTAAAGTGGGCAATACAGGATCTATAGGCCTCTTGTACTAATCATACAGATTCACTGATTAAGTTTGATTTAAATAAGAAACATCTGTATGAAATTTATTTGGTAATAATAAATAGTTAAAGGTGAAAGGATGGAAATAACAAAAAATAATAATTAAATGTTTTTGAATCTTGCCATATAATTTATATGACTGAGTACATATCAATTAAGTAATAAAGCCAAAGCTTGATTTAGCATCCTCTTCTCAAAGCAATCACTATACTACCAAGCTAAAATCCTTCTAGTCTGAGGTATCAGATTAGCCAAACAGAATCTCCACTTTTACAAAAGATTACAGGAATTCGATGATTTAGAATTGTGTCACTGTGAAATGTTTAACTTTGATTGTTGATTCTTCCAGGTTAATTCCTAAAGTAATCAATGGGGGTATAGCGGGAATAGTAGGGGTAACCTGTGTGTTCCCCATCGACCTGACAAAGACACGGCTACAGAATCAACAGCCAGGACCTAATGGCCAGCTTCTCTACCGCAGCCTGTAAGTCTATAGGTTTAAAAATCTCTCCATTAACCACACACTGTATGTAGGTATGATCCAAGTACGATATCACAATTTCTAAAATATTCGATGTTGTTATTGTAAAAACATTACAATGTAATAAATATATTATTATATCTTTTTGTATAACTAAGTCAACTGACCCAATTGTAGTTTTAATGAGTTAAAACTTAACCCCTTAACATCATAGCCAAATCTATTTGTATTAAATTTTGAATTTTGAATCGAGGTTCAGATGTCTTTTAATATATGCATGTACAATTTTCATTAACTATTATTTTGTTTTATTTCCATTATCACAGGTGGGACTGCTTTTCAAAAACCTACAGAAATGAAGGATTCTTTGGAATGTACAGGGGTAGGTAGTAGTCAATCCCCCATCACCACCCCTTTGAGATATACAGTAGGTAGTAGTCAATCCCCCATCACCACCCCTTTGAGATATACAGGGGTAGGTAGTAGTCAATCTCCCATCACCTCCCCTTTGAGATATACAGTAGGTAGTAGTCAATCCCCCATCACCACCCCTTTGAGATATACAGGGGTAGGTAGTAGTCAATCTCCCATCACCTCCCCTTTGAGATATACAGTAGGTAGTAGTCAATCCCCCATCACCACCCCTTTGAGATATACAGGGGTAGGTAGTAGTCAATCTCCCATCACCTCCCCTTTGAGATATACAGTAGGTATTAGTCAATCCCCCATCACCACCCCTTTGAGATATACAGGGGTAGGTAGTAGTCAGTCCCCCATCACCTCCCCTTTGAGATATACAGGGGTAGGTAGTAGTCAATCCCCCATCACCTCCCCTTTGAGATATACAGGAGTAGGTAGTAGTCAGTCCCCCATCACCACCCCTTTGAGATATACAGTAGGTAGTAGTCAATCCCCCATCACCACCCCTTTGAGATATACAGGGGTAGGTAGTAGTCAATCTCCCATCACCTCCCCTTTGAGATATACAGTAGGTAGTAGTCAATCCCCCATCACCACCCCTTTGAGATATACAGGGGTAGGTAGTAGTCAATCTCCCATCACCACCCCTTTGAGATATACAGTAGGTATTAGTCAGTCCCCCATCACCACCCCTTTGAGATATACAGTAGGTAGTAGTCAGTCCCCCATCACCACCCCTTTGAGATATACGGTAGGTAGTAGTCAATCTCCCATCACCACCCCTTTGAGATATACAGTAGGTAGTAGTCAGTCCCCCATCACCTCCCCTTTGAGATATACGGTAGGTAGTAGTCAATCCCCCATCACCACCCCTTTGAGATATACAGTAGGTAGTAGTCAGTCCCCCATCACCACCCCTTTGAGATATACAGGGGTAGGTAGTAGTCAATCCCCCATCACCACCCCTTTGAGATATACAGTAGGTAGTAGTCAATCCCCATCACCTCCCCTTTGAGATATACAGTAGGTAGTAGTCAGTCCCCCATCACCACCCCTTTGAGATATACAGTAGGTAGTAGTCAGTCCCCCATCACCTCCCCTTTGAGATATACGGTAGGTAGTAGTCAATCCCCCATCACCACCCTTTGAGATATACAGGGGTAGGTAGTAGTCAATCCCCCATCACCACCCCTTTGAGATATACAGTAGGTAGTAGTCAATCCCCCATCACCACCCCTTTGAGATATACAGTAGGTAGTAGTCAGTCCCCCATCACCACCCCTTTGAGATATACAGGGGTAGGTAGTAGTCAATCCCCCATCACCACCCCTTTGAGATATACGGTAGGTAGTAGTCAATCCCCCATCACCACCCCTTTGAGATATACAGTAGGTAGTAGTCAATCCCCCATCACCACCCCTTTGAGATATACAGGAGTAGGTAGTAGTCAATCCCCCATCACCACCCCTTTGAGATATACAGTAGGTAGTAGTCAATCCCCCATCACCTCCCCTTTGAGATATACAGGAGTAGGTAGTAGTCAATCCCCCATCACCACCCCTTTGAGATATACAGTAGGTATTAGTCAATCCCCCATCACCTCCCCTTTGAGATATACGGTAGGTAGTAGTCAGTCCCCCATCACCACCCCTTTGAGATATACAGTAGGTAGTAGTCAGTCCCCCATCACCACCCCTTTGAGATATACAGGAGTAGGTAGTAGTCAATCCCCCATCACCACCCCTTTGAGATATACGGTAGGTAGTAGTCAGTCCCCCATCACCACCCCTTTGAGATATACAGTAGGTAGTAGTCAGTCCCCCATCACCACCCCTTTGAGATATACAGGAGTAGGTAGTAGTCAGTCCCCCATCACCACCCCTTTGAGATATACGGTAGGTAGTAGTCAGTCCCCCATCACCACCCCTTTGAGATATACAGGAGTAGGTAGTAGTCAGTCCCCCATCACCACCCCTTTGAGATATACAGTAGGTAGTAGTCAATCCCCCATCACCACCCCTTTGAGATATACGGTAGGTAGTAGTCAGTCCCCCATCACCACCCCTTTGAGATATACAGTAGGTAGTAGTCAATCCCCCATCACCACCCCTTTGAGATATACAGTAGGTAGTAGTCAATCCCCCATCACCTCCCCTTTGAGATATACAGTAGGTAGTAGTCAATCCCCCATCACCACCCCTTTGAGATATACGGTAGGTAGTAGTCAGTCCCCCATCACCACCCCTTTGAGATATACAGTAGGTAGTAGTCAATCCCCCATCACCACCCCTTTGAGATATACGGTAGGTAGTAGTCAGTCCCCCATCACCACCCCTTTGAGATATACAGTAGGTAGTAGTCAGTCCCCCATCACCTCCCCTTTGAGATATACAGGAGTAGGTAGTAGTCAATCCCCCATCACCACCCCTTTGAGATATACAGGAGTAGGTATTAGTCAATCCCCCATCACCACCCCTTTGAGATATACAGTAAGTAGTAGTCAGTCCCCCATCACCACCCCTTTGAGATATACAGTAGGTAGTAGTCAATCCCCATCACCTCCCCTTTGAGATATACAGGGGTAGGTAGTAGTCAGTCCCCCATCACCACCCCTTTGAGATATACAGGGGTAGGTAGTAGTCAATCCCCCATCACCACCCCTTTGAGATATACAGTAGGTAGTAGTCAATCCCCATCACCTCCCCTTTGAGATATACAGGGGTAGGTAGTAGTCAATCCCCCATCACCACCCCTTTGAGATATACAGTAGGTAGTAGTCAATCCCCATCACCTCCCCTTTGAGATATACAGGGGTAGGTAGTAGTCAGTCCCCCATCACCTCCCCTTTGAGATATACAGTAAGTAGTAGTCAATCCCCCATCACCACCCCTTTGAGATATACAGGAGTAGGTAGTAGTCAATCCCCCATCACCACCCCTTTGAGATATACGGTAGGTAGTAGTCAATCCCCCATCACCACCCCTTTGAGATATACGGTAGGTAGTAGTCAATCCCCCATCACCTCCCCTTTGAGATATACAGTAGGTAGTAGTCAGTCCCCCATCACCACCCCTTTGAGATATACAGTAGGTAGTAGTCAATCCCCCATCACCTCCCCTTTGAGATATACAGGGGTAGGTAGTAGTCAATCCCCCATCACCTCCCCTTTGAGATATACAGTAGGTAGTAGTCAATCCCCCATCACCACCCCTTTGAGATATACAGTAGGTAGTAGTCAGTCCCCCATCACCTCCCCTTTGAGATATACAGGAGTAGGTAGTAGTCAATCCCCCATCACCACCCCTTTGAGATATACAGGGGTAGGTAGTAGTCAATCCCCCATCACCTCCCCTTTGAGATATACAGGGGTAGGTAGTAGTCAATCCCCCATCACCACCCCTTTGAGATATACAGGGGTAGGTAGTAGTCAATCCCCCATCACCACCCCTTTGAGATATACAGGGGTAGGTAGTAGTCAATCCCCCATCACCACCCCTTTGAGATATACGGTAGGTAGTAGTCAGTCCCCCATCACCACCCCTTTGAGATATACGGTAGGTAGTAGTCAATCCCCCATCACCTCCCCTTTGAGATATACGGTAGGTAGTAGTCAATCCCCCATCACCACCCCTTTGAGATATACGGTAGGTAGTAGTCAATCCCCCATCACCACCCCTTTGAGATATACGGTAGGTAGTAGTCAATCCCCCATCACCACCCCTTTGAGATATACGGTAGGTAGTAGTCAATCCCCCATCACCTCCCCTTTGAGATATACAGTAGGTAGTAGTCAGTCCCCCATCACCACCCCTTTGAGATATACGGTAGGTAGTAGTCAATCCCCCATCACCTCCCCTTTGAGATATACAGGGGTAGGTAGTAGTCAATCCCCCATCACCTCCCCTTTGAGATATACAGGGGTAGGTAGTAGTCAATCCCCCATCACCTCCCCTTTGAGATATACAGGAGTAGGTAGTAGTCAATCCCCCATCACCACCCCTTTGAGATATACGGTAGGTATTAGTCAATCCCCCATCACCACCCCTTTGAGATATACAGTAGGTAGTAGTCAGTCCCCCATCACCTCCCCTTTGAGATATACAGGAGTAGGTAGTAGTCAGTCCCCCATCACCACCCCTTTGAGATATACAGGAGTAGGTAGTCAATCCCCCATCACCTCCCCTTTGAGATATACAGTAGGTAGTAGTCAGTCCCCCATCACCACCCCTTTGAGATATACAGTAGGTAGTAGTCAGTCCCCCATCACCACCCCTTTGAGATATACAGGGGTAGGTAGTAGTCAGTCCCCCATCACCTCCCCTTTGAGATATACAGGAGTAGGTAGTAGTCAATCCCCCATCACCACCCCTTTGAGATATACAGGGGTAGGTAGTAGTCAATCCCCCATCACCACCCCTTTGAGATATACAGTAGGTAGTAGTCAATCCCCCATCACCTCCCCTTTGAGATATACAGTAGGTAGTAGTCAGTCCCCCATCACCTCCCCTTTGAGATATACAGTAAGTAGTAGTCAATCCCCCATCACCACCCCTTTGAGATATACAGGAGTAGGTAGTAGTCAATCCCCCATCACCACCCCTTTGAGATATACGGTAGGTAGTAGTCAATCCCCCATCACCTCCCCTTTGAGATATACAGTAGGTAGTAGTCAATCCCCCATCACCACCCCTTTGAGATATACAGTAGGTAGTAGTCAATCCCCCATCACCTCCCCTTTGAGATATACAGTAGGTAGTAGTCAATCCCCCATCACCACCCCTTTGAGATATACAGTAGGTAGTAGTCAATCCCCCATCACCACCCCTTTGAGATATACAGGGGTAGGTAGTAGTCAATCCCCCATCACCTCCCCTTTGAGATATACAGTAGGTAGTAGTCAATCCCCCATCACCACCCCTTTGAGATATACAGGGGTAGGTAGTAGTCAGTCCCCCATCACCACCCCTTTGAGATATACAGGGGTAGGTAGTAGTCAGTCCCCCATCACCTCCCCTTTGAGATATACAGGGGTAGGTAGTAGTCAGTCCCCCATCACCACCCCTTTGAGATATACAGGGGTAGGTAGTAGTCAGTCCCCCATCACCACCCCTTTGAGATATACAGGAGTAGGTAGTAGTCAATCCCCCATCACCACCCCTTTGAGATATACAGGGGTAGGTAGTAGTCAGTCCCCCATCACCACCCCTTTGAGATATACAGGGGTAGGTAGTAGTCAGTCCCCCATCACCACCCCTTTGAGATATACAGGAGTAGGTAGTAGTCAATCCCCCATCACCACCCCTTTGAGATATACAGGTAGGTAGTAGTCAATCCCCCATCACCACCCCTTTGAGATATACAGGAGTAGGTAGTAGTCAATCCCCCATCACCACCCCCTTTGAGATATACAGGGGTAGGTAGTAGTCAATCCCCCATCACCACCCCTTTGAGATATACAGTAGGTAGTGGTCAATCCCCCATCACCACCCCTTTGAGATATACAGGAGTAGGTAGTAGTCAATCCCCCATCACCTCCCCTTTGAGATATACAGGGGTAGGTAGTAGTCAATCCCCCATCACCACCCCTTTGAGATATACAGTAGGTAGTAGTCAATCCCCCATCACCTCCCCTTTGAGATATACAGTAGGTAGTGGTCAATCCCCCATCACCACCCCTTTGAGATATACAGTAGGCAGTAGTCAATCCCCCATCACCTCCCCTTTGAGATATACAGTAGGTAGTAGTCAATCCCCCATCACCACCCCTTTGAGATATACAGTAGGTAGTAGTCAATCCCCCATCACCACCCCTTTGAGATATACAGTAGGTAGTAGTCAATCCCCCATCACCACCCCTTTGAGACATGTTATTTTTAGGCGGTGGTGTCAACATTTGTACTTAACTCCAAGTTGTTCATTAGATTACTTTTAACTTCTCTTTTTTAACACAATCAACAAAATTCAAGTGTATTGAGCAGGAGGGGATTTAGATCCAGTGGAATTCTATTTGACAATAATATACAGTCGTTTATCTTCTGCAGGGTCTGGCGTAAACCTAGTCCTGATAACTCCAGAGAAGGCCATCAAACTTGTGGGCAATGACTTTCTTCGTCATCACCTTAAAGATAACAGGTAGCTATATACTCGTAGTCTAAGACTGGTTGTTAGTATTTACTATTTATAGCCCCTGAGAACTAACCCATCAGTTGAAAAATCATCAGATGTAAACTGATTTTTAGCCTAACTGTGCATTCATGGCTGTGATGCCAGACAATAGGTATTATGTTTGTGATAATCAAAATTATTCGATATCAACTCAAATTCTTATAATTTAGGAAAATTTAAGTTTAATCTCTATTTCTAGCAAAAACTGTGAAGCACATGTATACCAGTGTATATATACTCAGTAGACAACACCATGTAAGCTATAACTCCTACTAGCTAGGTGACACTGTTGGGTTAAACGTTGTACACAGCCTTACTATTTCTCCCTTATCAACCACAAATGATTGATTATAATTAAGAGCATACGCAGTGCGCCAGCTCAAATAGGTGTCGTTTTAACAGATGTTCCTCGCTCCCTGATAAGGTCTGTGACCAAAATTTCTTTTGTATAAAAGTTGTAAATATTAACGTATTTTGAATAATTTTAATTCCCTCAACTGTTAACAGATAGGCAAATTGTCTGCTATATGATAGCTATAGTTAATAACTTACAAATATTGACAACGTTACTCACAGGGGTCAAATAGGCTTAAATTTTTTAACATCTCAATAACCGATTGCAAGAGGCCCAGGATGTTGATATTTGGTCTGTAGCATGCTGGGCTGAAGGGCTACCATGTTTATTGAAATGAATGACTTTGATGTACATTCCAGGTCACAGGGGTTAGATAGGCTAAAATCTTTGAACAATTTCTACTCAATAACCAAGAGGCCCAGGAACTTGATATTAGGTCTGTAGCATGCTTGGATGATGGGCTACCATGTTTCTTCAAATGAAGGACCTTGACCTACATTCAAGGTCACAGGGGTCAAATAGGTTAAAATCTATTAAATGAATTCTTCTCAATAACCATGAAGCCCAGGGACTTGATATTGGGTCTGTATAGCAGGCTTGGCTTATGAAGGGCTGTAAGATTGTTCAAATGAATGAGCCTAACCTACAGTCAAGGTGACAGGGGTCAAACAGGCGAAACTCTTTAAACAATGATTTCTCGATAGCCAAGAGACTCCAAGATCTGATATTAGGCCAATAGTATGCTGGAATAAAAATTTATTGACATGAATAAGCCTAGCTTACTCTGATATTTGAATAAGGTGGTAATCAGCTTTAAGATAGTATCTGCAGAAATGACCTAGATCAACTTCAAAGTTGCTATAGAATCAGGTGAGCAATTCAGGCCCATTCAGCCTTTTGTTTACTGTGTGTTAAAAGCAGATATTTCATGTATTGAAATTATAATAATTTCTGTGATGATTTTAAAGTCTGATACAGATCGTAAATAGCAATATCTTTATTCATTGCAAATGGGAATAACAGATGAAGCTGTGAAACACATCTGTGCTATTTTCATGTATAATGGTTGCTTACCAGATCACTTCCTAGTCAGTTGAGTAAGTCAGCTGACACGTTTCAGGGCATTCTTGAGGACTGTAAGAATTGGACACTTCAAAAGCATGCATGTGTTTAGGCCTATTTCAAAGAATACATTTGATGATTTGAAAAGTATTCAATATATGTGGTGGTAATCATTTAAGTGTGTTAGTCATCAACCATCTCAAGATGCCAAATAAAATTACAGGCCTGGAATATCACACAAGTAGGCATTTCATTCAACAGCGAACTTGAATAATTGGTGGAGGTCTTTGAAGCTTTTGTTTTGATTGTTGCTTTTTGAGAAAACGTGGCAGCTGGTTTGACCTGGTCAATTTTAGAAGCATACTTATATGCCATGGTCAGTTAAATAACACCAGTTTTCAGAATAGACAGGTTCTGGATTGAACAGGTTTTAAGTACATGTACCATATCTAAGAGGGTAAAGTCTCAAGTTCTTGATTGATACACTTCCATACTTAGCAATTTTGAATACATTTCTGATAATTTCCAAGTATTTGATTTTAATAATCATTCTGACTACATTCTGAGAAAAAGTGTGTTGACATTTACAATGTTTTCTTGGATGATCAGATCGCGATATTGTGTTAACTAAGATGATCAGATCGCTGTATTGTGTTAACTAAGATGATCAGATTGCTGTATTGTGTTAACTTAGATGATCAGATATATTGATGTATTGTGTTAACTAAGATGATCAGATCGCGATATTGTGTTAACTAAGATGATCAGATCGCTGTATTGTGATAAGTTTGATGATCAGATCGCTGTATTGTGTTAACTAAGATGATCAGATCACTGTATTGTGATAAGTTTGATGATCAGATCGCTGTATTGTGATAAGTTTGATGATCAGATCACTGTATTGTGATAAGTTTGATGATCAGATCGCTGTATTGTGATAAGTTTGATGATCAGATCGCTGTATTGTGTTAACTAAGATGATCAGATCACTGTATTGTGTTAACTAAGATGATCAGATCGCGATATTGTGTTAACTAAGATGATCAGATTGCGATATTGTGATAAGTTTGATGATCAGATCGCTGTATTGTGATAAGTTTGATGATCAGATCGCTGTATTGTGTTAACTAAGATGATCAGATCACTGTATTGTGATAAGTTTGATGATCAGATCGCTGTATTGTGTTAACTAAGATGATCAGATTGTGCTGGTAACAAAATTTCAGAAGTGGTAAGCTGTCACTGCCACGGGAGATTGTGTGTGGGGCAGGAGCTGGGCTGTTCCAGATCATCGTCACTACACCCATGGAACTTATCAAGATACAACTCCAGGATGCTGGGCGAAGTGGTAGGTACTCCTCATTACAAAATCATCCCAACATCAGTAGATAAACATGTTAAAATACTATGTTGAATTAGTGTACCAATGACAGTATTAGTGTACCAATGACAATATTAGTGTACCAATGACAATATTAGTGTACCAATGACAATATTAGTGTACTAATGACAATATTAGTGTACCAATGACAGTATTAGTGTACCAATGACAATATTAGTATATGTACCAATGACAGTATTAGTGTACCAATGACAGTATTAGTGTACTAATGACAATATTAGTGTACCAATGACAATATTAGTGTACCAATGACAGTATTAGTGTACCAATGACAATATTAGTGTACCAATGACAATATTAGTGTACCAATGACAATATTAGTGTACCAATGACAGTATTAGTGTACCAATGACAATATTAGTGTACCAATGACAGTATTAGTGTACCAATGACAGTATTAGTGTACCAATGACAATATTAGTGTACCAATGACAGTATTAGTGTACCAATGACAATATTAGTGTACCAATGACAGTATTAGTGTACCAATGACAATATTAGTGTACCAATGACAATATTAGTGTACCAATGACAGTATTAGTGTACCAATGACAATATTTAGTGTACCCATGACAATATTAGTGTACCAATGACAATATTAGTGTACCAATGACAATATTAGTGTACCAATGACAATATTAGTGTACCAATGACAGTATTAGTGTACCAATGACAATATTAGTGTACCAATGACAATATTAGTGTACCAATGACAATATTAGTGTACCAATGACAATATTAGTGTACCAATGACAATATTAGTGTACCAATGACAATATTAGTGTACCAATGACAATATTTAGTGTACCAATGACAGTATTAGTGTACCAATGACAGTATTAGTGTACCAATGACAATATTAGTGTACCAATGACAATATTAGTGTACCAATGACAATATTGGTGTAAAAATGACATCATTAGTGTATATATACCAACGGCAATATTAGTGTACCAATGACAATATTAGTGTACCCATGACAATATTAGTGTATCAATGACAGTTTTAGTGTACCAATGACAATATTAGTGTACCAATGACAATATTAGTGTACCCATGACAATATTAGTGTACCCATGACAATATTAGTGTACCAATGACAATATTAGTGTACCAACAGCAATATTAGTGTACCAATGACAATATTGGTGTACCAATGACAACATTAGTGTATATATACCAACGACAATATTAGTGTACTAATGACAGTATTAGTGTACCAATGACAATATTTGTGTACTATATTGTATAGGACTGATAAAGAATGTTCATTTTGGGGTGCAAATATCACTCTGGGATCTCTTTTTTGAATTATTCTTTGCTTATTATTTAGATAGAAACTTTGTTAAATAGCTGTGAGAGATATATCAGAACTTCAATGCTACCAGAATTTGGAGCCCGGCGAGCCTGTAAAGTTAAGGGCCATCTAGATCTATATAGAGAAATAATTTTGAAAACAAATATCCTCAAACTTGCACAAAACAATCAGTAATATAATAGCTAGTACACTATAAATTGTTTGTCCGCACATGTAGTTTCTTAAAATCATCAATATTGAAAATAATAATAATATTCTGTAAATCACTTAGATATCCAAAATACTTTTTTTCGCGAACTTCTTTCTTCCTACATATTCACAAATACAAGATTTGCTTATCTAATTAAGAAATGATGTAAAATTTGCAAATGATGAGCTATTATAGTCATGGATTATGCATGCAAAACTCCATATCAAACAAATAATCACAAAGAATTTCAATTCGGGATTGACTCTCTTTGCATATTAACATGAAAATAAGTCCAACACAAAGTGTAAGTGATTTACAGTAAACAATAACCATACTGTAATGCTCTTATTCCAGGATAATTGTGTTACAAATGATAGACTCTGACTGTATATTAAACATGTACATTGGTCTGTTACAGTGTGGGTAAATGATAGACCCTGACTGTATATTAACATGTACAATGGTCTGTTACAGCCCGGGTAAATGATATCTAGACCCTGACTGTATATTAAACATGTACATTGGTCTGTTACAGTGTGGGTAAATGATAGACTCTGACTGTATATTAACATGTACAATGGTCTGTTACAGTCCGGGTAAATGATAGACCCTGACTGTATATTAAACATGTACATTGGTCTGTTACAGCCCGGGTAAATGATATCTAGACCCTGACTGTATATTAAACATGTATAATGGTCTGTTACAGCCCTGGTAAATGATTGACCCTGACTGTATATTAAACATGTACATTGGTCTGTTACAGTCCGGGTAAATGATATCTAGACCCTGACTGTATATTAAACATGTACATTGGTCTGTTACAGCCCGGGTAAATGATATCTAGACCCTGACTGTATATTAAACATGTATAATGGTCTGTTACAGCCCTGGTAAATGATTGACCCTGACTGTATATTAAACATGTACAATGGTCTGTTACAGTCCGGGTAAATGATAGACCCTGACTGTATATTAAAGATGTACATTGGTCTGTTACAGTCCAGGTAAATGATAGACCCTGACTGTATATTAAACATGTACATTGGTCTGTTACAGTCCGGGTAAATGATATCTAGACCCTGACTGTATATTAAACATGTACATTGGTCTGTTACAGTCCGGGTAAATGATAGCCCCTGACTGTATATTAAACATGTATAATGGTCTGTTACAGCCCTGGTAAATGATAGACCCTGACTGTATATTAAACGTGTACATTGGTCTGTTACAGCCCGGGTAAATGATAGACCCTGACTGTATATTAAACGTGTACATTGGTCTGTTACAGTCCGGGTAAATGATAGACTCTGACTGTATATTAAACATGTACAATGGTCTGTTACAGTCCGGGTAAATGATAGACCCTGACTGTATATTAAACATGTACATTGGTCTGTTACAGCCCGGGTAAATGATAGACTCTGACTGTATATTAAACATGTACATTGGTCTGTTACAGTCCGGGTAAATGATAGACTCTGACTGTATATTAAACATGTACATTGGTCTGTTACAGTCCGGGTAAATGATAGACTCTGACTGTATATTAAACATTTACAATGGTCTGTTACAGCCCGGGTAAATGATAGACTCTGACTGTATATTAAACATGTTCATTGGTCTGTTACAGTCCGGGTAAATGATAGACTCTGACTGTATATTAAACATGTACATTGGTCTGTTACAGCCCGGGTAAATGATAGACCCTGACTGTATATTAAACATGTACATTGGTCTGTTACAGTCCGGGTAAATGATAGACCCTGACTATATATTAAACATGTACATTGGTCTGTTACAGTCCGGGTAAATGATAGACCCTGACTGTATATTAAACATGTATAATGGTCTGTTACAGCCCGGGTAAATGATAGACCCTGACTATATATTAAACATGTACATTGGTCTGTTACAGTCCGGGTAAATGATAGACTCTGACTGTATATTAAACATGTACATTGGTCTGTTACAGTCCGGGTAAATGATAGACCCTGACTGTATATTAAACATGTATAATGGTCTGTTACAGCCCGGGTAAATGATAGACTCTGACTGTATATTAAACATGTACAATGGTCTGTTACAGCCCGGGTAAATGATATCTAGACTCTGACTGTATATTAAACATGTACATTGGTCTGTTACAGCCCTGGTAAATGATAGACTCTGACTGTATATTAAACATTTACATTGGTCTGTTACAGCCCGGGTAAATGATATCTAGACTCTGACTGTATATTAAACATTTACAATGGTCTGTTACAGCCCGGGTAAATGATAGACTCTGACTGTATATTAAACATTTACATTGGTCTGTTACAGCCCGGGTAAATGATAGACCCTGACTGTATATTAAACATTTACATTGGTCTGTTACAGCCCGGGTAAATGTCGCTGCCAATGGAACAGGGGCTGCCTCCAAGTTAACTGCTATGAAAATCATCTCAACTCTACTGAAGGAAAAAGGCCTAACTGGCCTGTACCAGGGATGTGCAGCCACAATGCTGAGAGATGTTACATTTTCAGCCTTATACTTCCCTTACTTTGCTCATCTAAATGCCATGGTGAGATTTTTAGAGATTATAGTGAAAAGGCCTATTGGAATTGCTATCTTTCTTCTTCTGGGACGATTTTGTGGGTGCTTAATCTCTTGAACAGTAATAAATATGACTGTTGTCTACAGTGTCTGTTATAGAGCCTGGTATGAAGGTGTTATTACTTTTATGTTATCAAGTACATCAAAAATCCACGACCAGTACGGGGGCCGAGTGGTTAAGGTGTCCCGGCCAAGACTTTATCACTAGCCCTCCACCTCTTGGGTTGCGAGTTCGAAAACTCACGTGGGGCAGTTGCCAGGTACTGACTGTAGGTCGGTGGTTTTTCTCCTGGTACTTCAGCTTTCCTCCACCTACAAAACCAGGCACGTCCTTAAATGACCCTGGCAGTTAATAGGACCTTAAACAAAGTAAACCAAAAATCCAATATCACCACCATAATTTAATAAGTCAAAATCAAAAATTTAATTTTTAATTATGGAATATATGTTATAATAATGATAGGAAGCTTTGTCTAAAAAAGTTCCAACTTGGCTGTTTTCACAAAAGTTAATTATTACCCTTTTTTATTTCAACATTCAATTTTTTGTACTAGGATCTTACCTCTAACATGGGTAAATTTTGTTAGTCACACTTTTTAGCAGCAAATGGATACATGCAGTCCCGATGATAGTGGACTAAAGTGTACTTCGCGTTGAGTTTACAGTTTGATCATTCAACTATCCATTCCGGTGGGATGCCATGGGAAATAATACTAAAAGTCCCAAGTAAATTTCAACATTTAATAAACTTCTTTCAGACTTAACATGTAACAAGATTATGTATAAACAGAAGTAGGTAAATGCACCATATTGGCTCATATCCCTAAGCTGGGAGTTGTGAGGCTTATGCTACACCCAGTTATCGCCCTTTATAATCTGACGTAAAGGTGTATTTGATTTATTCCCGGTTAATTACTGTAGTCAATACATTGAAACTATTTACACTTTGTACAAAATATACAAGGCTAAAAGTCTGGTACAATATTCTAGACGTTTTGCTACGCCAATATCTTGAGTCTGGTTTTAATTTCCTCCTTCCCCAACCCACTAGCTAGGTTGGCTGAGTGACAAACTACATATGTACCCTAACTTTTTTATATTTCTAAACTTTCCCAACTTATATCTAACTTCCGGTCTGATCTGGGCAGTTCTGTTTGGATGCTTGCCCTTACATTATATTTGCCTGAAATTAGTCTCTTCTCTGATTTACGATGTCATTCCTATAAATGAATATAATTCCTATTTTATACTATGAGTAGACTATTAGCATAATGTATTGGAGCTGACATTCTTACTTGGGTTAGTAAGGGCTGGCCCTAACCAGACAAGCCGGAGTGGGTAGATATTCTACCCCATATTATAGTGGTGAATGGAGAGGCAGGGCCTCTCCTAAGCACTCGCCTGTCAGGCTGTTTTCGAGCCTCCAGACTAATTCGAATGTGCAATGCACAAGCTTTTATAAGACCCGCCAATGTGTCTGCATGCGGATGTGATTAGCGGGCTATGGACCAATCAGAATCTACCTTTCACACCTCGTTCCTACTTCCGGTAAAGTGGCCTACCCGGCAACGTGCCTAGCCTATGTGTAGAACACCCATCTTCGATATGGCTAATTTAACGGCTGTGGCTACTGAACACCGTCATAATTCAAGTTGGTTTCATCTCCGCTAAATAGCGAACACTCGCTTAGGAGCTGACAACTCCCGGTAAGCATGCAATCAACTCTGTTTATCGTCAGACCTGTGACCATCATCTACTTTCTGCCATGCATAAACTTTTCACATGTCAAACAGTCAGTGGGATTGAGCTGAATCATGCCTGAAATGATCCTGGGATAGTCCTGACGAGGTGTTGTTATTTTTCAGGTCTTTCCAAAATGCAAGATGGCCACCATAGCAGCCATCTTGAAAAACACATTTCAAACTTCTTCTCCAGTTCTACTGGTGCCACTTAGTTAGAAATTGATGAGGATGTTAAGGGAGGGGAGCCAACGAAGTGTTGTTAATGTTTCAGCCTCATAAAAACTTTGACATGGTAGTCATGGTGTCAGTCTTTTTGGTTGGTCGGAAAGTTATTGCAGTCAATTTCTGATGTTTTAGACTTGAGTTCTTGTTTTTATAGAATGCCAGCTATAGCCACTCCTAAGGTAAAGCAAATCATATTTTAATACAAGATATATAATATATAATAATATATATTGGCATTCGAGTGATATATACAATATAGTATATATTAATATATGGTATTCGAGTGATATATACAATATACAAATGTAGTACTCACTAAGTATATATTAATATATGGTATTCGAATGATATATAGTATATAATATATATTGGCATTCGAGGGGAATATATTGTTCTGCCTGCAGTATACTCTTGGTGGTTTTTAGCAAGCATCGGTGTCCTGGTGATGGGCTATCAAGTCGCTTGCACAAGTATGTCCACAAAACATTAACTGTTGGTTTTTTAGCAGGGGTCAAAGTTTACATTTGTAAAATGTGTAATTTTGTGAAATTTTTAAGCTTCTAAAAACTTCTTCTCAATAACCAAATGCACCCAATGTCATGGTAGTTGGTAAATATCATGTTCATGCTATCAAATTTGATAACATGATTGATCTTGACCCATGTTCAACTTCTCCAGGTGTTGTTTAGCTGAAAATTTGTAAGGAATGTTAAGGAAGGGAAGCCAACAAATGTTATTATTTATTGTAAAAACAATCTTGGCTATCCTGAACAATACCTATTTTGAACTTCTTCTCAAGTTTCACCAGTGGGATTCAGCTAACACTTACCTGAAATAATCCTGAAAAGGTTATGACAAAGTGTTGTTATTTTTCAGGGTGCATGTGGTCCAATATTCAATATGACATGCTAGCTAGCTGCCATGGAAGTTTAAATAGTGTATGTTTTGTGCCCTAACAAGCCTCGATCATTGAAGAAACAGTGTAATTCTGAAGTGATATATGGGGCCATGGTCTTACATGCATGTATTAAGAAACAGAAGAAAAGAATGTTTTAAAGATTTCTTGTAAAATGTGGAGAATCTAGCTGCAGTATCATCACTCTAAACTCCGGAACTGTATTTTGTACCAGGTTGATGTTATTGATAGCAGTAATATTTGATTCCAGGGCAAACGAAGAGAAAACAGTACAGAAGCTGTGTTTTATCATACTCTTCTATCTGGAATCATTGCTGGGGGCACCGCATCCCTTTTTGTCAACCCAATGGATGGTAAGATACAAATAAATGTCAGTCGATTGTAGTCCCAATGGATGGTAAGATACAAATTAATGTCAGTCGATTGTAGTCCCAATGGATGGTAAGATACAAATAAATGTCAGTCGATTGTAGTCCCAATGGATGGTAAGATACAAATAAATGTCAGTCGATTGTAGTCCCAATGGATGGTAAGATACAAATAAATGTCAGTCGATTGTAGTCCCAATGGATGGTAAGATACAAATAAATGTCGGTCGATTGTAGTCCCAATGGATGGTAAGATACAAATAAATGTCAGTCGATTGTAGTCCCAATGGATGGTAAGATACAAATAAATGTCAGTCGATTGTAGTTTAGCATTAAACCTATCTCCTCAACAGATTTACAATACAAAATACACGTATCTCATGAACTATCAACAGATTTACAATACAAAATACATGTTTCTCATGAACTATCAACAGATTTACAATACAAAATACGTGTATCTCATGAACTATCAACAGATTTACAATACAAAATACACGTATCTCATGAACTATCAACAGATTTACAATACAAAATACATGTTTCTCATGAACAATCAACAGATTTACAATACAAAATATGTGTATCTCATGAACTATCAACAGATTTACAATACAAAATACGTGTATCTCATGAACTATCAACAGATTTACAATACAAAATACATGTATCTCATGAACCCCTCAACAGATTTACAATACAAAATACATGTATCTCATGAACTATCAACAGATTTACAATACAAAATACACGTATCTCATGAACTATCAACAGATTTACAATACAAAATACATGTATCTCATGAACTATCAACAGATTTACAATACAAAATACATGTATCTCATGAACTATCAACAGATTTACAATACAAAATACACGTATCTCATGAACTATCAACAGATTTACAATACAAAATACATGTATCTCATGAACTATCAACAATTTTACAATACAAAATACACGTATTTCATGAACTATCAACAGATTTACAATACAAAATACACGTATCTCATGAACTATCAACAGATTTACAATACAAAATACACGTATCTCATGAACTATCAACAGATTTACAATACAAAATACACGTATCTCATGAACAATCAACAGATTTACAATACAAAATACACGTATCTCATGAACTATCAACAGATTTACAATACAAAATACACGTATCTCATGAACAATCAACAGATTTACAATACAAAATACGTGTATCTCATGAACTATCAACAGATTTACAATACAAAATACATGTATCTCATGAACTATCAACAGATTTACAATACAAAATACATGTATCTCATGAACTATCAACAGATTTACAATACAAAATACGTGTATCTCATGAACTATTAACAGATTTACAATACAAATACACGTATCTCATGAACTATCAACAGATTTACAATACAAAATACACGTATCTCATGAACAATCAACAGATTTACAATACAAAATACACGTATCTCATGAACTATCAACAGATTTACAATACAAAATACATGTATCTCATGAACCATCAACTGAGTTACAATAGCTAGTTCGTGTTTAAACTATATGATATGATAGTACTCTTTTAAACCACAAAAACTTTTTGATGAATTTCTGGTGAAGAAAACAGATTATTTTGCATTATTATGTATTTTAAACTGAACTCATCTTCATTTCAGTTGTTAAAACACGATTACAGACGATAGAGAAGGGAGCAGGAGAACAGAGTTATTCTGGTATTGTAGATTGTTTCAAGTAAGTCATAGTATGTTTTATTACCCCACTGTTACTGTGGTATTGTAGCCCCACTGTTACTGTGGTATTGTAGGCCCACTGTTACTGTGGTATTGTAGCCCCACTGTTACTGTGGTATTGTAGGCCCACTGTTACTGTGGTATTGTAGCCCCACTGTTACTGTGGTATTGTAGGCTCACTGTTACTGTGGTATTGTAGGCCCACTGTTACTGTGGTATTGTAGGCCCACTGTTACTGTGGTATTGTAGGCCCACTGTTACTGTGGTATTGTAGGCCCACTGTTACTGTGGTATTGTAGGCCCACTGTTACTGTGGTATTGTAGGCCCACTGTTACTGTGGTATTGTAGATTGTTTCAAGTAAGTCATAGTATGTTTTATTACCCCACTGTTACTGTGGTATTGTAGGCCCACTGTTACTGTGGTATTGTAGGCTCACTGTTACTGTGGTATTGTAGGCCCACTGTTACTGTGGTATTGTAGGCCCACTGTTACTGTGGTATTGTAGGCCCACTGTTACTGTGGTATTGTAGGCCCACTGTTACTGTGGTATTGTAGGCTCATTGTTACTGTGGTATTGTAGGCCCACTGTTATTGTGGTATTGTAGGCCCACTGTTACTGTGGTATTGTAGGCTCACTGTTACTGTGGTATTGTAGGCCCACTGTTACTGTGGTATTGTAGGCCCACTGTTACTGTGGTATTGTAGGCCCACTGTTACTGTGGTATTGTAGGCCCACTGTTACTGTGGTATTGTAGGCCCACTGTTACTGTGGTATTGTAGGCCCACTGTTACTGTGGTATTGTAGGCCCATTGTTACTGTGGTATTGTAGGCCCACTGTTACTGTGGTATTGTAGGCCCACTGTTACTGTGGTATTGTAGGCCCACTGTTACTGTGGTATTGTAGGCCCACTGTTACTGTGGTATTGTAGGCCCATTGTTACTGTGGTATTGTAGGCTCATTGTTACTGTGGTATTGTAGGCCCACTGTTACTGTGGTATTGTAGGCTCACTGTTACTGTGGTATTGTAGGCCCACTGTTACTGTGGTATTGTAGGCCCACTGTTACTGTGGTATTGTAGGCCCACTGTTACTGTGGTATTGTAGGCCCACTGTTACTGTGGTATTGTAGGCCCACTGTTACTGTGGTATTGTAGGCCCACTGTTACTGTGGTATTGTAGGCCCACTGTTACTGTGGTATTGTAGGCCCACTGTTACTGTGGTATTGTAGGCCCACTGTTACTGTGGTATTGTAGGCCCACTGTTACTGTGGTATTGTAGGCTCATTGTTACTGTGGTATTGTAGGCCCACTGTTACTGTGGTATTGTAGGCTCACTGTTACTGTGGTATTGTAGGCCCACTGTTACTGTGGTATTGTAGGTTCACTGTTACTGTGGTATTGTAGGCCCACTGTTACTGTGGTATTGTAGGCCCATTGTTACTGTGGTATTGTAGGTCCACTGTTACTGTGGTATTGTAGGCCCACTGTTACTGTGGTATTGTAGGACCACTGTTACTGTGGTATTGTAGGCCCACTGTTACTGTGGTATTGTAGGCCCACTGTTACTGTGGTATTGTAGGCCCACTGTTACTGTGGTATTGTAGGCTCATTGTTACTGTGGTATTGTAGGCCCACTGTTACTGTGGTATTGTAGGCTCACTGTTACTGTGGTATTGTAGGCCCACTGTTACTGTGGTATTGTAGGTTCACTGTTACTGTGGTATTGTAGGCCCACTGTTACTGTGGTATTGTAGGCCCATTGTTACTGTGGTATTGTAGGTCCACTGTTACTGTGGTATTGTAGGCCCACTGTTACTGTGGTATTGTAGGCCCATTGTTACTGTGGTATTGTAGGTCCACTGTTACTGTGGTATTGTAGGCCCACTGTTGCTGTGGTATTGTAGGCCCACTGTTACTGTGGTATTGTAGGACCACTGTTACTGTGGTATTGTAGGCCCACTGTTACTGTGGTATTGTAGGCCCACTGTTACTGTGGTATTGTAGGCTCACTGTTACTGTGGTATTGTAGATTGTTTCCAGTAAGTCATAGTATGTTTTTATTACCCCACTGTTACTGTGGTATTGTAGGCCCACTGTTACTGTGGTATTGTAGGACCACTGTTACTGTGGTATTGTAGGCCCACTGTTACTGTGGTATTGTAGGACCACTGTTACTGTGGTATTGTAGGCCCACTGTTACTGTGGTATTGTAGATTGTTTCCAGTAAGTCATAGTATGTTTTTATTACCCCACTGTTACTGTGGTATTGTAGGCCCACTGTTACTGTGGTATTGTAGGCCCATTGTTACTGTGGTATTGTAGGACCACTGTTACTGTGGTATTGTAGGCCCACTGTTGCTGTGGTATTGTAGGCCCACTGTTACTGTGGTATTGTAGGCCCACTGTTACTGTGGTATTGTAGGACCACTGTTACTGTGGTATTGTAGGACCACTGTTACTGTGGTATTGTAGGCCCACTGTTACTGTGGTATTGTAGGCTCACTGTTACTGTGGTATTGTAGGACCACTGTTACTGTGGTATTGTAGGCCCACTGTTACTGTGGTATTGTAGGCTCACTGTTACTGTGGTATTGTAGGCCCACTGTTACTGTGGTATTGTAGGCCCACTGTTACTGAGGTATTGTAGATTGTTTCCAGTAAGTCATAGCATGTTTTTTATTAGCCCACTGTCATTAGTTAGGGTGGGCGAGTCAGATCGCCCTACATCAATGGTTCATCATCGGTACATAAACAATCATTGTTATTGCTATTTCTTGAAAAGTTCTAAAGGAATATTCATCAAACTTCACTTGGTCCCTAGTTGTGCCCCTTCAATATCGAGTCTGATTGGGAAAACAAAATTGATGACAGACAACCATCTTGGATTTTAACAGTTGGAGTTTGTAAATGCTATTTCTGGAAAAGTATAGTACTGGAGAGATATTTCTCAAACTTCATTCACATGAAGGTTCCCGTTGGCCTGTACAGTAGTTGTGCCCATATAATTTTGATTCTGATTGGGGAAAAACAATGACTGACATCCTACTGAATTTACTGAATCCTACTATTGAATTTGGTTAAAGCTATTTCTTGGAAAATACTTAAGGGATTTTTACTCAAACTTCACATATAGGTTACCCTTTGTCTTGTGCCATTTTGATATTGAGCCTGATCAGAGAAACAAAATGGCCTTCTTAGATTTTGAGAATTGAAGATTATTATCATGCACTATTTCTTGAAAAGTACTGGAAGGATTATCCTCAAATGTGATGTGTAGGTTCCCTTTGTCCCTAGTTGTGCCAACTGAATTTAGATTTTTGATCAGAAAAACAAAACAGGTGGCCATATTAGATTTTGAGAATTGAAGTTTGTAGGTTCTATGTGTTCATGTTATCAGATTAATTAAGAGGAAAAAAAGATATATACATATATATATGTATAGAAAGTGGTTAAAAGCAGTAGTTCAGTACAATGTTTACAGTGCATTGTGTTTGAAATATAATAGAACGAGATACATAATAACTGATGTTGTTTTCTTCTCCTATTTTCAGGAAAGTGTACAAATATGAAGGCTTTAAGGCATTCTACAAGGGTGGCTTATGTCGGATCCTAGTCATAGCTCCACTGTTTGGTATAGCACAAACTGTATACTACATTGGGGTCGGAGAGTTCCTTGTCTCTACTGCCACTCATTCCAGAAATTAGGTTACAACCACATGTCTGCCCCACAGCAATACAGCGGAGAACTCATAACAGCATGGTGTTGGGCCTTACATTTACATGTACATAAGTCTCACTATGAAATGTCATCTTTCAGGTGCTTGCAAATATGGAATGATTAACATTAGTTTGTATCAACTATTTCAGTACAGTGCTATTTTTAGTGCCATTTTGTTTAACTTGTATAACAGAGGTTTTATGTTTTAAAGTACTACTATCTAACTTGTATAATAATTATTTGTTAAGAAAAAAGATACATGGTTTATTTTATTCATTTTTTGTTTGGAAAAAGTGTTGATAAGATTCATCACTGCTGCTAACAAAGTGACTTTACTTCTATATATATGTAACACCAGAAAGATGATTTTACATAATGTCATGTATTTGTAGTTAATCTAGAGAAATGGTAAACGACGTACAATCCAGTTAATGTGTCATTCCTGTATGAAGTTATTTGTTTCCTATTTTACATCCATGTTTAACTAATACGCTCTGATGACCCATATTGTAGAGAAGTAATTAGAGGTTTTGTACAGGCAGCAGTTCTGTTGAGTTACCCAGTTGGGGATAGTCAGGTGAGGCATTATTGTTTTTATTTATTTTTTTCATTTTATTTTTATCTATTTTTTTTTTTTTTTTTTTTCATTTAAGGATATTGTTATTGATGTAACACATACCTTTAACCTAAACTTGAATGACTAGTCTTTTGATACTGTGAACCTTGTACCTAAACTTGAATGACTAGTCTTTTGATACTGTGAAAACTGTTGAAGAACTTTTTAGTTTTCATGAAAGTGCTGAAATTATATGATTTATATTGATTTTGTTTTGAGTAGAGACATTTATTTTGCTAATGTTGATATATTATTCTATAACAAAGCCACTTTCAGCTATCTAATCCTTACATGTATACAACCGCATGCTCATGACAGAGGTGCAGTTAACTATGAAACATTTATTTCAAATTAGTTTTTCTCAATTATTACATTATTAAACAGAAATTTCATCAGTAGGAAAAAGGAATTTAACCAAATTGATCCTTTGATTTTATAGACACAATAAAAACTGCATTTAACATAAAAGGAACTGGATGAATTCCATTTGAAAAATGATTGTTCAAAATTGATATTTTCCCATATGGTACATACACTGAAATAATAGGTCTATTTACGATGACATATAATTATGATAGAGTTATCTTTGACTATATATCAGATGTCTAATGATAGAGTTATCTTTGACTATATATCATATGTCTATAATGATAGAGTTATCTTTGACTATATATCAGATGTCTAATGATAGAGTTATCTTTGACTGTCTAACATTACATAAGCAATATACACAATGTTGATCAATGGTGCTGGTCCATATATACACATTGTTAGCTCACCTGGTCCGAAGGACCAAGGTGAGCTTATGCCATACCGTGTCGTCCGTCGTCCGTCGTCCGTCCGTCCGTCCGTCCGTCGTCCGTCCGTCCGTCAACAATTGACTTCTTCTTCATAACCACTGATCAGAATTCGACCAAATTTGGTCAGAAGCATCCCTATGGGGTGGGGACTCAAAATTGTACAAATGGTGGGGCTGACCCCCCAGGGGTCTGAGGGATGGGGCCAAAAGGGGTCAATATAGCTATATTGATATAAACAACTTCTTCTCTGAATCCGAGCAATGGATATCACTCATATTTCCCTGGTAGCATCACTATGAGGTGGGGATTCAAAATTGTACAAATGATGGGGCTGACCCCCTAGGGGCCTGAGGGGCGGGGCCAAATGTGGTCAATTGGGCTATATTCATATAAACGACTTCTTCTCTGAAACCGAGCAATGGATATTGCTCATATTTACTTGGTAGCATCACTATTGGTTGGGGACTCAAAATTGTACAAATGGTGGGGCTGACCCCCCAGGGGTCTGAGGGGCGGGGCCAAAAAGGGTCAATATAGCTATATTGATATAAACAACTTCTTCTCTGAATCCGAGCAATGGATATCACTCATATTTCCCTGGTAGCATCACTATGAGGTGGGGATTCAAAACTGTACAAATGATGGGGCTGACCCCCTAGGGGCCTGAGGGGCGGGGCCAAATGTGGTCAATTGGGCTATATTTATATAAACGACTTCTTCTCTGAAACCAAGCAAGGGATATTTTTCATATTTGCCTGGTAGCATCACTATTGGTTGGGGATTCCAAATTGTACAAATGGTGGGGCTGACCCCCCAGGGGCCTGAGGGGCGGGGCCAACAGGGGTAAATATAGCTATACTGATATAAACAACTTCTTCTCTGAAAATGAGCAATGGATATCGCTCATATTTGCCTGGTAGCATCACTATTGGATGGGGATTCAAAATTGTCCAAATGATGGGGCTGACCCCAGGGGCCTGAGGGGTGGGGTCAAAAGGGATCAATTGGGATATATTGATATAAATGACTTCTTCTCTAAAACAGAGCAATGGATATCTCTCATATTTGCCTGGTAGCATCACTATAGGTGGGGATTCAAAAGCTGACCCCCCTGGGGGCTGATGGGTGGGGCCAAAAGGGGTCAATTTGGCTAAATTGATATAAACAATTTCTTCTTTGAAATTAAGCAGTGGATATTGCTCATATTTTCCTGGTAGCATGGTCATGGGGTGGGGATTCAAAATTGTACAAAGGACAGGGCTGACCCCTGGGGAGCTAAGAGGCGGGGCCAAAAGGCATTTTGGCAGAATCGATGTAAACAAATTTTTATCTGAAACTAAGCCATGGATATCTCTAATATTTGATTGGTAGCATTCCCTTGGGTTAAGGATTCAAAATTGTACAACTGACAGGGCCAACCCCCTGGGGGCTCAGGGACGGGCCAAAAGGGGTCAATCTGGTTAAATTGATATAAACAATTCCTTCTCTGAAACTAAGCAATGGATATCACTCACATTTGTATGGTAGCATGGTCTTGGGGTGGGGATTCAAAATTGCACAAATTTTGGGGTTGACCCTCCAGGGGGCTGAGGGGTTGAGCCAAAAGGGGTCAATTTAACTAAATTGATATGAACAACTTTTTCTCTGAAACAGCTCATATTTGACTGGTTTGACTGGTAGTATCCTTTTGGGTAGGGATTCAAAAAAATTCAAAAAAAAGGAAGGAACTGTTTATTGTTTCATATCTCATACAATCCAGGTGAGCGATACAGGCCCTCTGGGCCTCTTGTTAATATTATGTAGAATTAATTCATTTTTGAATGGTGAAGGTCTCTAATAAAAGTTTATAAGATAATCAAATGTTTGCCAAACTGCTGTGATGTGCTTTTCATATAAACAAGTTCCCTTTTCAAGACATGCCAAAATGTTAAGTCAGCTGAAAAAATGTCAAATTATATTGTGTATTTAATGAAATAGAGTTTATTAATTTTTGTAAGTATTAATTTATGTGTTCATTATGTTACACCAAAGTCTTAATATCAGGGATATTTGTTTTAACAATGAGTGATTAAACTTTTTTCTTTTAAATTATTTCTTTATTTTAAGATAGATATTGATGTAGAAAGAAAATTGAAATTACATGTATTCACAGTATTCATCATTTCAACTAGATAATTTATTCTTTTTCATCTGGAAAAAAAAATATATATATACCACAATAGAAAATCACACTTGTTGGCCCAGATGGAAGTGTGAGAGGGATCTGAGGGAGAAAACCATGAGCTTTATTTTACAACAATTATGAAACAAGTTATATTAACCACACTTTTCGGCCAAGATGTCAAGATACAGGTGACTCTACACGTTTCTAGGTCTGATGGGGGAATTGAACCGCGGCTGCCAAGGTGAAAACTAAGTGTGTTTATTTATAACTGTACCACTTTTAATTGTGACAAGTTTGTAACTCCTTTTTCTCAGAAAGTTTTAATTCATCTTTCTCAAATTTCGTTTGTATGTTCCCATTGGTCCCTTGTTGATGTGCATATTAAATTTTGAAACTGATCAGAAAGCCAACAGGCAACCATTTTGTTTTCTATCAAGATGGAGTTTAATTTGTTACTGCTATTTCTCAGAAAGTTTTCTTCAGATCTTACAAATTTGTAGGATTCCATAATCCCTAGTTGTGCATGCTCTATGTGGAGATTGTTAAAACATTTGATAGATGGAATTTGTTATCACTATTTATTGTGGATCATTTGCAAATTTTACAGGTAGGTTCCCCATGGTAACTTGTTGTGTATATTGAATTCGAGGCCGTTTGAATTTTAACAGGTTGAAATTTGTTACCACACTTTTTAGCTCATCTCTTCGAAGAAGGAGTTAGAGCTTATGTTGTCACTCCGGCGTCGTCGTCGGCATCGGCATTGGTGTTTCAAATGTTAAATTTTTGGTGCAAGTGTTGAAAGACATAGTAATTTATGGTAATATGGTCCCTGTGGAGGTTAAACTATCCCCTGCCGGAGTTAAACTAAAAGATTTTTTGGGGAAAAAACCAGAATTTTCAAATTTTTGGACTTAGAATATTTCTGCTTTAAGTGTTTGATGCAAGTGTTGAAAGCTATTAACACATCACTTTATGATTGTACTAGGGTGCTGATATTTGGTAAAAGAGTCCCTATGGAGTTACACTATCCCTTCTTGGGGTAAAACTGAAAATAAAACAATGTGAAAATGCTCACATTAGACAATTTATACCGGTCCACATTTTTCAAGAGAGACAACTCTCATAAGGATAATATTTTATAAAAAAAGATTATAGAAATATGTCCAATTACATTTGTATTTAATATATATTCATTTAATCTACAACAGCATAGCTTGTCTCCCCAATGTTTGTCAATAAATAGTTTATATATATATAAATTTGTATGGTTTTGAAAATTGCATGAATTCACAAAACACAATCTGATCAAGTATACAATATAAATATTATTATTGCAATTTGCCAAACCATTCCAATTAATATATTTTAATTATTTATTGACAAACATTTGCGAGACGAGCTATGCTGATTTCCAACAGCTCTTGTTCAGAAAGTACTGTATGGACCTTTGTCAAGTTATATTTTTTGTATGTGTTTCTTCAGAAGTATTGGAAATGATATTTCTTAAACTTGATTTGTATCTTCCTCTTGGTCCCCATCCCAGTTGTGCTAATTAATTTTGAGATGGATTTGAAACAAAATGGCTGACAGGGATCTATTTTTGTTTTTGACAGTTAGGGTTAGTTGAAATTTGCTAGTTCTTAGACTTTCCTTTGTTGATTCCCATTGTTATTAAATGATTGAAATGGAAAGAGGGGGAAAATAGAGAACCAATAATGTTCATTCAATGCTTGGCACAAAGATCCGTCTGGGATCTCTTGTTAAAAAGTAGGAAGCAAATAAGGTGAAGATATCTTTTGAAAACATGAATGATTGTAGTTATTTCTGTTGTAAGTAATATATTCTTCATATATATTTGACATGTGTTTTTGCAAAATTAAGTAATTTGAGGTTTGTCATATTTGGATGAGTTCAGTATAGTTATATACAGTGTATATGTAATCCACCTAAAAACACCTTATGTTGTTTACTCAAATGTGTGATTCAGACTTGTGATAGTGAATTAAAATGAGAAGTCATTCCATTATTTAAGGTATATGTGATTTAGCACTTATTTTGTGCATAATTTTATATTGTAATGATTTTAACCCTGGAGTAAAAGATGTTTTCCATTCTCTGTGCCAATGGTTTATAGGAGATAAAATTAAGAAATGTGAAGATGGAGAACCCAGTTCATGTAATTTTTCCTGCAGCATCAAAGGATATAACAATTGTCATAATCTTAAAAAAATGTTAATGAGAAAAAAACGAAGTGATAATGAAAAAAATGTTTAGGGCATTTATAAGAAATGCCATCCTTGATGAGGAACATGGTTTTGATCCTTATACATCTTAATATTGTTTTGACAAGGTTGATGATATTTCATGTCAACATGTTCCACACTCCCTATATACTTTAGTACCTGTGTCAATTTGTGTTTCCCGGGAAACAAAAAAACAGACCTAGGGCCATATCCACATCATTATGGCATAGTGGTATAAGCTGCTATTTCTTGCTAGGCAATTAAGTGCAGTAGATCGTGAATTCAAGCGCAGGAGTCATAAAATTGTCTTCCTTCAGCATTTGTGTTACTATGTTACGTATCTAATTATGAACAAAATAGATAAAATGCACTATGTGTTGTTGATTCCAAGGTAAAGATTTGAATTTTCCTGTCGTATTTGTACCTGTGTTCAATATATACCTGCATTATTATGCATCATGAAATGTCCAAGTCACTTCAGCAGTATTTTAAATTGATCTCGACTTAATCCTTTGGCATCCGTCAACATTTCCTTTAAATCCCTACTAGTTCTCAACACTTGAATGGATTTTGATGAAATTTGGTCTTGAGCATTATTGGGCAAAGGAGATGTAAGCCTGTATAAACAAAGGGTGTGGCTACCCTAGGGATAGGATTTGGTCCACCTGTAGTTTGACCCATTGTTTGGAGAGACAGCTCAAAAGAAGGAAAATGTTTGAAATATGACTTAAATTAGAGCATTTTGCCATAATTACTTAAATATCCAGGTGAGTGCTGCAGACCCTGTGGGCCTCTTGTCTTTGTTTCTCCTATTTCTGAGTTAGATTAGATTGATAATGGTAGAACATTTAGGCAGTGTATTAGTTTAGTATGTGTTTTCACAAATAAATAATCTAGTCTTATGTACTGGTGAAATATGAATGTTGGGTTGAATAAACAGAAATATGGATTTATCCATTTACTGATGTTTTGTGTGATTATTGAAAGCAGTTTAGATTAACATCCCATCAACGTTGTATACAAAACGTTGTACCTGCAGCATGTCAGAGGTGAATAGTGTGGTTATCCATACAGAATCCAGGGTTGTTTATGCGCCCACTACATGAAGAACACGAAAGTGACTTAAATAAATCTGTCGCCGATTCAAGATTTGAGATCAACAATTGTCTCTATCTCCATGCTTTTTTTACCACCACTTAGTAAAGTTGGTGTATATAGTGAATCTGTCCATCCCTAGTAGAAAGCTTTGTATTATATGTATCCTGTGAACCCCTCCATTGAATTCTTAGTAAGCTGCATAAAGAGTAAAGAATTTACCGTAAGAGTCCATGCATTACTACTGAAATGTCAGGGCTACAAGAACTTAAAAATCACCTGGACCAGACAGTATTCATTCGAAACTACTTAAGGAAACTACTGATATACTAGACGCCCTTCTTTTTCAACTCTTTAGCTGCAGAGCTTTTGTTTGTTTGTTTTTGTTTAACGTCCTATTAACAGCCAGGGTCATTTAAGGACGTGCCAGGTTTTGGAGGTGGAGGAAAGCCGGAGTACCCGGAGAAAAACCACCGGCCTACGGTCAGTACCTGGCAACTGCCCCACGTAGGTTTCGAACTCGCAACCCAGAGGTGGAGGGCTAGTGTTAAAGTGTCGGGACACCTTAACCACTCGGCCACCGCGGCCCCAGCTGCAGAACTTCCTTACAGCTGAGAAGGATGGTCAGGTAACTGCAATACGCAAAAAGGGGGACCAGAAAATGTCCGTGAATTATAGGCCAGTAAGTGTACTATGCAAAAACGACGGAGAAAATTGTTAGGGAAGGAATACTTACCCATCTCAAAAATGATAATCTCTTAAGTAAACAGCAATATGGATTAATCGCAATCGGAAGATCAACATTCTTACAGTTGCTAAAAGTTAATGACAGAGGTCATCGATCAAACTGTCAATGCAAAGTATGTACAAGAGGTCAAAGGGGCATGAAGTGACCTAGACTTGGGAATGTCAACAAAACGCGGCTCGACATCTGAATATCAAGTCAATGTGGAGTTGGATGGGGACTCTTTAAAGATGAATTATATACTGGGGCAGCTGTGAGTATAATATCGGAGAAGCTGAACAAAAATTGACTAATTTACTCTTACAATCAACTTCAGTACAGTTGAAAACCTACAGTGGTGACAAAGTGGAGTTGTTGGGGAGGGTTGATATACCAATGGGGTATGGAGATCAACATGTGACTTTACCTTTGATTATAGCAAGGGGAGGCAAGCCTTCCTTGCTTGGCCAAAATTGGTTGAAAACTATCAAGCTTAATTGGAAAGAAATTTTCAGTGTTCTCACAGATTCAAAAGAAGCTACCAGTCGTCCGTCAGTCAGAGTGAAGGAGTTAAAGTCAAAGTACAGTCGTTTGTTCGAAAAAGATGTGGAAAAAATCAAACATTTTAGGGCTCAGATACACTTAGATCAAAACGCAAAACCGATATTCTGTAAAGCCTGGCCAATACCATTCGCGCTTAAGAGAGTTTCTCGAGAAGGAACTGAACCGATTAGAACCACAGGGATTATCAGCAAAGTAGACCGCAGTGACTGGGCAACGTCCATCGTGATAGTTCCAAAGTCTGATAAGTCTATACGGTTGTGTGGTGACTTCAAAGTTACTGTCAATCAGTGTCTGGATGAGCAGCAGTACCCACTACCAAATGTTGACGACATGTTTGCACAGTTAGCAGTGGGAGAACAGGTTACTAAACTTGATCTGTCACAAGCTTATCAACAGTTACTGTTGAACAATGATTCAGAACAGTACCCGACTATCAACACCCATCTGGGGTTGTATCGATATCAAAAGTTGCCGTTTGGAGTGTCCTCAGCTCCTGCCATTTTCCATGCAGTCATGGAACAGATCTTACAGAATTTGGATAACATCCTGTGTAGGATTGATGACATACTCATTACCGCTCCTACCAAGGTGAAACATCTCGCAACAGCGGAAGATAAGCCCTGGACAATCATAGCATTCGTTTACAGGCTGACAAGTGTAAGGTCATGGAGGATGAGGTAGAATACATGTGTCATATGATCAACCGAGAAGGTTCACACCCAACGTCAGCGAAGGTAGAAGCCATTAGGGAAAGCACCCAGCCCAACAAATGTGACAGAGTTGAAGTCATTTTTGGGGCTACTGAATTATTATGGGTCATATTTTCCCAGCTTGTCAACGATCTTGCAACCAATGCATGAACTCTTACAGAAAACAAAACAGCCATGGAAATGGACCTGTGAATGTGAGACAAGCGTTCCAGAAGTATAAGGAAAGGCTTTCCGAGAACACCTATGCTAGTACATTATGATGGAACAAACCATTCAAACTAGCATGTGGCGCATCTGCCTACGGATTGGGTGCTGTTATATCGCACATAATGTACAATGGCGAGGAAAGACCAATTGCATTTGTTTCGCGCACACTGGATCCGAGCGAAATGAACTATGCCCAACTGGAAAAAGAGGACTTAGCACTTATATTTGGTGTGAAGAAGTTTCATAAATATCTGTATGGTCTTAGGTTTACACTCGTCACGGATCATCTTAGGACCAAAAATTGGAGTACCATCGCTAGCAGCGGCCCGCATGCAATGCTGGGCGTTAGTTGTGTCTGCATACCAATATGATATCGTGTACCGGAAGTCAGCGTCACAAGGCAATGCTAACGCATTCTCGAGATTACCGGTTCAAGGAAAGGTAGAGCCCGAAGAGGCCAACATTTTTCAATTCTCGCATGTAGATGAACTTCCGGTAGTAGCCGAAGATATAAGTCGAGCAACACTGTAAGATCCGATTTTGTCGCGCGAACTTAATATCACTCTGAGAGGATTACCCAACAGTGTAACAGACGCTGAGCTCCAACCCTACTTTCAACGCCGAGAGCAGTTGTCAACAGAGCAGGGGTGTATCCTGTGGGGTCTCCGTATTATCATTCCGCCCGCAAACAGATAACGAATAACTCGCAGATCTTCACGATCAACATATAGGTATATGTAGGATGAAAGCGTTAGCTCGGAGCTACCTATGGTGGCCAGGACTCGATCAAGAAATTGAACAGAAAGTTAGCGCTTGTAGAGTGTGTCAGTCGGTACGGACTCTCCCTGTGACAGCCCCACTCCATTCATTGAGTTGGCCAACACGTGTATGGCAGCGTATCCATATTGATTTTGCAGAGAAGGACCAGCAAAAGTTCTTGATTCCTTATTGATAGTAACTCAACGTGGTTGGAGTGTGTGGATATGACAACAACTACATCGACAAAGACCATCGAGGTCTGGCCTTCACTGTTTGCATCATATGGTTTCCCCGAGGAGATAGTGTCCGACAACGGACCACAGTTCATATCGTCAGAGTTTGAATCGTTTATGAGGCAAAATGGTGTAAAACACACATTGGCGGCGCCCTACCACCCAGCTTCTAATGGGGCTGCTGAGCGCAGTGTCCAAATATTTAAACGAAAATTGTTAAAACAAGGCTTGAACGGAGATAAGTCTCTATCAAACAGACTGGCCAACCTTTTTGATACCATATCGTGTAACACCCCATACGGTGACAGGGGTCTCGCCTGCAGAGCTGTTCCTGAAGAGGCAACTTCGTACCAAACTCAGTTTGCTAAAACCCGATTTAGGAAAACAAGTGGGCCTTCAACAGGAGTCACAGAAAAGGCATCACGACAAGGGCCGTGTTCGAGTACAGACATTCTGGCGTAACCAGTCGGTACGTGTTCGGAGCTCCCGTGGAGGGAAGGGAAAGTGGATGATGGGGTCTGTGGTGAAACGACTTGGGCCATTGACATGCTTGATACGTATTGGTAGAATGAGGTATGTGCATGTTGACTATATTCTAGCTATTGGTGAGGAATTTGTTGAACCATTTCAACATGATGACCAACCGATCACGAGTCCCCCAACAAATATTTCAATTGAAGACAAACCAATCGTGATTGAACAGCCGAATATTCATATTGAGGACAAACCACTTGTGTTTCACCAAATGTTCCCAAGGTCATTGCAGAACCTAAAGCTAGTGAGACCGCGCTGAGTGTCGTGGCTCCCCAACCAGAGAGACGATGTTAAGTCCGGGAACGACGAGCTTCTAAACACTGGATCTGTGAACATTGTTAACAAGTTATTGTGTGAGTTAATTGTTTATGTGTTCAGTAAAGTTAAGTGCTGCTGAGACATTGTTCTATTATAGATAGAACTGTTTTAGTTCCTTGTAGGGAAAAGTCTATTCAGTTTACAGTTATGTTTATTGATCAATTTTATTATAAAATTCTCAATTAGAAAGGGAGGAATGTAGTCCAAGCCAACTCATCTGAACCAAGTCGTGAACCAGCTCAACTCATCTTGACTAAGTCGTACTGTAAGTCGTGAACCAGCTCAAGTCATCTTGACTAAGTCGTACTGTAAGTCGTGAACCAGCTCAACTCATCTTGACTAAGTTGTACTGTAAGTCGTGAACCAGCTCAACTCATCTTGACTAAGTCGTACTGTAAGTCGTGAACCAGCTCAACTCATCTTGACTAAATTGTACTGTAAGTCGTGAACCAAGCCAACTCATCTTGACTAAGTTGTACTGTAAGTCGTGAACCATGCAAACTCATATTGACTAAGTTGTACTGTAAGTCGTGAACCATGCAAACTCATATTGACTAAGTTGTACTGTAAGTCGTGAACCAGCTCAACTCATCTTGACTAAGTCGTACTGTAAGTCGTGAACCAGCTCAACTCATCTTGACTAAGTTGTACTGTAAGTCGTGAACCAGCTCAACTCATCTTGACTAAGTCGTACTGTAAGTCGTGAACCAGCTCAACTCATCTTGACTAAGTCGTACTGTAAGTCGTGAACCAGCTCAACTCATCTTGACTAAGTCGTACTGTAAGTCGTGAACCAGCTCAACTCATCTTGACTAAGTTGTACTGTAAGTCGTGAACCAGCTCAACTCATCTTGACTAAGTCGTACTGTAAGTCGTGAACCAGCTCAACTCATCTTGACTAAGTCGTACTGTAAGTCGTGAACCAGCTCAACTCATCTTGACTAAGTCGTACTGTAAGTCGTGAACCAGCTCAACTCATCTTGACTAAGTCGTACTGTAAGTCGTGAACCAGCTCAACTCATCTTGACTAAATTGTACTGTAAGTCGTGAACCAAGTGCTGCTGAGACATTGTTCTATTATAGATAGAACTGTTTTAGTTCCTTGTAGGGAAAAGTCTATTCAGTTTACAGTTATGTTTATTGATCAATTTTATTATAAAATTCTCAATTAGAAAGGGAGGAATGTAGTCCAAGCCAACTCATCTGAACCAAGTCGTGAACCAGCTCAACTCATCTTGACTAAGTCGTACTGTAAGTCGTGAACCAGCTCAACTCATCTTGACTAAGTCGTACTGTAAGTCGTGAACCAGCTCAACTCATCTTGACTAAGTTGTACTGTAAGTCGTGAACCAGCTCAACTCATCTTGACTAAGTCGTACTGTAAGTCGTGAACCAGCTCAACTCATCTTGACTAAGTTGTACTGTAAGTCGTGAACCAAGCCAACTCATCTTGACTAAGTTGTACTGTAAGTCGTGAACCATGCAAACTCATATTGACTAAGTTGTACTGTAAGTCGTGAACCATGCAAACTCATATTGACTAAGTTGTACTGTAAGTCGTGAACCAGCTCAACTCATCTTGACTAAGTCGTACTGTAAGTCGTGAACCAGCTCAACTCATCTTGACTAAGTTGTACTGTAAGTCGTGAACCAGCTCAACTCATCTTGACTAAGTCGTACTGTAAGTCGTGAACCAGCTCAACTCATCTTGACTAAGTCGTACTGTAAGTCGTGAACCAGCTCAACTCATCTTGACTAAGTCGTACTGTAAGTCGTGAACCAGCTCAACTCATCTTGACTAAGTTGTACTGTAAGTCGTGAACCAGCTCAACTCATCTTGACTAAGTCGTACTGTAAGTCGTGAACCAGCTCAACTCATCTTGACTAAATTGTACTGTAAGTCGTGAACCAAGCCAACTCATCTTGACTAAGTTGTACTGTAAGTCGTGAACCATGCAAACTCATATTGACTAAGTTGTACTGTAAGTCGTGAACCATGCAAACTCATATTGACTAAGTTGTACTGTAAGTCGTGAACCAGCTCAACTCATCTTGACTAAGTCGTACTGTAAGTCGTGAACCAGCTCAACTCATCTTGACTAAGTTGTACTGTAAGTCGTGAACCAGCTCAACTCATCTTGACTAAGTCGTACTGTAAGTCGTGAACCAGCTCAACTCATCTTGACTAAGTCGTACTGTAAGTCGTGAACCAGCTCAACTCATCTTGACTAAGTCGTACTGTAAGTCGTGAACCAGCTCAACTCATCTTGACTAAGTCGTACTGTAAGTCGTGAACCAGCTCAACTTATCTTGACTTAGTCGTACTGTAAGTCGTGAACCAGCTCAACTCATCTTGACTAAGTCGTACTGTAAGTCGTGAACCAGCTCAACTCATCTTGACTAAGTTGTACTGTAAGTCGTGAACCAGCTCAACTCATCTTGACTAAGTCGTACTGTAAGTCGTGAACCAGCTCAACTCATCTTGACTAAGTCGTACTGTAAGTCGTGAACAAAGACAACTCATCTGATCCAAGCCGTACTATAAGTCGTGAACCATGCCATGTCATCTGACCCAAGCATTTTTTTTACCAATGTTAGGTAATCCATCTTCTCGGGGTCTTACTGTGAAAATTTAAACTGGGTGAGGTCACACATACATAAAATGATATATCTGGTTAAAAATATTAAATAATCCGTCTGATCGGGATTAACCAGTGAACATTAAATTTGGGTCAGGTCACAGATATCTTTAATGATGTATATGTATCTGATTATATAAGTCATGAAGCAAACATGATATATAGATTTCAATCAATGTAATATAGATTTAGTGTCTGCATTTGCCATTATCAATATAACTTACGACAACGAAACGTTAAGTTCATTTGGCCTGAATTGATAAGGTATAACATTCATAGTACATTCGTTTATCGATGCTTATCTACGTTTTCAAGACAGAATATTCGTATTTCAACCAAGCAGTAATGTGTTCTCTGATTTTAATATTTCTGACCAGTTTGGTTACTCAGACTCGCTCAGATGGTGTGCATGACAAAGATCAGGATTTGGAATATCTTAAACTTAAAGTCGAGCAATTGTCTGTCCTCAGTCAAGAGAATCACCAGAAAATCCAGCGTTTGGAAAATTTATACACCAGGGAGCGTAATGAACGACTTTCATTGGAAAAGTCTCTTTCTGATCTGCAATATTCACACCACAGGACCGCCACAACTCTAGCGAGGGATACCAGGACAGGTAATTGATCACTGTCGTCAGTGGTGACAGAACTACTGTATCTAGACAGGAATATCAGGACAGGTAATTGATCGGTCTCGTCAGTGGTGACAGAACTCTGTATCTAGACAGGAATATCAGAACAGGTAATTGATCGGTGGTTAGAAAACACAACTATATCTTGTCAGTTATGTTTGACTTATGATTTGGTGACTCTGTTACATCCAATGTCATATGAAGACGTTAAATTCATATGCTTTTGAAACCAGGTAGATTGCATACCTCGCACTCTTGGTACTAACACTTTAAATTAAATTTAGGTCCATTGCATCAGTGATAAGTCCAAGAAGGACGAAACAGCTGTGCGATAAATCGGGAGCCTGAAGTTGGTTCCGAGTTCCGAGTTCTGTTTAAGATAAACGGAACTCGGAACTGTTTCCGAGTTTCGTTTTACTTAAACGGAACTCGAAACTCGGAACTCGGAACCAACTTCAGGCTCCCGATGATTCTACTGTTCCTTACACGATTGGTATTGGGTTAGGGTTAGGGTTAGGGTTACACGATTGGTATTGGGTTAGGGTTAGGGTTACACGATTGGTATTGGGTTAGGGTTAGGGTTAGGGTTACACGATTGGTATTGGGTTAGGGTTAGGGTTAGGGTTAGGGTTACACGATTGGTATTGAAATGTTCTGATACCTGATGTCGTTGGAACAATCCCTTGAACCTTTCGTTTATTTAAATGAAGCATGCAAAGTTTAAGGAATTAGTCATCATAAATTATGAAAGCTCTGTTTTTTGTATTTCCTTGCAGGACATATGCCAGTGTTTGCGTTCCACGCAATCCTTTCCAGTGATTTTATCGCCTCTCAGGACAATGAGGTGGTACCGTTTGATTTCGTATCCGCTGATTACCCTACTCGCCATATTCACTACAACACGACCACTGGGAAATATACGTGTCTTCTGGAAGGATTTTATTTTTTTTCGTGGGCAACTGGCGCGACTGGGCAAGGATCCTCTGCTGAAACGTCCCTAGTAAAGAACGGGGATTGGATTGGTATGCAGGTTGCATATGACAGCTACGCTTCTTCTTCGTCATCGGTCATCTTACACCTCGACAACCATGATACGGTGTGGGTCAGGATGAAAACGAAGGGGTCATCAGTGCTTAGGGATGTCAGCACATTTACCGCATTTCGGTTGAGCGACTAATAAAGTCAGTGTGATTGTTTGTTTCATTGTTAAGCTCCATTTATTCGCCGCTCATCTTGCTCCCAGATGTTATGTTGTGGTGCGGTGTCCGTCGTCCCTCTCTCCGTCCGTCAACCTTTTCCTTTAAATGACTTCTTATAAAACGAAAGACATCGAATCATATTTGGCAGAAGGATAAAATGGTTAGATACCTTTTCTTCAGACACAAATTTAGTCATTTGCCAATCACTGAGAGTGTCAATTATATCATCTTGTATCGTGGCGTCAGGTTTTAAAATGGACTCAAATTTAGCTTGTTGGTTTCTAGGTTGACGCAGGATAAAATTTGCAAAACGAAATGACCTCGATATCATTTCAAGGTCACGGGAGTCCAATTAGTTGAAACACCCAAATGTCTTCTGCTGATTAACTGAAAAGTCTAGAATGAATTATTTTGCTGGAGAAAACCGACTAAAATTTCTGAAAGGAAAAGACTTAGTAACATATTCAATTTGTCAACTCAAGGGAGTTAAGGGAGACCTCCTTCTTATCAAGACTTTAGGGGAACTCCTTCTGAGGGATTTAGTGGAAACTCCTTCTGAGGGATTTAGGGGAACTCCTTCTGAGGGATTTAGGGGAAACTCCTTCTGAGGGATTTAGGGGAAACTCCTTCTGAGGGATTTAGTGGGAACTCCTCAGTAATTTAGGGGAAACTCCTTCTGAGGGATTTAGGGGAACTCCTTAGTAATTTAGGGGAAACTCCTTCTGAGGGATTTAGGGGAAACTCCTTCTGAGGGATTTAGGGGAAACTCCTTCTCAGGGATTTAGGGGAAACTCCTGAGGGATTTAGGGGAAACTCCTTCTTAGGGATTTAGGGGAAACTCCTTCTTAGGGATTTAGAGGAAACTCCTTCTTAGGGATTTAGGGGAAACTCCTTCTGAGGGATTTAGGGGAAACTCCTTCTGAGGGATTTAGGGGAAACTCCTGCTGAGGGATTTAGTGGAAACTCCTTCTTAGGGATTTAGAGGAAACTCCTTCTGAGGGATTTAGGGAAACTCCTGCTGAGGGATTTAGTGGAAACTCCTTCTTAGGGATTTAGAGGAAACTCCTTCTGAGGGATTTAGTGGGAACTCCTTCTGAGGGATTTAGGGGAAACTCCTGCTGAGGGATTTAGTGGAAACTCCTTCTTAGGGATTTAGGGGAAACTCCTTCTGAGGGATTTAGTGGGAACTCCTTCTGAGGGATTTAGAGGAACTCCTCAGTAATTTAGGGGTTACTTCTTCTCGTCAGGAGTAAAGGGAGACCTCCTTCTTCTCAGAAGTTTAGGGAGACTTTCTCCTCAGGAATTTAGGGGAACTCCTCTGGAGTTTAAAGGGGGACCTTCTTCTCCTCAGAAGTTTAGTGACACCTTCTCTTGAGGAATTAAGGGAAACTCCTTTCGTCAGAAGTTATTTCCCTTACACTCCTCGGGAATTAAGGGGAAACTCCTTCACGTCAGGAGTTTAGAGGGACCTTCCTCTCCTCAGAAGTTTAGGGAGACAGCCTTCTTTCTTCTCAGGAATTTAGGGAGACCTCCTTCTCCTCACGAGTTTAGGTGAGCCCCTTCACCTCGGTAGTTAAGGGGAAAATCCATTTCCTCAGACGTTTAGGAAGACCTTTTTCTCTTCAGGAATTAAGAGAGACATCCTTCTCTTCAGGAATTAAGAGATACCTCCTTCTCTTCAGGTATTTAGAGAGAACTCCATCACGTCAAGAGGGTAGGGGGAATCCTTCTCTTCATGAGTTAAGGCACCCTTCCTCTCCTCAGAAGTTTTGGGAGACCTTCTCCTTAGAGATTTAGGGGTTCTCCCTTTTCATCAGGAGTTTAGGGAGACCTCCTTCTTTACAGCAGTTAAGGGGAACTTCCCCTCGGGAATATATGGGAAAACTCCTTCTCCTCGGAAATATAGGGAAAACTCCTTCTCCTCGGGAATATAGGGGAAAACTCCTTCTGAGGGATTTAGTGGGAACTCCTTCTGAGGGATTTAGGGGAAACTCCTGCTGAGGGATTTAGTGGAAACTCCTTCTTAGGGATTTAGGGGAAACTCCTTCTGAGGGATTTAGTGGGAACTCCTTCTGAGGGATTTAGAGGAACTCCTCAGTAATTTAGGGGGAACTTCTTCTCGTCAGGAGTAAAGGGAGACCTCCTTCTTCTCAGAAGTTTAGGGAGACTTTCTCCTCAGGAATTTAGGGGAACTCCTCTGGAGTTTAAAGGGGGACCTTCTTCTCCTCAGAAGTTTAGTGACACCTTCTCTTGAGGAGTTAAGGGAAACTCCTTTCGTCAGAAGTTTTTTCCCTTACACTCCTTCTCGGGAATTAAGGGGAAACTCCTTCACGTCAGGAGTTTAGAGGGACCTTCCTCTCCTCAGAAGTTTAGGGAGACCTCCTTCTCCTCACGAGTTTAGGTGAGCCCCTTCACCTCGGTAGTTAAGGGGAAACTCCATTTCCTCAGAAGTTTAGGAAGACCTTTTTCTCTTCAGGAATTAAGAGAGACCTCCTTCTCTTCAGGTATTTGGAGAGAACTCCATCACGTCAAGAGTGTAGGGGGGAATCCTTCTCTTCATGAGTTACGGAATCCTTCCTCTCCTTAGATGGTTAGGGAGACCTCATTCTTTTCTGGAGTTTAGGGAACTCCTCCTCGGGAGTTTTGGAAGACTGACCTCCTTCTCGTCTGAAGTTTAACTCCTTAAACTCCTTTTTCTTCTGGAACTAAGTGGACACTCCTTCCCGCCACGAGTTAAGTGGGACCTTCCTTTCCTCAGATGTTTAGGGAGACCTCGTCAGGAGTATAGGGGGGGCCTTCGTCTCCTCGGAAGGTTTAGGAGGAACTCCTTTTCCCCTGCAGTTTAGAGGGACCTCCTTCTCTCATGAGTTTAGGAGAACGCTTTCTCCTCCAGAGTTTAGGTTAACTCCTTCTCCTCAGGAGTTTAGAGGAAATTCCTTTTGCTCAGTATTTCAGGGAAACTCCTTCTCTGTAGTTAAGGGAGACCTCCTTCTCATCAGATATTTAGAGAGATCTCCTCGGGAGTTTAGGGGGAAATCTTTCTCATCCGGAGTTAAGGCACCCTTCCTCTCCTCAGAAGTTTTGGGAGACCTTCTCCTTAGAGTTTTAGGGGTTCTCCCTTTTCATCAGGAGTTTAGGGAGACCTCCTTCTTTACAGCAGTTAAGGGGAACTTCCCCTCGGGAATATAGGGAAAACTCCTTCTCCTCAGGAATTTAGGGGAAAAACTCCTTCGCCTCAGGAATTTAGGAGGAACGTCTTCTTCTCAGGAGTTTAGGGGAACTCCTTCTGTGGCAGGAATTAAGGGGAACTCCTTCTGTGTCAGGAATTAAGGGGAACTCCTTCTGTGGCAGGAATTAAGGGGAACTCCTTCTGTGACAGGAATTAAGGGGAACTCCTTCTGTGACAGGAATTAAGGGGAACTCCTTCTGTGGCAGGAATTAAGGGGAACTCCTTCTGTGGCAGGAATTAAGGGGAACTCCTTCTGTGGCAGGATTTAATGTATTGAATGTATTTGTCTAGTTGTGTAAAGTTATATTTACGTTATGTCCAGTATAGAGGTCAAGTCTAAAAGTGTGACGTCAGTATATATCTGATATATCTGATATCTGACTGGCTGGTTGGGTTGGCGCGCGAGACCTTTATGTGACAATAGGTAGACAACGGTGAAGACTGACCAGAGTGAGGCATGAAATCGATTTACAACTAACACTCTAATGTATCTGTCTATTTTATTTGATCTTTTTTCCTGTCCGGCGTGAGCAGTTTCAATATTATTTGTACGGCATTTTATCCTATTTAAATAAAAGACATATGTGTACGTGCGTACGCGGGGTTTACCTGAGTGACCGCCATTACACTGGCTGGTACGATTGTGTTCATTTTTATCATTATATCTGACTATCAGTTTCATTTATGTTTACAGATCTCAATTCTAATATACAGAATTGTATGAGCTGGGAATTAGTAAAGGCCTTCTGCCACACAGAGGTGATTATCCATTATTATTTATATACCTATTTCGCCATGTCTATGTACATGTTAATGAAATACTTGTAAAAGTAATTGGTTATATATATTGTAATTAATAGATAAGGAAATACAGAATCTCATATTTCCATGTCATCATTTGTTATTGTATTATTCCCGGTTAAATGTACGTATCTTATAGTTAAGTGTTAATTGTCAGACTGCAACCGTATCTGTAATATGTGTATCGATAATGTGATGTGTGAGAGTAGTAATCACTGGTTCCGAAAAAAAAACTAAATCGAGCTGGGCTGTTATTTTCACCCTTATTCCCCTCGGTTTCACTTCTCCTCAGAAGTTTAAGGGAACCATCTTCTCCTAATGAGTTTAGGGGAGACGTCCCTCTCCTAATGAGTTTAGGGAGACGTCCTTCTCCTAATGAGTTTAGGGAGTCGTCCCTCTCCTAATGAGTTTAGGGAGACGTCCTTCTCCTAATGAGTTTAGGGAGACGTCCTTCTCCTAATGAGTTTAGGGAGACGTCCTTCTCCTAATGAGTTTAGGGAGACGTCCCTCTCCTAATGAGTTTAGGGAGACGTCCTTCTCCTAATGAGTTTAGGGAGTCGTCCCTCTCCTAATGAGTTTAGGGAGACGTCCTTCTCCTCATGAGTTTAGGGAGACGTCCTTCTCCTAATGAGTTTAGGGGAGACGTCCTTCTCCTAATGAGTTTAGGGAGACGTCCTTCTCCTAATGAGTTTAGGGAGACGTCCTTCTCCTAATGAGTTTAGGGGAGACGTCCTTCTCCTAATGAGTTTAGGGAGACGTCCTTCTCCTAATGAGTTTAGGGAGACGTCCCTCTCCTAATGAGTTTAGGGAGACGTCCCTCTCCTAATGAGTTTAGGGAGACGTCCCTCTCCTAATGAGTTTAGGGAGACGTCCCTCTCCTAATGAGTTTAGGGAGACGTCCTTCTCCTAATGAGTTTAGGGAGACGTCCCTCTCCTAATGAGTTTAGGGAGACGTCCCTATCCTAATGAGTTTAGGGAGACGTCCTTCTCCTAATGAGTTTAGGGAGACGTCCCTCTCCTAATGAGTTTAGGGAGACGTCCCTCTCCTAATGAGTTTAGGGAGACGTCCTTCTCCTAATGAGTTTAGGGAGACGTCCCTCTCCTAATGAGCTTAGGGAGACGTCCCTCTCTTCAGGAGTTTAGGTGGGCCTCTTCGCCTTCTCGTCAGAAATTAAGAAGGACTTTTCTTTCCTAAGAAGTTTAGGGAGACCTTCTTCTCTCTTCTCTGGAATTTAGTGACACCTTCTCGTCAGGAGTATAGGGGACCTTCGTCCCTTCAGATGTTAAGGGAGACACCTTCTCGTCAGGAGTATAGGGGACCTTCGTCCCCTCAGAAGTTAAGGGAGACACCTTCTCGTCAGGAGTATAGGGGACCTTCGTCCCTTGAGATGTTAAGGGAGACACCTTCTCGTCAGGAGTATAGGGGACCTTCGTCCCCTCAGAAGTTAAGGGAGACACCTCGTCAGGAGTAAAGGGGACCTTCGTCCCCTCACAAGTTTAGGGAGACACCTCGTCAGGGGTATAGGGGACCTTCGTCCCCTCACAAGTTTAGAAGGAGCTTCCCCTGCAGTTTAGTGGGACCTCCTTCCCTTTATTCCCTCTATTCCTGTATACTTAATACTCAAAATAATCTTAAAATAGTGAACAAAACTACTTCTGTATTAAATGTGTGGGTACTGATAGTGTCTCTCCTGTTTTATTGAGTGTAACACTTCTGTATGTGTGGGTACTGATGGTGTATCTCCTGTTGTATTGAGTGTAACACTTCTGTATGTGTGGGTACTGATAGTGTATCTCCTGTTGTATTGAGTGTAACACTTCTGTATGTGTGGGTACTGATGGTGTCTCTCCTGTTTTATTGAGTGTAACACTTCTGTATGTGTGGGTACTGATAGTGTATCTCCTGTTTAATTGAGTGTAACACTTCTGTATTAAATGTGTGGGTACTGATAGTGTATCTCCTGTTTTATTGAGTGTAACACTTCTGTATGTGTGGGTACTGATAGTGTATCTCCTGTTTTATTGAGTGTAACACTTCTGTATGTGTGGGTACTGATAGTGTCTCTCCTGTTTTATTGAGTGTAACACTTCTGTATGTGTGGGTACTGATAGTGTATCTCCTGTTTTATTGAGTGTAACACTTCTGTATTTGTGGGTACTGATAGTGTATCTCCTGTTTTATTGAGTGTAACACTTCTGTATGTGTGGGTACTGATAGTGTCTCTCCTGTTTTATTGAGTGTAACACTTCTGTATGTGTGGGTACTGATAGTGTATCTCCTGTTTTATTGAGTGTAACACTACTGTATGTGTGGGTACTGATAGTGTATCTCCTGTTTTATTGAGTGTAACACTTCTGTATGTGTGGGTACTGATAGTGTATCTGCTGTTTTATTGAGTGTAACACTTCTGTATGTGTGGGTACTGATAGTGTATCTCCTTTTTATTGAGTGTAACACTACTGTATGTGTGGGTACTGATAGTGTCTCTCCTGTTTTATTGAGTGTAACACTTCTGTATGTGTGGGTACTGATAGTGTATCTCCTGTTTTATTGAGTGTAACACTTCTGTATGGTGGGGTACTGATAGTGTCTCTCCTGTTTTATTGAGTGTAACACTTCTGTATTTGTGGGTACTGATAGTGTATCTGCTGTTTTATTGAGTGTAACACTTCTGTATGTGTGGGTACTGATGGTGTATCTCCTGTTTTATTGAGTGTAACACTTCTGTATGTGTGGGTACTGATAGTGTATCTGCTGTTTTATTGAGTGTAACACTTCTGTATGTGTGGGTACTGATAGTGTCTCTCCTGTTTTATTGAGTGTAACACTTCTGTATTAAATTTGTGGGTACTGGTAGTGTATCTCCTGTTTTATTGAGTGTAACACTTCTATATTAATTATATGGGTACTGGTAGTGTCTCTCCTGTTTTATTGAGTGTAACACTTCTGTATGTGTGGGTACTGATAGTGTTTCTCCTGTTTTATTGAGTGTAACACTTCTGTATTAAATGTGTGGGTACTGATAGTGTCTCTCCTGTTTTATTGAGTGTAACACTTCTGTATTAAATGTGTGGGTACTATAGTGTCTCTCCTGTTTTATTGAGTGTAACACTTCTGTATGTGTGGGTACTGATAGGTGTCTCTCCTGTTTTATTGAGTGTAACACTTCTGTATGTGTGGGTACTGATAGTGTCTCTCCTGTTTTATTGAGTGTAACACTTCTGTATGTGTGGGTACTGATAGTGTCTCTCCTGTTTTATTGAGTGTAACAGTTCTGTATGTGTGAGTACTGATAGTGTCTCCTGTTTTATTGAGTGTAACACTTCTGTATGTGTGGGTACTGATAGTGTCTCTCCTGTTTTATTGAGTATAACACTTCTGTATGTGTGGGTACTGATAGTGTCTCTCCTGTTTTATTGAGTGTAACACTTCTGTATGTGTGGGTACTGATGGTGTATCTCCTGTTTTATTGAGTGTAACACTTCTGTATGTGTGGGTACTGATAGTGTATCTCCTGTTTTATTGAGTGTAACACTTCTGTATGTGTGGGTACTGATAGTGTATCTCCTGTTTATTGAGTGTAACACTTCTGTATGTGTGGGTACTGATAGTGTATCTCCTGTTTTATTGAGTGTAATACTTCTGTATGTGTGGGTACTGATAGTGTCTCTCCTGTTTTATTGAGTGTAACACTTCTGTATGTGTGGGTACTGATAGTGTCTCTCCTGTTTTATTGAGTGTAACACTTCTGTATGTGTGGGTACTGATAGTGTCTCTCCTGTTTTATTGAGTATAACACTTCTGTATGTGTGGGTACTGATAGTGTATCTCCTGTTTTATTGAGTGTAACACTTCTGTATGTGTGGGTACTGATAGTGTCTCTCCTGTTTTATTGAGTGTAACACTTCTGTATGTGTGGGTACTGATAGTGTCTCTCCTGTTTTTTTTGAGTGTAACACTTCTGTATGTGTGGGTACTGATAGTGTCTCTCCTGTTTTATTGAGTGTACACTTCTGTATGTGTGGGGTACTGATAGTGTCTCTCCTGTTTTATTGAGTGTAACACTTCTGTATGTGTGGGTACTGATAGTGTATCTCCTGTTTTATTGAGTGTAACACTTCTGTATGTGTGGGTACTGATAGTGTCTCTCCTGTTTATTGAGTGTAACACTTCTGTATGTGTGGGTACTGATAGTGTCTCTCCTGTTTTATTGAGTGTAACACTTCTGTATGTGTGGGTACTGATAGTGTATCTCCTGTTGTATTGAGTGTATCTCTTCTGTATTAATTGTTATCAACACAAAGGACACAGTGTGGTCTGTAGCTATTCGTTTATGTACACTCTGATGCTTGACACTTTGTCTCCGTTTAATTGAGCATAAACTTCTGGTATAATTGGGTTTGTCGACATTTTTTTGAGGAATCAATTCTTGTGGTCTTTTAAAAATCGTTTTGATCGAAATACTTAGTGCTTGGTACATCTAAGGCTCACAAATTTGACTAAGTACATGCGGTAGTGTGGACATGATATGTATCTCCTTAATGAGGGTACACACTTTGTAACTTGATGGGTTACGGGACGTGGAGAAGTGTCAAATCAAAGTGGACATTCAATTCCATTTCGATGAGGATAAGAATCGTATTTGACTGAGTTGTTTATATCACTGTTTATTGGTCTTCCTGTGTTAAATTGAGGTAAATTCTGTATTAAATGTGTTGGTACTGATAGTGTATCTCCTGTTTTATTGAGTGTAACACTTCTGTATGTGTGGGTACTGATAGTGTATCTGCTGTTTTATTGAGTGTAACACTTCTGTATGTGTGGGTACTGATAGTGTCTCTCCTGTTTTATTGAGTGTAACACTTCTGTATGTGTGGGTACTGATGGTGTATCTCCTGTTTTATTGAGTGTAACACTTCTGTATGTGTGGGTACTGATAGTGTATCTCCTGTTGTATTGAGTGTAACACTTCTGTATTAAATGTGTGGGTACTGATAGTGTTTCTCCTGTTTTATTGAGTGTAACACTTCTGTATGTGTGGGTACTGATAGTGTTTCTCCTGTTTTATTGAGTGTAACACTTCTGTATTAAATGTGTGGGTACTGATAGTGTATCTCCTGTTTTATTGAGTGTAACACTTCTGTATGTGTGGGTACTGATAGTGTCTCTCCTGTTTAATTGAGTGTAACATTTCTGTATTAAATGTGTGGGTACTGATAGTGTATCTCCTGTTTTATTGAGTGTAACACTTCTGTATGTGTGGGTACTGATAGTGTATCTGCTGTTTTATTGAGTGTAACACTTCTGTATTAAATGTGTGGGTACTGATAGTGTATCTCCTGTTTTATTGAGTGTAACACTTCTGTATGTGTGGGTACTGATAGTGTATCTCCTGTTTTATTGAGTGTAACACTTCTGTATTAAATGTGTGGGTACTGATAGTGTCTCTCCTGTTGTATTGAGTGTAACACTTCTGTATTAAATGTGTGGGTACTGATAGTGTCTCTCCTGTTTTATTGAGTGTAACACTTCTGTATGTGTGGGTACTGATAGTGTATCTCCTGTTTTATTGAGTGTAACACTTCTGTATGTGTGGGTACTGATGGTGTATCTCCTGTTTTATTGAGTGTAACACTTCTGTATGTGTGGGTACTGATAGTGTATCTCCTGTTTTATTGAGTGTAACACTTCTGTATTAAATGTGTGGGTACTGATAGTGTATCTCCTGTTTTATTGAGTGTAACACTTCTGTATTTGTGGGTACTGATAGTGTCTCTCCTGTTTTATTGAGTGTAACACTTCTGTATGTGTGGGTACTGATAGTGTATCTCCTGTTTTATTGAGTGTAACACTTCTGTATTAAATGTGTGGGTACTGATAGTGTCTCTCCTGTTTTATTGAGTGTAACACTTCTGTATGTGTGGGTACTGATGGTGTATCTCCTGTTGTATTGAGTGTAATACTTCTGTATTAAATGTGTGGGTACTGATAGTGTATCTCCTGTTTTATTGAGTGTAACACTTCTGTATTTGTGGGTACTGATAGTGTCTCTCCTGTTTTATTGAGTGTAACACTTCTGTATTAAATGTGTGGGTACTGATAGTGTCTCTCCTGTTTTATTGAGTGTAACACTTCTGTATTAAATTTGTGGGTACTGATACTGTTTCTCCTGTTGTATTGAGTGTAATACTTCTGTATTAAATGTGTGGGTACTGATAGTGTATCTCCTGTTTTATTGAGTGTAACACTTCTGTATGTGTGGGTACTGATAGTGTATCTCCTGTTTTATTGAGTGTAACACTTCTGTATGTGTGGGTACTGATAGTGTCTCTCCTGTTTTATTGAGTGTAACACTTCTGTATGTGTGGGTACTGATGGTGTATCTCCTGTTGTATTGAGTGTAACACTTCTGTATGTGTGGGTACTGATAGTGTCTCTCCTGTTTTATTGAGTGTAACACTTCTGTATGTGTGGGTACTGATAGTGTCTCTCCTGTTTTATTGAGTGTAACACTTCTGTATGTGTGGGTACTGATGGTGTATCTCCTGTTGTATTGAGTGTAACACTTCTGTATGTGTGGGTACTGATAGTGTCTCTCCTGTTCTATTGAGTGTAACACTTCTGTATGTGTGGGTACTGATGGTGTATCTCCTGTTGTATTGAGTGTAACACTTCTGTATGTGTGGGTACTGATAGTGTATCTCCTGTTGTATTGAGTGTAACACTTCTGTATGTGTGTGTACTGATAGTGTCTCTCCTGTTTTATTGAGTGTAACACTTTTGTATTAAATGTGTGGGTACTGATAGTGTCTCTCCTGTTTTATTGAGTGTAACACTTCTGTATTAAATGTGTGGGTACTGATAGTGTCTCTCCTGTTTTATTGAGTGTAACACTTCTGTATGTGTGGGTACTGATAGTGTATCTGCTGTTTTATTGAGTGTAACACTTCTGTATGTGTGGGTACTGATAGTATATCTCCTGTTTTATTGAGTGTAACACTTCTGTATGTGTGGGTACTGATAGTGTCTCTCCTGTTTTATTGAGTGTAACACTTCTGTATTAAATGTGTGGGTACTGATAGTGTCTCTCCTGTTTTATTGAGTGTAACACTTCTGTATGTGTGGGTACTGATAGTGTCTCTCCTGTTTTATTGAGTGTAACACTTCTGTATGTGTGGGTACTGATAGTGTCTCTCCTGTTTTATTGAGTGTAACACTTGTGTATTAAATGTGTGGGTACTGAGTGTATCTCTTCTGTATTAATTGTAATCAACACAAAGGACACAGTGTGTCTATTATTCGTTATGTACCACTAGATAGCTCTCACACTTTGTCTCGTTTAAATCGACATCAAACTTTCTAGGTTATAATGGGTTGTCGACATTTTTTGAAGAATCAATTCTTGCTGTCTTTAAAAATATTTGATCGAATATTAGTGCATTTGTAATCTCAACGGCTCACAAATATTGACTAAGTACATAGACCGGTAGCTGTCGACATATACTCTCTAACGAGGGGACAACACTTTGTGAACTTATTGGTCTACGGACGGGGAGAAGTGCAAACAAAGTGGAACAATTCCATTTCGATGAGGATCAAGAGAGGTATATGACTGAGTTGTTTAATTATAGGATCACGTGTATGTGGTGTTCGTAACTACCACACCACACACAACCAATTAAAAACATTTAACACCGTCTACTGATAGGAGGTTTTTAAATAAAGATCAATGGAAACTATATCACAGTCATACTGGGCCGTGTGTTATAAAGTGTATAAACTGTCGCTGTCATGGCGGAGAGCTTGTAATCAATATGGACTATTTGGAACATTTAAAATGGAGCATATCAAGTGAAAAATTAAATGACATCTGGTTAGGACAATAACAGCCATATAATTAACTGACGGATTAATTGGAGTTTAATTGGATTCTTTGGAGGACGATCGGAGGATCTAATGTTGAATTCTGACATTTTAAAAGCGGAATGATTTTGTTGGAGAAGAAACTTATATGTGGATATAAGCCCGTGTGCTTCACACAAAGATGACGTCAGAGAAAATCTGTATCAGTTTCTGAAAATGTAAGTATACCACTTACCAAGATGTTAAGATGGTGTTGTATCTTCGCTGTACTGCTACAGTCACTGCTACAGATCATATAGGTAACGCCTGGTATATGTGACATACTTGTTTGGCATTCTTCACTGATCCTATCATCAAACAAATACACCAACTGGTTAAAATAGGTATTTCTATTTTATGATATATTCATCTATCAAGCGGCTGGCTACTCATTACTATGTTCCTTTTAATATTTTTCATAATTTGATATTTTGTTTTCCGAATTTCTTATTCCTCTGCATTGTTAAGTCTAAAATTACTTTCTGATCGACTGATATATGTACTAACTAAAACATTACAAGCCATGTTTATAGTACCACAGCTTATTTCTGATTTCGTCCTTTTTTATATTCAAGTGTTTTGCTAGTTTGTAAGATATAACGGGAACATTATTGACATTATTTTTATTTTTTATCTTGTTAAATGACAAACTAAGTAAAAAAAATCAAAACTTGTTAAATTTAAACTTTCCGTTGTAATACATCCATGTAATATTATACGTATATAACAAAAACAACCATACGTTATCACGATTAATTTACCAATATCCGCCCATGGTAAACAATGTAGTAACCGGACACGATCTGGTTATCATACCAAATCGATCACATAACGAGTCCATGTACATATTGGATGTATTTTTTTCATTCTTTTTCAAATAGTCTACAACATATTTCTGTAAAGAACGAATATCGTCAGTAAAAATTCCCAGGGGCACAGGAAGGTTTTACTTTGGTTACTTTGAGGATTATGTGTATTTCAGAAGTGTTAATTGTATAAGGTTACCATTCATCCAGGAGATTTGTTTGGCCATAGCTGTTGTCGGTAATCCCTTAACAAATAAACAAAGTGGTCGCCTATTACTGGCGCGTTTATCTTATTTCCATGGATTGGTTGTTATCTTTGATTAAAAAATACTGCCGTAATTAAGTAAAGTATTTACTAGAATATCGAAAAAAAAACCAAAAAAAAAACCAAAAAAAAACAACAAAACAAACACAAAACAAAAACAAAAACAAAAAACAAAACAAAAAATGTCGAAAAACAGCAAATACAAACACTATATTCCCAGCTATAACTTCATTTAAATGACAATAGACTCATTAACAGCACACCTATCCCTATGAAGCTGGTATTTTGACTGAATAGTACAGTTTACCCGATGGTAGCGACACCATTCAGGTGAGGTATTTACTGTACATCACAAAATAGAAATAATGTCAGCCATTACTGTGATGTCATCCATCTTTGCTGGTCAAGGGACTATTAGAATTGAAGCGGGAGGGTCAACTTTATACTATTTTTATTTCAATATAACAATAATAGATTATATCGTCGCTGTACGACCTAGACAAAGATACATTTCATCCAAAGAGGTAAGATGTTTCAGTTTGGTGCGAGGCTTTGCGGACTGATAATTAAAAAAAAAATCTTATCCCAGGAATTGAAATATCTCTGTTTGTAGTATATAATTATATACATTGTAATAATTAGTTTTCTTCTACATATTCCTGTCGTTATATTCCGAAAGATTAAAGGTTACACTTCATAAAACTGATGACGTCATCACTTTGTCATTCGTGACGTTTTCGTAATATAGCTGCGTTTGATGTGTATTCTCAAATTTAGTTTAAACTGTATTTCATCGATGAATCGATATAAGTAACCAGCAATGCAACATTGATATAAATTGTCGGATTCAGAAAATGTATCTCTTTCCGTCAAAATACGGGAATGTACCTGGTATGTGGGGAGAATTCGATACGGGAATGTACATGGTATGTGGGGGATAATTCAATACGGGAATGTACATGGTATGTGGGGGAGAATTCAATACGGGAATGTTCCTGGTATGTGGGGGAGAATTCAATACGGGAATGTTCCTGGTATGTGGGGGATAATTCAATACGGGAAGGTACCTGATATGTGGGGGATAATTCAATACGGGAATGTACCTGATATGTTGGGGATAATTCAATACGGGAATGTACCTGGTATGTGGGGAGAATTCAATACGGGAATGTTCCTGGTATGTGGGGAGAATTCAATACGGGAATGTACCTGGTATGTGGGGGATAATTCAATACGGGAATGTACCTGGTATGTGGGGGATAATTCAATACGGGAATGTACCTGGTATGTGGGGAAGAATTCAATAAGAACGTTCCCGGTATGTGTGGGAGAATTCAATACGGGAATGTACCTGGTATGTCGGGGAGAATTCAATACGGGAATGTACCTGGTATGTGGGGAGAATTCAATACGGGAATGTACCTGGTATGTGGGGGAGAATTCAATACGGGAATGTACCTGGTATGTGGGGGAGAATTCAATACGGGAATGTACCTGGTATGTGGGGAGAATTCAATACGGGAATGTACCTGGTATGTGGGGGAGAATTCAATAAGGGAATGTACCTGGTATGTGGGGGAGAATTCAATACGGGAATGTTCCTGGTATGTCGGGGATAATTCAATACGGTAATGTACCTGGTATGCGGGGGAGAATTCAATACGGGAATGTACCTGGTATGTGGGGGAGAATTCAATACGGGAATGTTCCTGGTATGTGGGGGATAATTCAATACGGGAATGTTCCTGGTATGTGGGGGATAATTCAATACGGGAATGTACCTGGTATGTCGGGGATAATTCAATACGGGAATGTACCTGGTATGTGGTGGAGAATTCACTCTAGATGTTGTGTCATGTGTTGGTTTGGTCCTAGAAAACTCGACTCAGTAAAGATCGTCAGCAATAATAATTTACGGCATTGTCACGTCAATTCACTTACACATTTATTACTTGAATAAAAAAAAAATGGTCCTTTATGTTATTGTGATTTACAGATTGAAAAAAACCATGTTTGGATGTTATGCCAGATTTGGGATTACATAACAGCGGTCTATATAAATTGCCTGTAAATTTCTTAAAGAGAATAAGAACGGGACTCTCTGTTGTGGAATTTTCGGCCTGATTATTTAATTATTGCCATTACACCTTTAATTGGCTTCGTGACAAATTATCTGTGTACATGTATATGTCCTTGCATATCGCTCAATTTCCTGACCCCCTTCTTTTCATGTTCCCGGAGTCAAAAGCCTCATAGAAAATACTAACTACTAGAGTCCACAGTCTCAAAATAAAACTATTATCATCAAAATTATCGGCTGTAAAAACTTTTTTGAAAATATGTTCACTGCAATCGTCATTTAAATACTGCTCCAAGCGAAATATGGCAATATGTTCTCAAAGGTTTCCATAAATAACACCTAGCCACATTATATAGCCTATCATAGCTATTTAATTAAATCTCCTGGAAAAGTTGTTGAAATAAAGATGTGCATGTCACTGATAACTTCTTTTATTGATTCAATATCCTAAAATAACTATAAGTCGGACATTTGCCGAGTTTAACTTCCTATTTGTCGAGAAATGAATTAAGATCTTGATTTAGATCCAATGACACTTGGGTCAATTATCGTCACTGGTGTCCCACTTCACACCAGTGTCGTGTTGACTGTGGATAAATTGAGCAGGCCGATGTCAGATGACAGGTGTCCTGTTCAAATAATGTCATTAGGTTTGTAGTATAAATGTTGCCCGAAATAATATAGTAATATAACGATATCAAGGCTAAAATACCAAATCATAAGTCATGTATTAAAGCATTATAAGTATGATAAATAAGTTACACCATGTAAACTTTAACCTATGACGTAATAATATGACGTCACTGTACTGATGTTGTATCGTTTTATTGAAAGGCAATATTGCACAGAAAATGACCTCTATTATCCAAGGTTACCAATGAGACAGTCCAGCCACATGTCATATTTACGGATAATCATATGTACAATAAGGAATGTCTTAACTTGATAGCGGAAGTATGTGTAAGGATATGAAAACGGAAGGAAAGAGTTTATAATAGGAGAAAGACGGATAGAAAGTACTAATGGATGTAGAAGAGGCGATCTGAAGTCACACAATTAAGTCACCTCATGGAAACTTTAACTGAAAACATCAGGCATTTAACCTACACCTGATCACCCAAAACTATACTAACATGTATTTATTTCACAACCTTTTTGACTCAAGTTATAGGCATTTATATTAATAACTTGGCCCAAATGGAGGCGCGCGAGGGGTCTTACTGTAGGAGGAAGCCACTGGGGAATTCCCATCCCACGGGCCATACATACATATGATGTCATGTCCATGTTGGAAGACCCACTACAACCAGTTTAAATTCAGATAACCATCGGATTTTCATGTTAGATCATAACGATGTGCATCTAGGGCAAGTAATCATCGGTATGTCCTATATAGATCTCCACAATTAAAATGTTAGTGTTAAGTGTTCCTTAGAAATACAAATTATGATTAAAAGATTATTTTCATGTCGTTAAATTTATTAAATTTAAAGCCACCCGAGGATGTTCATTTAGTTGTACCGCGGTGATATGTTACACTTTTAAATTTAAGTTATATTTAGATGTCGTACGTCACCTCTATAGTCAGATTTAGATGTCGTACGTCACCTCTATAGTCAGATTTAGATGTCGTACGTCACCTCTATAGTCAGATTTAGATGTCGTACGTCACCTCTATAGTCAGATTTAGATGTCGTACGTCACCTCTATAGTCAGATTTAGATGTCGTACGTCACCTCTATAGTCAGATTTAGATGTCGTACGTCACCTCTATAGTCAGATTTAGATGTCGTACGTCACCTCTATGGTCAGATTTAGATGTCGTACGTCACCTCTATAGTCAGATTTAGATGTCGTACGTCACCTCTATAGTCAGATTTAGATGTCGTACGTCACCTCTATAGTCAGATTTAGATGTCGTACGTCACCTCTATAGTCAGATTTAGATGTCGTACGTCACCTCTATAGTCAGATTTAGATGTCGTACGTCACCTCTATGGTCAGATTTAGATGTCGTACGTCACCTCTATAGTCAGATTTAGATGTCGTACGTCACCTCTATAGTCAGATTTAGATGTCGTACGTCACCTCTATAGTCAGATTTAGATGTCGTACGTCACCTCTATAGTCAGATTTAGATGTCGTACGTCACCTCTATAGTCAGATTTAGATGTCGTACGTCACCTCTATAGTCAGATTTAGATGTCGTACGTCACCTCTATAGTCAGATTTAGATGTCGTACGTCACCTCTATAGTCAGATTTAGATGTCGTACGTCACCTCTATAGTCAGATTTAGATGTCGTACGTCACCTCTATAGTCAGATTTAGATGTCGTACGTCACCTCTATAGTCAGATTTAGATGTCGTACGTCACCTCTATAGTCAGATTTAGATGTCGTACGTCACCTCTATGGTCAGATTTAGATGTCGTACGTCACCTCTATAGTCAGATTTAGATGTCGTACGTCACCTCTATAGTCAGATTTAGATGTCGTACGTCACCTCTATAGTCAGATTTAGATGTCGTACGTCACCTCTATAGTCAGATTTAGATGTCGTACGTCACCTCTATAGTCAGATTTAGATGTCGTACGTCACCTCTATAGTCAGATTTAGATGTCGTACGTCACCTCTATAGTCAGATTTAGATGTCGTACGTCACCTCTATAGTCAGATTTAGATGTCGTACGTCACCTCTATAGTCAGATTTAGATGTCGTACGTCACCTCTATAGTCAGATTTAGATGTCGTACGTCACCTCTATAGTCAGATTTAGATGTCGTACGTCACCTCTATAGTCAGATTTAGATGTCGTACGTCACCTCTATAGTCAGATTTAGATGTCGTACGTCACCTCTATAGTCAGATTTAGATGTCGTACGTCACCTCTATGGTCAGATTTAGATGTCGTACGTCACCTCTATAGTCAGATTTAGATGTCGTACGTCACCTCTATAGTCAGATTTAGATGTCGTACGTCACCTCTATAGTCAGATTTAGATGTCGTACGTCACCTCTATAGTCAGATTTAGATGTCGTACGTCACCTCTATAGTCAGATTTAGATGTCGTACGTCACCTCTATAGTCAGATTTAGATGTCGTACGTCACCTCTATAGTCAGATTTAGATGTCGTACGTCACCTCTATGGTCAGATTTAGATGTCGTACGTCACCTCTATAGTCAGATTTAGATGTCGTACGTCACCTCTATAGTCAGATTTAGATGTCGTACGTCACCTCTATAGTCAGATTTAGATGTCGTACGTCACCTCTATAGTCAGATTTAGATGTCGTACGTCACCTCTATAGTCAGATTTAGATGTCGTACGTCACGTCTATAGTCAGATTTAGATGTCGTACGTCACCTCTATAGTCAGATTTAGATGTCGTACGTCACCTCTATGGTCAGATTTAGATGTCGTACGTCACCTCTATAGTCAGATTTAGATGTCGTACGTCACCTCTATAGGTCAGATTTAGATGTCGTACGTCACCTCTATAGTCAGATTTAGATGTCGTACGTCACCTCTATAGTCAGATTTAGATGTCGTACGTCACCTCTATAGTCAGATTTAGATGTCGTACGTCACCTCTATAGTCAGATTTAGATGTCGTACGTCACCTCTATAGTCAGATTTAGATGTCGTACGTCACCTCTATAGTCAGATTTAGATGTCGTACGTCACCTCTATAGTCAGATTTAGATGTCGTACGTCACCTCTATAGTCAGATTTAGATGTCGTACGTCACCTCTATAGTCAGATTTAGATGTCGTACGTCACCTCTATAGTCAGATTTAGATGTCGTACGTCACCTCTATAGTCAGATTTAGATGTCGTACGTCACCTCTATAGTCAGATTTAGATGTCGTACGTCACCTCTATAGTCAGATTTAGATGTCGTACGTCACCTCTATAGTCAGATTTAGATGTCGTACGTCACCTCTATAGTCAGATTTAGGTGTCGTACGTCACCTCTATAGTCAGATGTAGATGTCGTACGTCACCTCTATAGGTCAGATTTAGATGTCGTACGTCACCTCTATAGTCAGATTTAGATGTCGTACGTCACCTCTATAGTCAGATTTAGATGTCGTACGTCACCTCTATAGTCAGATTTAGATGTCGTACGTCACCTCTATAGTCAGATTTAGATGTCGTACGTCACCTCTATAGTCAGATTTAGATGTCGTACGTCACCTCTATAGTCAGATTTAGATGTCGTACGTCACCTCTATAGTCAGATTTAGATGTCGTACGTCACCTCTATGGTCAGATTTAGATGTCGTACGTCACCTCTATAGTCAGATTTAGATGTCGTACGTCACCTCTATGGTCAGATTTAGATGTCATACGTCACTTCTATGGTCAGATTTAGATGTCGTACGTCACCTCTATAGTCAGATTTAGAGGTCGTACGTCACCTCTATGGTCAGATTTAGATGTCGTACGTCACCTCTATGGTCAGATTTAGATGTCGTACGTCACCTCTATAGTCAGATTTAGATGTCGTACGTCACCTCTATAGTCAGATTTAGGTGTCGTACGTCACCTCTATAGTCAGATTTAGGTGTCGTACGTCACCTCTATGGTCAGATTTAGATGTCCTACGTCACCTCTATGGTCAGATTTAGATGTCGTACGTCACCTCTATAGTCAGATTTAGATGTCGTACGTCACCTCTATGGTCAGATTTAGATGTCGTACGTCACCTCTATAGTCAGATTTAGATGTCGTACGTCACCTCTATGGTCAGATTTAGATGTCGTACGTCACCTCTATAGTCAGATTTAGATGTCGTACGTCACCTCTATAGTCAGATTTAGAGGTCGTACGTCACCTCTATAGTCAGAGTTAGATGTCGTACGTCACCTCTATAGTCAGATTTAGGTGTCGTACGTCACCTCTATAGTCAGATTTAGGTGTCGTACGTCACCTCTATAGTCAGATTTAGATGTCGTACGTCACCTCTATGGTCAGATTTAGATGTCGTACGTCACCTCTATAGTCAGATTTAGATGTCGTACGTCACCTCTATAGTCAGATTTAGATGTCGTACGTCACCTCTATAGTCAGATTTAGATGTCGTACGTCACCTCTATGGTCAGATTTAGATGTCGTACGTCACCTCTATAGTCAGATTTAGATGTCGTACGTCACCTCTATAGTCAGATTTAGATGTCGTACGTCACCTCTATAGTCAGATTTAGATGTCGTACGTCACCTCTATAGTCTCTGGTATGCTATGCCTTATTCACTTATTACTTCATAGAGTAATTCCTGTTTATCTACAATATTGTTAACAATGTTTGAATGTTTGAAATTTACACCTTGATATACATTTATCATATAGAAGGGATATGACGTTAACGGGATTTGCACCCAACAGTCTCAATTGTTTCTATTGACTGGATTTACGTTATTTTCAAAAGAACTGAAGAAGAATTTTAATATTTTAAATGAAAGTTGTCCTGGCAATAGGTTACAACAATTCCATTGCCAATGATATTTTATTTGAAAAATATTCAAAGCGTTATTGGTCAGATCAGTATCGCAGACGACGTCCAAAAGGGCTCGATTTCTTATTTCGAAGTAAGGTAGACCTCCGACACTAATGAATAGCCAGCAGCTATACTCGTTCTGCGCCATGTAGAAATCCTTGATTTTCACAAGTTTTTTTTTGTTTTTGTTTTATAAATGCTAGACTTTTAATGTTACAGTGTTTAACATTTCTCGAGTCATTGTGACAACGTTGATCATTTTGATATTTTCTATTTAAAATGGCGCTTATAATGATCATGTTACCACTGTATGTCTTACAGTACATTAATGTGTTACCACTGTATGTCTTACAATACATTACTGTGTTACCACTGTATGTCTTACAATACATTAATGTGTTACACTGTATGTCTTACAATACATTAACGTGTTACACTGTATGTCTTACAATACATTAACGTGTTACCACTGTATGTCTTACAATACATTAACGTGTTACCACTGTATGTCTTACAATACATTAATGTGTTACCACTGTATGTCTTACAGTACATTAATGTGTTACCACTGTATGTCTTACAATACATTAATGTGTTACCACTGTATGTCTTACAATACATTAATGTGTTACCACTGTATGTCTTACAGTACATTAATGTGGTACCACTGTATGTCTTACAGTACATTAACGTGTTACCACTGTATGTCTTACAGTACATTACCATGTTACCACTGTATGTCTTACAATACATTAACGTGTTACCACTGTATGTCTTACAGTACATTAACGTGTTACCACTGTATGTCTTACAATACATTAACGTGTTACCACTGTATGTCTTACAATACATTAATGTGTTACCACTGTATGTCTTACAATACATCAACGTGTTACCACTGTATGTCTTACAGTACATTATGTGTTACCACTGTATGTCTTACAGTACATTAATGTGTTACCACTGTATGTCTTACGATACATTAAAGTGTTACCACTGTATGTCTTACAGTACATTAACGTGTTACCACTGTATGTCTTACAATACATTAATGTGTTACCACTGTATGTTTTACAAAACATTAATGTGTTACCACTGTATGTCTTACAGTACATCAATGTGTTACCACTGTATGTCTTACAATACATTAATGTGTTACCACTGTATGTCTTACAATACATTAACGTGTTACCACTGTATGTCTTACAGTACATTAATGTGTTACCACTGTATGTCTTACAGTACATTAATGTGGTACAACTGTATGTCTTACAGTACATTAATGTGTTACCACTGTATGTCTTACAGTACACTAATATGTTACCACTGTATGTCTTACAATACATTAATGTGTTACCACTGTATGTCTTACAATACATTAATGTGTTACCACTGTATGTCTTACAGTACATTAATGTGTTACCACTGTATGTTTTACAATACATTAATGTGTTACCACTGTATATCTTACAATACATTAATATGTTACCACTGTATGTCTTACAATACATTAATGTGTTACCACTGTATGTCTTACAATACATTAATGTGTTACCACTGTATGTCTTACAATACATTAACGTGTTACCACTGTATGTCTTACAGTACATTAATGTGTTACCACTGTATGTCTTACAATACATTAACGTGTTACCACTGTATGTCTTACAGTACATTACCGTGTTACCACTGTATGTCTTACAATACATTAACGTGTTACCACTGTATGTCTTACAATACATTAACGTGTTACCACTGTGTGTCTTACAGTACATTAATGTGTTACCACGGTATGTCTTACAATACATTAACGTGTTACCACTGTATGTCTTACAGTACATTAACGTGTTACCACTGTATGTCTTACTATACATTAACGTGTTACCACTGTATGTCTTACAATACATTAACGTGTTACCACTGTATGTCTTACAGTACATTAACGTGTTACCACTGTATGTCTTACTATACATTAATGTGTTACCACTGTATGTCTTACAGTACATTAACGTGTTACCACTGTATGTCTTACAGTACATTAATGTGTTACCACTGTATGTCTTACAATACATTAATGTGTTACCACTGTATGTCTTACAATACATTACTGTGTTACCACTGTATGTCTTACAGTACATTAATGTGTTACCACTGTATGTCTTACAATACATTAACGTGTTACCACTGTATGTCTTACAATACATTAATGTGTTACCACTGTATGTCTTACAGTACATTAATGTGTTACCACTGTATGTCTTACAATACATTAATGTGTTACCACTGTATGTCTTACAGTACATTAATGTGTTACCACTGTATGTCTTACAGTACATTAATGTGTTACCACTGTATGTCTTACAGTACATTAATGTGTTACCACTGTATGTCTTACAGTACATCAATGTGTTACCACTGTATGTCTTACAATACATTAACGTGTTACACTGTATGTCTTACAATGCATTAACGTTTTACCACTGTATGTCTTACAATACATTAATGTGTTACCACTGTATGTCTTACAGTACACTAATGTGTTACCACTGTATGTCTTACAATACATTAATGTGTTACCACTGTATGTCTTAAGGTACATTAATGTGTTACCACTGTATGTCTTACAGTACATTAATGTGTTACCACTGTATGTCTTACAATACATTAACGTGTTACCACTGTATGTCTTACAATACATTAATGTGTTACCACTGTATGTCTTAAGGTACATTAATGTGGTACCACTGTATGTCTTAAGGTACATTAATGTGGTACCACTGTATGTCTTACAATACATTAACGTGTTACCACTGTATGTTTTACAGTACATTAATGTGTTACCACTGTATGTCTTACAATACATTAATGTGTTACCACTGTATGTCTTACAATACATTAATGTGTTACCACTGTATGCCTTACAATACATTAATGTGTTACCACTGTATGTCTTAAGGTACATTAATGTGGTACCACTGTATGTCTTAAGGTACATTAATGTGGTACCACTGTATGTCTTACAATACATTAACGTGTTACCACTGTATGTTTTACAGTACATTAACGTGTTACCACTGTATGTCTTACAGTACATCAATGTGGTACCACTGTATGTCTTACAGTACATTAATGTGTTACCACTGTATGTCTTACAGTACATTAATGTGTTACCACTGTATGTCTTACAGTACATTAACGTGTTACCACTGTATGTCTTACAGTACATTAACGTGTTACCACTGTATGTCTTACAGTACATTAACGTGTTACCACTGTATGTCTTACAGTATATTAATGTGTTACCACTGTATGTCTTACAATACATTAATGTGTTACCACTGTATGTCTTACAGTATATCAACGTGTTACCACTGTATGTCTTACAGTACATTAACGTGTTACCACTGTATGTCTTACAATACATTAACGTGTTACCACTGTATGTCTTACAATACATTAATGTGTTACCACTGTATGTCTTACAATACATTAATGTGTTACCACTGTATGTCTTACAATACATTAATGTGTTACCACTGTATGTCTTACAGTATATTAATGTGTTACCACTGTATGTCTTACAGTACATTAATGTGTTACCACTGTATGTCTTACAGTACATTAATGTGTTACCACTGTATGTCTTACAGTACATTAATGTGTTACCACTGTATGTCTTACAGTATATTAATGTGTTACCACTGTATGTCTTACAATACATTAATGTGTTACCACTGTATGTCTTACAGTATATCAACGTGTTACCACTGTATGTCTTACAGTACATTAACGTGTTACCACTGTATGTCTTACAATACATTAACGTGTTACCACTGTATGTCTTACAATACATTAATGTGTTACCACTGTATGTCTTACAATACATTAATGTGTTACCACTGTATGTCTTACAATACATTAACGTGTTACCACTGTATGTCTTACAATACATTAATGTGTTACCACTGTATGTCTTACAATACATTAATGTGTTACCACTGTATGTCTTACAATACATTAATGTGTTACCACTGTATGTCTTACAGTATATTAATGTGTTACCACTGTATGTCTTACAATACATTAATGTGTTACCACTGTATGTCTTACAATACATTAACGTGTTACCACTGTATGTCTTACAATACATTAATGTGTTACCACTGTATGTCTTACAATACATTAATGTGTTACCACTGTATGTCTTACAATACATTAATGTGTTACCACTGTATGTCTTACAGTATATTAATGTGTTACCACTGTATGTCTTACAATACATTAATGTGTTACCACTGTATGTCTTACAGTACATTAACGTGTTACCACTGTATGTCTTACAATACATTAATGTGTTACCACTGTATGTCTTACAGTACATTAATGTGTTACCACTGTATGTCTTACAGTACATTAATGTGTTACCACTGTATGTCTTACAGTACATTAATGTGTTACCACTGTATGTCTTACAGTACATTAACGTGTTACCACTGTATGTCTTACAGTACATTAATGTGTTACCACTGTATGTCTTACAATACATTAATGTGTTACCACTGTATGTCTTACAGTACATTAATGTGTTACCACTGTATGTCTTACAGTATATTAATGTGTTACCACTGTATGTCTTACAATACATTTATAGCGTCATAACTTTATTTTGTTCGTGGTGGCTTTTACGACTTCACCGAAAGTACCTCGCAGCCATGTTTAATTTGTTTTACATAGAACACCCGGAGCTGTATTCCTACACTGACCGAATCACAGCCTCGTAACATAGGTAAACACAGAATGTAAATACAACATAGTGAACAAAACAACGCCAGCTTTGTAAAAGCTTCAGCAACAGTAAACCCACTCTATATAGTCAAACAATCGGCCAGAAACAATACGGTATAGCGACATAACAACGCTATTGTATGTGATTGGACACAATAGCTGTATCAAGATGAGGACATTTTACTGGTAGAATATTGAATTCCGTTATCGTAGGCAAATATTCGAAAACAATACGAATTTACGAGATTAATGATTTTATTCCTTTGTAAACAATCTATTGTTAGGAGCGAAATCGCTTTATCTGTTGGAATATTTCCTCCACGGGGTAACAATTCTTCACTAAGATTTCACTATTTATACATGTTATTGGACTGGGAGAGTTTCACGATATATACACGTTATTGGACTGGGAGAGTTTCACGATATATACACGTTATTGGACTGGGAGAGTTTCACGATATATACACGTTATTGGACTGGGAGAGTTTCACGATATATACACGTTATTGGACTGGGGGAGTTTCACGATATATACACGTTATTGGACTGGGGGAGTTTCACGATATAAATATGTTATTGGACTGGGGGAGTTTCACGATATATACACGTTATTGGACGGGGGGAGTTTCACGATATATACATGCTATTGGACTGGGGGAGTTTCACGATATATATACACGTTCTTGGACTCGGAGAGTTTCACGATCTATACACGTTATTGGACTGGAAGATTTTCACGATGTATACACGTTATTGGACTGGGAGAGTTTCACGATATATACACGTTATTGGACTGGGAGAGTTTCACGATATATACTTGCTATTAGACTGTGAGAATTTCAGGAGAGATTGGTTGAAAAACACAAACTGAAATGCGTTTTTCTGAATGATCGAAAACAGTAAATGTTGATTATCACATGAAGTTAATATCAGGGGATTTGATTATAACCATTTGTAATTCGTTGTATTATGAGGTAGAGAATATATATTCATCTTTTTAGATATCGTGATATAAGCGAACGTTTATCAAAATCAAAATGGATATTTTAAAACACAATCCTCCTACTTCATTATATCGAGATTAAATCTGGCTAAAGAGAAACTTCTTCAGTCCTATTAATTAATCTACATCTACATGTAGATATGTTTTGACTCTAATTGCCAAATACTTGTTGAACCTAACATATTTCCGTCTGGTTGTATGGTTAAAAGTAAACATGACAGGATTATAAAGCCGGGTGTATGGACGGATCAGGGACACTCACATAGACTTCCAATATAATGAAAGATATAATCACGAAATTAACGGTGATTTAAATGTCCTGACGAGCCGTCACGGTAATGGTCCACTATGTATATATACCCGACCTAGTGTAATGATCATACCTACGTAAACACGACTTCCTATAGGACATTTAAAGTGTCTTATTCACTTGTTCTTACACACTTATTTCAGATATTGTAACTTTTTGTACCGGAATAAAAGCACCACTTAATACGTAGTATGTATGTTAATCGTGTAAAGAAATCGTTTATACACTAACACGAATACTATGATTCTACACTGTATTGTACACTGTATCTTAATTACATCACTGTTTTATTGACCGTTACACTAATAAAGTATCTGTCTGTAAAAATATCGACTGTATATAACGAGACATCTCTGTAACTATATAACGAGACATCTCTGTAACTATATAACGAGACATCTCTGTAACTATATAACGAGACCTCTCTGTAACTATATAACGAGACCTCTCTGTAACTATATAACGAGACATCTCTGTAACTATATAACGAGATATGTAACTATATAACGAGACCTCTCTGTAACTATATAACGAGATATGTAATTATATAACGAGACATCTCTGTAACTATATAACGAGACCTCTCTGTAACTATATAACGAGACCTCTCTGTAACTATATAACGAGACATCTCTGTAACTATATAACGAGATATGTAACTATATAACGAGACATCTCTGTAACTATATAACAAGATATGTAACTATATAACGAGACATCTCTGTAACTATATAACGAGACATCTCTGTAACTATATAACGAGACCTCTCTGTAACTATATAACAAGATCTGTAACTATATAACGAGACCTCTCTGTAACTATATGACGAGACATCTCTGTAACTATATAACAAGATATGTAACTATATAACGAGACATCTCTGTAACTATATAACGAGACATCTCTGTAACTATATAACGAGACATCTCTGTAACTATATAACGAGACCTCTCTGTAACTATATAACAAGATCTGTAACTATATAACGAGACCTCTCTGTAACTATATGACGAGACATCTCTGTAACTATATAACGAGATCTGTAACTATATAACAAGACATCTCTGTAACTATATAACGAGATCTGTAACTATATAACGAGACATCTCTGTAACTATATAACGAGACATCTCTGTAACTATATAACGAGACATCTCTGTAACTATATAACGAGACCTCTCTGTAACTATATAACGAGATCTGTAACTATATAACGAGACATCTCTCTAACTATATAACGAGATATCTCTGTAACTATATAACGAGACATCTCTGTAACTATATAACGAGACATATCTGTAACTATTTAACGAGACATCTCTGTAACTATATAACAAGATATGTAACTATATAACGAGACATCTCTGTAACTATATAACGAGATCTGTAACAATATAACGAGACATCTCTGTAACTATATAACGAGATCTGTAACAATATAACGAGACATCTCTGTAACTATATAACGAGACATCCCTGTAACTATATAACGAGACATCTCTGTAACTATATGACGAGACATCTCTGTAACTATATAACGAGACCTCTCTGTAACTATATAACGAGACCTCTCTGTAACTATATAACGAGACCTCTCTGTAACTATATAACGAGACCTCTCTGTAACTATATAACGAGATATGTAACTATATAACGAGACATCTCTGTAACTATATAACAAGATCTGTAACTATATAACAAGACATCTCTGTAATTATATAACGAGACATCTCTGTAACTATATAACGAGACATCTCTGTAACTATATAACGAGACCTCTCTGTAACTATATAACGAGACCTCTGTAACTATATAACGAGACATCTCTGTAACTATATAACGAGACATCCCTGTAACTATATAACGAGACATCTCTGTAACTATATAACTAATATCAATGTTAATTATACAGCACCAGAGCTGGTCCCTCAACTCGATGTTAATTATACAGCACCAGACCTGATCCCTAGTCTCGATGTTAATTATAAAGCACCAGAACTGGTCCCTTATCTCGATGTTAATTATACAGCACCAGAGCTGGTCCCTCAACTCGATGTTAATTATACAGCACCAGAGCTGGTCCTTAATCTCGGCGATAATTATACAGCACCAGAGCTTGTCCCTCAACTCGATGTTAATTATACAGCACCAGAGCTGGTCCCTCAACTCAATGTTAAATATACAGCACCAGAACTGGTCCCTCAACTCAATATATTTACATTTTCACTTCACTCCGCCTTAATGAACATAGTAAACTCAGATCACTTCATTTCCCGTTGAAGATTTTGGGTCGCATGCTTCTGTTCTGAGAGACGAATCACTTCCTTGCCGGCGTGTGAATACATTCACTGCATGAGTTTACAATGGCGATCGAGTTCTGTACCGCCTCAGACTTGAATGCACTTTCATTTTGTGAATTGTGTAACATTGTTATAAACGTATATGAACACAAGTGAAATAGTCGCTTTATGTGCTAATAAAAATGTCAGTATAATGCAGACAGTTTAGAAAACAGGATCTGACAGAACACTGACACTCCCGATAGCACCGAGCTCATGACCTACGTAGCGCAGTAGGTCTAACGTTAGCTGTATCTCGAATGCCATACTTGATACCATTTTAGTGGTCACAGAAAATAAACCTCAATTTTAACACTATTTAACAACACAAAACAGACTGTAGCAGCAGTATGCTATATCGAGAACAGGGACACATTATTGTCGTAATTTGACTCAATCTAAACATATGGAGGACACAAGTTTCCGGCCGTCGAATACCGCCAGTTTTCAAATCAATGTTTCTCTACTTACTATTATCAGAATTTATATCCCAAAACGCCAGTGCGACAATGAAATCCAATATTTCAAGAACACCATGTACATCATCAGCTAACCTGCGACTAAAATCCACATTGTTACAGTTTTTCTCGAGCTCTGAATACCCCGGCTATTAGACTGCATCACATACGGTCACAGGGGTTCGGCGTTAAATTTTGAGTAACATATGACATCTATAAATAATCGAAAGACTAAAAATCCAACATTCATTCAAATTATAAAACGTTACAAAATCGATTTCTTTTCAAGGCTTTAGACAGTATATAAACACTGTTTTTAATGTTATGATATTTCACTGAACTGTCGTCACGTTAACCTTGAGCTCATTTTTTTAACCGAGTCCCTGTGTCTCGAGTGACCAAATCACACACATACTATACTGTCAACACTGCACTTTAAATTCGTATTTATATAGGTATTGCTAAGTTTTTATTACAAAATATCATAAATATTTGTTATAAATGAATATTTTACCTTGAAAATATCGTATTTATGTGTATCAACATCGTAATAATCAAGACGTGCATGGGACTATATTTTGTGTTGCCTTGGCGACGAGAATAGCTGACTATCTGCTGTTCAACTACTGTGCACACATGTACGATAAGTATAACAATGTTACAAAGTGACATACTTACGTCACACCGTTGCGACCGAATTTTGCAATCTGGTGGCGAAGTTTTTAATTTGGTTAACGTAAATATAAGGATTGATTGACAATTTTGTTGCTTGCATGGACTGATGAAGGGAAGAGAACTTCGTGCAAATGGTACATGAACTGCTTCGCAGTTCACTTCATTTGCACGAGGTTCACTTCCCTTCATCAGTCCATGCAAGCAAGAAAATTGACAATCAATCCTTAAGTTAATTATACAGCACCAGAACTGGTCCCTCAACTCGATGTTAATTATACAGCACCAGAGCTGGTCCCTCAACTCGATGTTAATTATACAGCACCAGAACTGGTCCCTCAACTCGATGTTAATCATACAGCACCAGAGCTGGTCCCTCAACTCGATGTTAATTATACAGCACCAGAGCTGGTCCCTCAACTCGATGTTAATTATACAGCACCAGAACTGGTCCCTAATCTCGATGTTAATTATACAGCACCAGAACTGGTCCCTCAACTCGATGTTAATTATACAGCACCAGAACTGGTCCCTCAACTCCATGTTAACTATACAGCACCAGAACTGGTCCCTCAACTCGATGTTAATTATAAAGCACCAGAACTGGTCCCTTATCTCGATGTTAATTATACAGCACCAGAGCTGGGCCCTCAACTCGATGTTATACATTAAAGTGACTATAACTGTACAATTCTCACTCAATGCTATTATACATCAATATGACTATAACTGTAGAATTAATACTCAATGTCATTTTTGTTTGTTGATGATTGCTTTGTTCAATACGGAACTTAAACTACTCTATTTGTATTTTGCTTTGTTTCAGATAGCAGCCATGCCTACATCTTCGTCAAACGAGAAGCTTTTCTGGGCGGACCGGAAGAACCGAATGGAGAAATCTCGTTTAGATATTCTATTGAAAAATATGGACAAGGAACAGATGTACTTGACCCACGATATAGACCGGGAAAAACGAACCGTTGTCAAGGATCTGACGCTGGTACGTCGTACTTCCGGTGTGAGTGACCAGGGAGTTCCGCCCCGTAACGACAAGGACACGGGTTACCAAAGTGCACCAAACTATCGGATGGGGCTCCGCCTCAGTGAACGGAGACTGTTAGAATGGCGCGAAAATGAAAAACAAGTAGAAAAGTTCATGCATCAGTCAGCATGGGAACTCGCTAAAGTCAGTGGTAAACACAGACGCCATTCATCTCCTGAAGGTAATAAACTTCCCAAGAGGGCACAACGTGCGAAATATTCTAACCGCTCAACATCATCAGTCGGCGGTTACACGGAGGTGAAAGTTCTTGATGATGACGTTTTCACAAACAGTAATGGGAATACTACAACAACTCAGCCGGACAGTGTGGTCAACCAGAATCCACAGGAACTAGAAAAGCAAATATTTCAGCAGTATAAAGAATCTATTAATAAAACGCGCATACCATCGACTTCTGACGTTTTAAAATTGAAGATGACGCGCCAGGTGCGGTCCGATAGTGATTTGGGTAAAGAAGAAAAGAAATGCTTACGATTCCGGCCGCATACAGCAATACCGTCACATACAAAGAGGACGCCATTAAGATTCATTCCTGCTAGACCTGCGACGGCATGGTCAAAGTCACAGGTTAACGAAAAGAGGACAGACTTGGTCAAAACTAATTCAGAAAGCCATTCCGTTTTAGACAAACCTACGGAAATGCTCGTGAATAATTTCATGACTGAACCGTCTCTTAAACCGGAACAGTTCTCTGAGGATATTTCATCTAATATCGCCATGGATACAGCTGAGCGTGCGCATACCGACGAAATGTCCGAATGCGAAAGTGAGGGAGGAAGTTCTACTTTTTCGAACCCTAGTCCACGAACTATATCGGATCGTATGAGAGCTCTTATGCCGGAAGTAGAAGACAGGTTAAAGGGAACGTATATCAATTCGTCCGTCACTATCATCTATGATGAAGATGATGAGCCAGGCAACAATACAGAGGAAAATGGCGATAATAACGACCAACAGGGAACGAAAATACTCAGTGAAAATACAGAATCGGAAACAAGAGAGAGTAATGAAGGACCATATACAATCTCAGATCTTAACCAAAGTCACGATGACACAGACAGTGGACAAGTCATGCAAACATCGAGTGATATTATCAAAACTGACATCGGTCCTAAGGTAGATGGTGGTCAACCCAAATTAGCTGACCAGTTACTGATACCTACAGATCACAGTGACATAATGGGCAGTAAATATCCCAGGTCACAACGAAAGGTCAATCGTGTCCTCACAGGAATTGCTGAGGACAAGGTACTGACTATAGAAGAAAAAACTCAAGAATTGAGCAATGTGAATCGTAATCATGGTGACGACGTTTTATCAACAACACCTAGTTCATCGTCCCGTCTGACGTCACGACACCGACGTCCGAGTACGACCAGCAGCCTATCTCAGTCCGACCGCCTGTCTGGCATGTACAGTAGCATGAGTGACATTTACTCCATCGGGTCTGATGGACAGCGACGTCCGAGCAAATGGCGACAATACGTTGCCGCAGATACGGCTCCTGTGCCGCAGAAGAAAATTGTGACAGTAACTGCGGTAGTCAGGGCAGCGCTAGCTTTCTCTAAAATGGCACGAAAACGCGCGCTCAACAAACTCGTGGAGGAACAAAGCACAGACCCTGTGGAGCTCATCCGTCAGGAACGACTGCGGCGCTTGCATTCGCGGAATAACATTCTACAGACTATATCGAACTCGTGGTCAATGAATGGGGATAACAACATGTCCGAGTTAAAGGACCAGGCGTGATATTAGTGAAAATATTTAAACTGACTAACGACCCCAGGTTCAAATCTTCGGGAATCAATTGAACGGATTCATAACAGAGTTGGAGACACGACACAGACTACAGTCAGTCACACATTATACAGACTACAGTCAGTCACACATTATACCGAGTACACAGTCAGTCACACATTATACAGACTACACAGTCACACATTATACAGACTACACAGTCAGTCGCACATTATACAGACTACACAGTCACACATTATACAGACTACACAGTCACACATTATACAGACTACACAGTCAGTCACACATTATACAGACTACACAGTCAGTCACACATTATACAGACTACACAGTCAGTCACACATTATACCGACTACACAGTCAGTCACACATTATACAGACTACACAGTCAGTCACACAGTATACAGACTACACAGTCACACATTATACAGACTACACAGTCAGTCACACATTATACAGACTACACAGTCAGTCACACATTATACAGACTACACAGTCAGTCACACATTATACAGACTACACAGTCAGTCACACATTATACAGACTACACAGTCAGTCACACATTATACAGACTACACAGTCACACATTATACAGACTACACAGTCAGTCACACATTATACAGACTACACAGTCAGTCACACATTATACCGACTACACAGTCAGTCACACATTATACAGACTACACAGTCACACATTATACAGACTACACAGTCAGTCACACATTATACAGACTACACAGTCAGTCACACATTATACCGACTACACAGTCAGTCGCACATTATACAGACTACACAGTCAGTCGCACATTATACCGACTACACAGTCACACATTATACAGACTACACAGTTGGTCACACATTATACAGACTACACAGTCAGTCACACATTATACAGACTACACAGTCACACATTATACAGACTACACAGTCAGTCACACATTATACAGACTACACAGTCATACATTATACAGACTACACAGTCATCACTATTATACAGACTACACAGTCACACATTATACAGACTACACAGTCAGTCACACATTGTACAGACTACCAGTCCACATTATACAGACTACACAGTCACACATTATACAGACTACACAGTCAGTCACACATTATACAGACTACACAGTCACACATTATACAGACTACACAGTCACACATTATACAGACTACACAGTCAGTCACACATTATACAGACTACACAGTCAGTCACACATTGATACAGACTACACAGTCACACATTATACAGACTACACAGTCAGTACACATTATACAGACTACACAGTCAGTCACACATTATACAGACTACACAGTCACACATTATACAGACTACACAGTCAGTCACACATTATACAGACTACACAGTCAGTCACACATTATACAGACTACACAGTCAGTCACACATTATACAGACTACACAGTCAGTCACACATTATACAGACTACACAGTCAGTCAAACATTTATACAGACTACACAGTCACACATTATACAGACTACACAGTCCCCATTATACAGACTACACAGTCAGTCACACATTATACAGACTACACAGTCAGTCACACATTATACAGACTACACAGTCAGTCACACATTATACAGACTACACAGTCAGTCACACATTATACAGACTACACAGTCAGTCACACATTATACAGACTACACAGTCAGTCACACATTATACAGACTACACAGTCACACATTATACAGACTACACAGTCAGTCACACATTATACAGACTACACAGTCAGTCACACATTATACAGACTACACAGTCAGTCACATTATACAGACTACACAGTCAGTCACACATTATACAGACTACACAGTCAGTCACACATTATACAGACTACACAGTCAGTCACACATTATACAGACTACACAGTCAGTCACACATTATACAGACTACACAGTCAGTCACACATTATACAGACTACACAGTCACACACATTATACAGACTACACAGTCAGTCACACATTATACAGACTAGTATACAGACTACACAGTCAGTCACACATTATACAGACTACACAGTCACACATTATACAGGACTACACAGTCAGTCACACATTATACAGGACTACACAGTCAGTCACACATTATACAGACTACACAGTCAGTCACACATTATACAGGACTACACAGTCAGTCACACAATTATACAGGACTACACAGTCAGTCACACATTATACAGACTACACATCAGTCACACATTATACAGACTACACAGTCAGTCACACATTATACAGACTACACAGTCAGTCACACATTATACAGACTACACAGTCAGTCACACATTATACAGACTACACAGTCAGTCACACATTATACAGACTACACAGTCAGTCACACATTATACAGACTAACCAGGCAGTCACACATTATACAGACTACACAGTCAGTCACACATTATACAGACTACACAGTCAGTCACACATTATACAGACTACACAGTCAGTCACACATTATACAGACTACACAGTCCCACACATTATACAGACTACACAGTCAGTCACACATTATACAGACTACACAGTCAGTCACACATTATACAGACTACACAGTCAGTCACACATTATACAGACTACACAGTCAGTCACACATTATACAGACTACACAGTCACACATTATACAGACTACACAGTCAGTCACACATTATACAGACTACACAGTCAGTCACACATTATACAGACTACACAGTCACACATTATACAGACTACACAGTCATACATTATACAGACTACACAGTCAGTCCACATTATACAGACTACACAGTCACACATTATACAGACTACACAGTCGTCACACTTATACAGACTACACAGTCAGCAACATTATACAGACTACACAGTCACATTATACAGACTACACAGTCACACATTATACAGACTACACAGTCATACATTATACAGACTACACAGTCACATATTATGCAGACTACACAGTCACACATTATACAGACTACACAGTCAGTCACACATTATACAGACTACACAGTCACACATTATACAGACTACACAGTCACACATTATACAGACTACACAGTCAGTCACACATTATACAGACTACACAGTCACACATTATACAGACTACACAGTCAGTCACACATTATACAGACTACAACCGCAATTATACAGACTCACAGTCATCCACATTATACAGACTACACAGTCATCCATTATACAGACTACACAGTCAGTCACACATTATACAGATACACAGTCCACATATCAGACTACAGTCACACATTATACAGACTACACAGTCAGTCACACATTATACAGACTACACAGTCAGTCACACATTATACAGACTACACAGTCACACATTATACAGACTACACAGTCAGTCACACATTATACAGACTACATAGTCAGTCACACATTATACAGACTACACAGTCAGTCACACATTATACAGACTACACAGTCAGTCACACATTATACAGACTACACAGTCAGTCACACATTGTACAGACTACACAGTCTCACATTATACAGACTACACAGTCAGTCACACATTATACAGACTACACAGTCAGTCACACAGTATACAGACTACACAGTCAGTCACACATTATACAGACTACACAGTCAGTCACACATTGTACAGACTACACAGTCAGTCACACATTATACAGACTACACAGTCAGTCACACTTATACATGACTACACACGTCACACAATTATACGACTACACAGTCAGTCACACATTATACGACTACACAGTCATTAAACGACGTACCAGTCACCATTATACAGACTACACAGTCATCACACATTATACAGACTACACAGTCATTCACACATTATACAGACTACACAGTCAGTCACACATTATACAGACTACACAGTCAGTCACACATTATACAGACTACACAGTCAGTCACACATTATACAGACTACACAGTCACACATTATACAGACTACACAGTCAGTCACACATTATACAGACTACACAGTCACACATTATACAGACTACACAGTCAGTCACACATTATACAGACTACACAGTCACATTAATACAGACTACACAGTCAGTCACACATTATACAGACTACACAGTCAGTCACACATTATACAGACTACACAGTCAGTCACACATTATACAGACTACACAGTCACACATTATACAGACTACACAGTCAGTCACACATTATACAGACTACACAGTCAGTCACACATTATACAGACTACACAGTCAGTCACACATTGTACAGACTACACAGTCAGTCACACATTATACCGACTACACAGCCACACATTATACAGACTACACAGTCAGTCACACATTATACAGACTACACAGTCAGTCACACATTATACAGACTACACAGTCAGTCACACATTATACCGACTACACAGTCAGTCACACATTATACAGACTACACAGTCAGTCACACAGTATACAGACTACACAGTCAGTCACACATTATACAGACTACACAGTCAGTCACACAGTATACAGACTACACAGTCAGTCACACATTGTACAGACTACACAGTCAGTCACACATTATACCGACTACACAGTCAGTCACACATTATACAGACTACACAGTCAGTCACACATTATACAGACTACACAGTCAGTCACACATTATACAGACTACACAGTCACACATTACGTAGGGAGAGAAAACATTCAAGCGACATCCATCATGTGTACATAATGGACGGTTTTATAGATGAACTAAACTTGTAATTTGTAAACGTTAAATCAGTCTTGTATTCAGTAAATACAAACATAAAGCTGTTTTATCAATCTTATAGTTGTTAGTGTCTGATGTACATAACGTCACGTGCTTTATTGTACAACACTATGTTGATAACTATATTTCTATTCATATCAACTTCTACTTATTTGTAAGCAGTGTTTTGATTGGTCTAATCAGACAAAGTGATCCCTCCTGAAATGCCCGAACTGGCCACAAACAAGCTCCTCCTCCAGACCATGGTTTTCTCGCTGCGGGGCTAGCTGTACATGTGTTGTCACGATAAAGATTCTGCCCGGAAGTAGCACTAGCACTTTGCTCTCTAAGTTTAGATAGTTGTATTGCGTGAGTAATGCTGTCACGTAGAGGTGTGACCAAGCATTATGTGACTGACCGGTGAGTCATGCTGCCATTTAGAGGTGTGGTCAAGCATTATGTGACTGACCGGTGAGTCATGCTGCCATTTAGAGGGTTGTTGGTGCTGCATCAAATCACAAAAGGCAAAAAAAAAAAAAATCAAAATTAGACAACTTACTATTAAATATCAGTATAACCTGTTAATATAGGAACCCTTTGACAGGGGAGATAACTCCATGTAACAGAATCTGTAATGGTGTATATCATCATTTCGTGGCACATACTGAAACATCAGTTTCTTCAATACTACGATTCAATGTTTTTTAAATACTAATTTTAATAGATTTTTGGTGTTGCACTAGAATGGAAATTATTTCCAAACCTTAAATTACACCTATCGTAACGTGGAGTATAGGACGAATATCTGGTCACGCTGACCTCGCGCTTCCCTTTTAAGGTAAGTATACCATATTGTTGAGAACAAATACCAAAGCGCCCCTGTTTAGTTGAGGGAGTGTTGAAGTGTATAATGACGATTGACTGTACACACAGCTATATGGATGTGTTAGACAAGTAAATGCGATAGATCAATACACTTTGATATTGATCTCGGCATGGTCAATATTAGCCCAAAATGTCCATCTGTTGTGTCAATATGTATATTTAAGTTGTTAACCCTGCGGTAAGTTTTACTCGCTATTTTGCTTATCAATCCAAACACTCGAATACACGTGTACACAAAGTGGCGGGCGACATGAAGGTCGAAGAAGAACAACACATTACCTGTATGGAGATATTTTATTTCTGTCCGCAAACAGTGAAACAATGTAGGTAGTCTTTAAATGTGACAAGCATTCCCCCTAAAGGTGAGATGTCTCATTTATTGAACAAACATCTATCAACGAGAGTTTTGAAGTTTGAAAACGTCTATGTTCAGGATGTTATTAAAGAACTGACACAGATTAATAATTAAAAGGAATGTTAACACACAAATAAATAAGCTCGGCGGACATAGACCATATGTACTAAGTTTGAGTGAAAATCCCTTTAAAATATAAACTAAAAGATAGATAAATCATACGTGTAAACCTCACACTAAACCTCTACCATACATGATACGTGTAAACCTTACCCTACATCATACGTGTAAACCTTACCCTACATCATACGTGTAAACCTCACACTAAACCACTACCCTACATCATACGTGTAAACCTCACACTAAACCACTACCCTACATCATACGTGTAAACCTTACACTAAACACTACACTACATCATACGTGTAAACCTTACACTAAACCACTACACTACATCATACGTGTAAACCTCACACTAAACCACTACCCTACATCATACGTGTAAACCTTACACTAAACCACTACCCTACATCATACGTGTAAACCTCACACTAAACCACTACCCTACATCATATATACGTGTAAACCTTACCCTACATCATACGTGTAAACCTTACACTAAACCACTACACTACATCATACGTGTAAACCTTACACTAAACCACTACACTACATCATACGTGTAAACCTTACACTAAACCACTACACTACATCATACGTGTAAACCTTACCCTACATCATACGTGTAAACCTCACACTAAACCACTACCCTACATCATACGTGTAAACCTCACACTAAACCACTACCCTACATCATACGTGTAAACCTTACACTAAACACTACACTACATCATACGTGTAAACCTCACACTATACCACTACCCTACATCATACGTGTAAACTTCACACTAAACCACTACCCTACATCATACGTGTAAACCTCACACTAAACCACTACCCTACATCATACGTGTAAACCTTACACTAAACCACTACCCTACATCATACGTGTAAACCTCACACTAAACCACTACCCTACATCATACGTGTAAACCTTACACTAAACCACTACCCTACATCATACGTGTAAACCTCACACTAAACCACTACACTACATCATACGTGTAAACCTCACACTAAGCCACTACCCTACATTATACGTGTAAACCTTACCCTAAACCACTACACTACATCATACGTGTAAACCTCACACTAAGCCACTACCCTACATCATACGTGTAAACCTCACACTAAACCACTACACTACATCATACGTGTAAACCTCAAACTAAACCACTACCCTACATCATACGTGTAAACCTCAAACTAAACCACTACCCTACATCATTCGTGTAAACCTCACCCTAAACCACTACACTACATCATACGTGTAAACCTCACACTAAACCACTACCCTACATTATACGTGTAAACCTTACACTAAACCACTACACTACATCATACGTGTAAACCTTACCCTAAACCACTACCCTACATCATACGTGTAAACCTCACACTAAACCACTACCCTACATCATACGTGTAAACCTCACACTAAACCACTACACTACATCATACGTGTAAACCTTACACTAAACCACTACACTACATCATACGTGTAAACCTTACCCTACATCATACGTGTAAACCTCACACTAAACCACTACACTACATCATACGTGTAAACCTCACACTAAGCCACTACCCTACATCATACGTGTAAACCTCACACTAAGCCACTACCCTACATCATACGTGTAAACCTCACACTAAACCACTACACTACATCATACGTGTAAACATCACACTAAACCACTACCCTACATCATACGTGTAAACCTTACACTAAACCACTACACTACATCATACGTGTAAACCACTACCCTACATCATACGTGTAAACCTTACCCTAAACCACTACCCTACATTATACGTGTAAACCTTACCCTAAACCACTACCCTACATCATACGTGTAAACCTTACGCTAAACCACTACCCTACATCATACGTGTAAACCTCACACTAAACCACTACCCTACATCATACGTGTAAACCACTACCCTACATCATACGTGTAAACCTTACCCTACATCATACGTGTAAACCTTACACTAAACCACTACCCTACATCATAAGTGTAAACCTCACACTAAACCACTATCCTACATCATACGTGTAAACCTCACACTATACCACTACCCTACATCATACGTGTAAACCTCACACTAAACCACTACCCTACATCATACGTATAAACCTTACAGTCAACCACTACCCTACATCATACGTGTAAACCACTACACTACATCATACGTGTAAACCTGACACTAAACCACTACCCTACACCATACGTGTAAACCTTACAGTCAACCACTACCCTACACTATACGTGTAAACCTTACACTAAACCACTACCCTACATCATACGTGTAAACCTTACCCTAAACCACTACCCTACATCATACGTGTAAACCTCACACTAAACCACTACCCTACACCATACGTGTAAACCTCACACTAAACCACTACCCTACATCATACGTATAAACCTTACAGTCAACCACTACCCTACACTATACGTGTAAACCTTACACTAAACCACTACCCTACATCATACGTGTAAACCTTACCCTAAACCACTACCCTACATCATACGTGTAAACCTCACACTAAACCACTACCCTACACTATACGTGTAAACCTCACACTAAACCACTACCCTACATCATACGTGTAAACCTCACACTAAACCACTACCCTACACCATACGTGTAAACCTCACACTAGACCACTACACTACATCATACGTGTAAACCTCACACTAAACCACTACCCTACATCATACGTGTAAACCTTACAGTCAACCACTACCCTACATCATACGTGTAAACCACTACCCTACATCATACGTGTAAACATTACACTAAACCACTACCCTACATCATACGTGTAAACCACTACCCTACATCATACGTGTAAACCTCACACTAAACCACTACACTACATCATACGTGTAAACCTCACACTAAGCCACTACCCTACATTATACGTGTAAACCTTACCCTAAACCACTACACTACATCATACGTGTAAACCTCACACTAAGCCACTACCCTACATCATACGTGTAAACCTCACACTAAACCACTACACTACATCATACGTGTAAACCTCAAACTAAACCACTACCCTACATCATACGTGTAAACCTCAAACTAAACCACTACCCTACATCATTCGTGTAAACCTCACCCTAAACCACTACACTACATCATACGTGTAAACCTTACCCTAAACCACTACCCTACATCATACGTGTAAACCTCACACTAAACCACTACCCTACATCATACGTGTAAACCTCACACTAAACCACTACACTACATCATACGTGTAAACCTTACACTAAACCACTACACTACATCATACGTGTAAACCTTACCCTACATCATACGTGTAAACCTCACACTAAACCACTACACTACATCATACGTGTAAACCTCACACTAAGCCACTACCCTACATCATACGTGTAAACCTCACACTAAGCCACTACCCTACATCATACGTGTAAACCTCACACTAAACCACTACACTACATCATACGTGTAAACATCACACTAAACCACTACCCTACATCATACGTGTAAACCTTACACTAAACCACTACACTAAATCATACGTGTAAACCACTACCCTACATCATACGTGTAAACCTTACCCTAAACCACTACCCTACATTATACGTGTAAACCTTACCCTAAACCACTACCCTACATCATACGTGTAAACCTTACGCTAAACCACTACCCTACATCATACGTGTAAACCTCACACTAAACCACTACCCTACATCATACGTGTCAACCTCACACTAAACCACTACCCTACACTATACGTGTAAACCTTACACTAAACCACTACCCTACATCATACGTGTAAACCACTACCCTACATCATACGTGTAAACCTTACCCTACATCATACGTGTAAACCTTACACTAAACCACTACCCTACATCATAAGTGTAAACCTCACACTAAACCACTATCCTACATCATACGTGTAAACCTCACACTATACCACTACCCTACATCATAAGTGTAAACCTCACACTAAACCACTATCCTACATCATACGTGTAAACCTCACACTAAACCACTACCCTACATCATACGTATAAACCTTACAGTCAACCACTACCCTACATCATACGTGTAAACCACTACACTACATCATACGTGTAAACCTGACACTAAACCACTACCCTACACCATACGTGTAAACCTTACAGTCAACCACTACCCTACACTATACGTGTAAACCTTACACTAAACCACTACCCTACATCATACGTGTAAACCTTACCCTAAACCACTACCCTACATCATACGTGTAAACCTCACACTAAACCACTACCCTACACCATACGTGTAAACCTCACACTAAACCACTACCCTACATCATACGTATAAACCTTACAGTCAACCACTACCCTACACTATACGTGTAAACCTTACACTAAACCACTACCCTACATCATACGTGTAAACCTTACCCTAAACCACTACCCTACATCATACGTGTAAACCTCACACTAAACCACTACCCTACACTATACGTGTAAACCTCACACTAAACCACTACCCTACATCATACGTGTAAACCTCACACTAAACCACTACCCTACACCATACGTGTAAACCTCACACTAGACCACTACACTACATCATACGTGTAAACCTCACACTAAACCACTACCCTACATCATACGTGTAAACCTTACAGTCAACCACTACCCTACATCATACGTGTAAACCACTACCCTACATCATACGTGTAAACATTACACTAAACCACTACCCTACATCATACGTGTAAACCACTACCCTACATCATACGTGTAAACCTTACACTAAACCACTACCCTACATCATACGTGTAAACCTCACACTAAACCACTACCCTACATCATACGTGTAAACCTCACACTAAACCACTACCCTACATCATACGTGTAAACCTCACACTAAACCACTACACTACATCATACGTGTAAACCTTACCCTAAACCACTACACTACATCATACGTGTAAACCTCACACTAAACCACTACCCTACATCATACGTGTAAACCTCACACTAAACCACTACACTACATCATACGTGTAAACCTCACACTAAACCACTACACTACATCATACGTGTAAACCTCACACTAAACCACTACACTACATCATACGTGTAAACATCACACTAAACCACTACCCTACATCATACGTGTAAACCTTACACTAAACCACTACACTACATCATACGTGTAAACCACTACCCTACATCATACGTGTAAACCTTACCCTAAACCACTACCCTACATTATACGTGTAAACCTTACCCTAAACCACTACACTACATCATACGTGTAAACCTTACACTAAACCACTACCCTACATCATACGTGTAAACCTCACACTAAACCACTACCCGACATCATACGTGTAAACCTCACACTAAACCACTACCCTACACTATACGTGTAAACCTTACACTAAACCACTACCCTACATCATACGTGTAAACCACTACCCTACATCATACGTGTAAACCTTACCCTACATCATACGTGTAAACCTTACACTAAACCACTACCCTACATCATACGTGTAAACCTCACACTAAACCACTACCCTACATCATACGTGTAAACCTCACACTATACCACTATCCTACATCATACGTGTAAACCTCACACTAAACCACTACCCTACATCATACGTATAAACCTTACAGTCAACCACTACCCTACATCATACGTGTAAACCACTACACTACATCATACGTGTAAACCTCACACTAAACCACTACCCTACATCATACGTGTAAACCTCACACTAAACCACTACCCTACATCATACGTGTAAACCTTACACTAAACCACTACCCTACATCATACGTATAAACCTTACAGTCAACCACTACCCTACACTATACGTGTAAACCTTACACTAAACCACTACCCTACATCATACGTGTAAACCTTACCCTAAACCACTACCCTACATCATACGTGTAAACCTCACACTAAACCACTACCCTACACTATACGTGTAAACCTCACACTAAACCACTACCCTACATCATACGTGTAAACCTCACACTAAACCACTACCCTACACCATACGTGTAAACCTCACACTAAACCACTACACTACATCATACGTGTAAACCTCACACTAAACCACTACCCTACATCATACGTGTAAACCTTACAGTCAACCACTACCCTACATCATACGTGTAAACCACTACCCTACATCATACGTGTAAACCTTACACTAAACCACTACCCTACATCATACGTGTAAATCTTACACTAAACCACTACCCTACATCATACGTGTAAACCACTACCCTACATCATACGTGTAAACCTTACACTAAACCACTACCCTACATCATACGTGTAAACCTCACACTAAACCACTACCCTACATCATACGTGTAAACCTCACACTAAACCACTACCCTACATCATACGTGTAAACCTCACACTAAACCACTACACTACATCATACGTGTAAACCTTACCCTAAACCACTACACTACATCATACGTGTAAACCTCACACTAAACCACTACCCTACATCATACGTGTAAACCTCACACTAAACCACTACACTACATCATACGTGTAAACCTCACACTAAACCACTACACTACATCATACGTGTAAACCTCGCACTAAACCACTACACTACATCATACGTGTAAACCTCACACTAAACCACTACCCTACATCATACGTGTAAACCTCACACTAAACCACTACACTACATCATACGTGTAAACCACTACCCTACATCATACGTGTAAACCTCACACTAAACCACTACACTACATCATACGTGTAAACCTCACACTAAACCACTACACTACATCATACGTGTAAACCTCACACTAAACCACTACACTACATCATACGTGTAAACCTCACACTAAACCACTACAAGACATCATACGTGTAAACCTCACCCTAAACCACTACCCTACATCATACGTGTAAACCTTACACTAAACCACTACCCTACATCATACGTGTAAACCTTACACTAAACCACTACACTACATCATACGTGTAAACCTTACCCTAAACCACTACCCTAAACCACTACCCTACATCATACGTGTAAACCTCACACTAAACCACTACACTACATCATACGTGTAAACCTCACACTAAACCACTACCCTACATCATACGTGTAAACCTCACACTAAACCACTACCCTACATCATACGTGTAAACCTCACACTAAACCACTACACTACATCATACGTGTAAACCTCACACTAAACCACTACCCTACATCATACGTGTAAACCTCACACTAAACCACTACACTACATCATACGTGTAAACCTTACCCTAAACCACTACACTACATCATACGTGTAAACCTCACACTAAACCACTACCCTACATCATACGTGTAAACCTTACACTAAACCACTACCCTACATCATACGTGTAAACCTCACACTAAACCACTACCCTACATCATACGTGTAAACCTCACACTAAACCACTACACTACATCATACGTGTAAACCTCACACTAAACCACTACCCTACATTATACGTGTAAACCTTACCCTAAACCACTACACTACATCATACGTGTAAACCTCACACTAAACCACTACACTACATCATACGTGTAAACCTTACCCTAAACCACTACACTACATCATACGTGTAAACCTCACACTAAACCACTACCCTACATCATACGTGTAAACCTTACCCTAAACCACTACCCTACATCATACGTGTAAACCTCACACTAAGCCACTACCCTACATCATACGTGTAAACCTTACCCTAAACCACTACCCTACATCATACGTGTAAACCTTACACTAAACCACTACCCTACATCATACGTGTAAACCTCGCACTAAACCACTACCCTACATCATATATACGTGTAAACCTCACACTAAACCACTACCCTACATCATACGTGTAAACCTTACACTAAACCACTACCCTACATTATACGTGTAAACCTCACACTAAACCACTACATCATACGTGTAAACCTCACACTAAACCACTACACTACATCATACGTGTAAACCTCACACTAAACCACTACCCTACATTATACGTGTAAACCTTACCCTAAACCACTACCCTACATTATACGTGTAAACCTTACACTAAACCACTACACTACATCATACGTGTAAACCTTACACTAAACCACTACCCTACATCATACGTGTAAACCTCACACTAAACCACTACCCTACATCATACGTTCTCCGTTGAGGACAGCTCGTTTTGCGTTGGAGACAGTGTCTGTGTGGCGTTTTCAATACCTAACCCTCCCCCCTACCCCCTGCCCCACCCCACCCCACACCTCCCCCACCCTTTCTGTGTTATATTTGTGTTATGACATATTTTAGCAGCAGATATGCATTACTAACACGTGCTCTCTGTTGTCATATTACAATAGAGGCGTTTCCTTTTGATATCGATCCTGGTCGTTTTCGGAAATCTCTCCAATTATAATTAACAACTGCTATTTAATGTTGCTGTTCATTTTGACCTACAAACCGATACTTACTGAAGGACAACTGTACACAGTATTTATGTTGTGGACACAAACTTAACAGACCGTTTACCGACATCAATAGTAATTGTTAATTCCAAATATAGATTTTTAACTTTTATTACTTTAATCGATACAGTCGTAACATGTAAGTGATAGGTAAGTTTACTGGCCTAGAAAACATTAATATACCTGAGCTGAGAAGATTTTGACTTAAAAAACCTGTTGTTAAACACATGTGTACAATTCATCAACTGTACCGCCATATTAACCGTGAGTGAAGGAATGACGTCACTCAAAATAAAGTCATATTAACCTAATGAGTAGGTTTTTACGATTCGTGTGAAAATAGGATATTTAATCGTTAATCTATGTATAAATCAATGAAGTATTTCTGTGGTAATATCGAAGTAATTCGAGTTTGTTAAATAGGAAGTTAAATGTTTTAATACGATTGGATTCAAACTTCACCTATGTTAGATATTTCGTAATGAGTTGTTGCTTTTCTATTGAAAACCATCTACATTTGTATAAACATTATACATCGCTTCGAAAAATAACGTCGTAGCAAATACATACATGTAGGAATGTTTAAAACGGTTCTGTTGAACACACAATTTAAGGGTGGTTGTTAACTTCAGAGATGTTAACAGAAAAATAATAATAATAATAGCATGTCGAGCTGTGCATGTTAATTACATGCATTTGAAAACATTGCATATTGACCCTTCATTCAGTTTGGGTTATAAATTAGTATGTCGATGGCACTTAGAACTTTTTATTTTTAGATACATGTTTAAGAAAAACAGACATAACTTCATAAATATGAATAAAAAATAAACAAGATTACAAGAATCGCTCTCCTAATGGAAAACGATTAATTTATACAACTGTTTATGTTTGTCCGTTTGTAGTTGCGATAAAGGCCTTTGGTCAGGCTCTGACCCAAAATCTATTGGCGTTTTTAACTTTCTTTGTTTTCCCGTGATGACCATTTACATCGCTGCCCCAGGGTCAGACAAACCCCATGGTCTGTTGGCGTTTTTCACCGTGACGACCATTTATTTTTACCGTGACGAACATAAACTGCAACCCCAGGGTCTGACTAACCCTAAAGTATGCTGGTGTTTTTACCGTGACGACCATTTACACTGCTGCCCCAGGGTCAGACTAACCCTAAAGTCTGTTGGCGTTTTTACCGTGACGACCATTTACACTGCAACCCCAGGGTCAGACTAACCCTAAAGTCTGTTGGCGTTTTTCACCGTGACGATCATTTACACTGCTGTCCCAGGGTCAGACTAACCCCATGGTCTGGGGTGTTTTTGTACCGTGACGATCATTTATGTTTACCGTGACAACCATTTACACTGCTGCCCCAGGGTCAGACTAACCCCATGGTCTGTTGTCGTTTTTACTGTGACGACCATTTACACTGCTGCCCCAGGGTCAGACTAACCCCATGGTCTGGTGGTGTTTTTTTACCGTGACGACCATTTACACTGCTGCCCCAGGGTCAGACTAACCCCATGGTCTGGTGGTGTTTTTTTACCGTGACGACCATTTACACTGCTGCCCCAGGGTCAGACTAACCCCATGGTCTGTTGTCGTTTTTCACCATAGATCATTTACACTGCTGCCCCAGGGTCAGACTAACCCAATGGTCTGTTGTCGTTTTTAAGGTTTTTCTTTTACTATTGTAAGCAAAGGGAGACTACTCCTTCAATTTCAACGGGTAAATTATATTTATCCTATTATAAAAAAAAAATTAGGGGAAATCGGTATGTACACCTACAATGTTCAGAAAAACGACAAAATAAAAAGTAAATGGAATTTTATACGTGCAATAATTTATAAGAAGGTGAAATATAGTACTTTATATACCAGTTATGGAAACATCATTTAAGTGTATTGATGTACATCACTTAACTCATACTTGTATATCATTTCTAATCTATCATATTGTTCTTAGTGGATTTGGATTGATGTACATGTATTATATGTTGTAACAATTGCATATCTGATCAATAAAATATATATGAGAAAAAGAAAAAAAATTCGTATCGACAGTAACAGACAAAAATATGTAGAGAAAGACAAACTAAGTGAGGAGAGAGGAACAGAGAAAAACAAGATGTCACAAAACCCTTATAGCAATGTGGATTGAAGTTTCCGACTGTTGTAGAAAATGGCGACATTTCCATTTTCCGTGGTGTCGTTCGTAGGAGAAATAAATTGTTCTTTATAAATAAATCTCAGAAACAATTAAGATGTTATTTATATCTTAAAGCTTTGATCAAATCAAGTGTTTGTCATTTGTGTGGAATGACTTCTGCCGATATAATTAAACAATTGATCAGCTGTAGTGAATTGCTAAGACAACGAAACTCAGTTCTTATTGTAGTTGACGTTAACAAACACGATGATAGAATACTGATATTGTCCAACCAGATTGATAAACCAACCAAACTCAAATGGACTTATCAAAACAAGCATGACCCACTACGGGACATCACGTGATTATGTAGAGTACAATTACACATATGTACCTGTTTATATTAGTCACGTGATACCTATAGTTTGCTTATTATGAAATGTTCATCTTTGTATAATCTTTCTTAATATCTGAAGGAAATAAAGAAAATAAATTCCTTCATTAATTCGAGTTCAATGATTCAAATCGTCATTTAGGAATAAGTTTAGTAGTCGTCTTTAGTCTTACGGCATTATATATATAGAGGATATCTAACAGTGTCTTCAGTAATACCAAATATATTTCACGAGTGGGGCTAATATTTTGATATTTTTCACGAGTGCGCAGCACGAGTGAAAAATATCAAAATATCAGCCGCACGAGTGAAATATATTTGGTTTTACTGAAGACACTGTTAGATATTCTGTTTATTACATTTTTTATCAACTAAAACCTGCTAACTAGGACTACAGCGATAATTTGCAAACAAAAAAGTAGTTTCCCCTGTCCAGGTGCTGACATATATGTCGGGCTTTCTGATTGGTCAATTATTTTGGTATTTTCTAATCATTAATTTGATTGGTCAAATCAGCAAAAGTGATATTTTTCACTAGTGAAAAATATGATATTCTTCACTAGTGAAAAATATCACTTTTATATAATGAATAAATTTTGATATTTCAGTGGTAAAAATGTAATAAATAATTATATATAATTAGTCTCTCGCGAGTCGCTACACTTCCACACTGGATAGAAACAGAGAAGGGCATCAACTGTGTACTTTTTATTACATTTCAAATAAGGGTGCCCCAGTTTATCTACAACATTTATACCGGGAGCTAAGTACCGCGGATAATTATCAAACACCCCGAAATCGTCCTAATATTATGAACAATCTTTTATTCCATCGTCCATTATCATTATTATTTCTTTATTTCCTCCAAATTGAAGAGTTACAAAAAGAAATATACATTGTTGTCAAAATACAAATCAAGTATCATCAATTGGTAATTGAATGAACATAAACACACCAGTTGATTACAGATATGAAAGGATAAGGTAATGCATTTTGAAATAGTTAAATAACTACAGAAAGAAAGGTCACGTAAATAGTAAATATTCCACAATTGTTATAATGCATGTGAAGCGTGATGTTTCCAGGGATTGGGGAGAGCCCTACCAGCAAAGTCCTATCAGGCTTTCACACGCATTAACACACACGAAGTAAGAGGGGATATAATGATAATAATAAAAAATAATAACAGTTATTAATTCGGCACTACTCACGTAAAAAACATTTTATGTCATACGTGTATTACAATATTAATGCTGATACAACAGCAACATTTTGTCAACAAAAATAGCACTATGCAGTACAAATATCACATGATCAGATGGACTTAATATGTAGGGAAGACTACCACCAAGTAGTACATGAATTAAGTTATATTCCGATAAGGAGTGTAAGAACACGCTAAATTCTATATCAAAAACAGCACTAATAAGACACCAGAGATCGTCTCTAAGACTTTCAGTTTTTGTACAATGGAGTACTATATGTGATATACGGTCATTATGTAAAATACCACAGAAATGGCACAATTCTATAATGTTTGTTGATCTTAAATCATTACATAATCGAACTATGTTACTTAACTTGCTGAGATGTTCAGAGAATTTTAGTACTGCTCTTCATAAAATATGTGGAGAAATTACATCTTGAATGAGCAAAAACCTACTGAAATCTGAATCGTTATTCATTCTATTGTACATCATTAATTCTTCCCAATTAAAAACAGCTTTATAGACGATTGACTTCCATTTTGAACTACTCGGAAAAACTGTATCTGAAGTATACTTCAACAACTGATTAAACAAATCATACTTGCGAAGTATTCTCACGATATCAGGAATAAAACCAGTTTGACATGATTCCTTCAAAAGATACATGAATAGACGTTTGAGAAATATAGTACGAGTTAAGTATTTACTGTCCAGTCTGCAAAGACAGCCGAGAAATAAAAGTTTTCTGATGTCAATTAAACCTTCTATAGTGGTCCATCCAATTAGGGAAATGGCCATATCAGTTCTAGTTCTAATGTTTAACCCTTAAATGGATTTTACGTTAACATTTTGAGCGCGCTCTAATTTGATTAATTCGGTTCTCGATAATTGCCATAGTTCACATCCATACAGGGCAGCCGGGAAAACTTAATCACCTTTGAAACTGTTAAAGGATTAAGGGTCCTAGGATGAACACCAGATTGAATAAGAGCCATGGTTAAACTCTTCATTCTTTTACATGCAGACTCCGTTCTGTCTGATGAACACAGTTTGAAATTCAAAACAACACCAACGTGCGTAATATTCCCAAAAAAACTGCTAATGCTTTACCACATATATACACATCTGTTACCAAAACTTGTTTTCTGCCTTTTGTAAAAACAAAAAAAATACTTTTATCTACAGAGAATGAATATTTCCAGACTATTAAGAGTAAAATTTTCCGTTTACCTCCATGTGGGTCGGATTATTTGTATACTAGGAATCGCCACAGGGTGCCAAAAGGCGCCGTTGTAGTGGTCTACGGTCAGATTTATATAGGGTAGGTGTGATGGCAGTGGTGAAGACCAATCTCCGTTATCAGAGGCGAGTTCCGTTTAATATCTTACATGATTTAATTGTAGACTTCAATATACTTTTATTTTGTGAGGAGATGGAAACAGTAATATATAAGAAACAACCTCCGATATTGTCAGCTCTGTACAATCATTTTTAAATGCTTACAAGGATAGTCATCAGTTGTCATTGTCTACATAGACTTAGTCATAAGTTGTCAGTGTCTATATAGACTTAGTCATAAGTTGTCAGTGTCTATATAGACTTAATCATCAGTTGTCAGTGTCTATATAGACTTAGTCATAAGTTGTCAGTGTCTATATAGACGTAGTCATCAGTTGTCAGAGTCTATATAGACTTAGTCATCAGTTGTCAGTGTCTATATCAACTTAGTCATAAGTTATCAGTGTCTATATAGACTTAGTCATAAGTTGTCAGTGTCTATATAGACTTAGTCATAAGTTGTCAGTGTCTATATAGACTTAGTCATAAGTTGTCAGTGTCTATATAGACTTAGTCATAAGTTGTCAGTGTCTATATAGACTTAGTCATAAGTTGTCAGTGTCTATATAGACGTAGTCATCAGTTGTCAGTGTCTATATAGACTTAGTCATAAGTTGTCAGTGTCTATATAGACTTAGTCATAAGTTGTCAGTGTCTAAATAGACTTAGTCATCAGTTGTCAGTGTCTATATAGACTTAGTCATCAGTTGTCAGTGTCTATATAGACCTAGTCATCAGTTGTCAGTGTCTATATAGACTTAGTCATCAGTTGTCAGTGTCTATATAGACTTAGTCATCAGTTGTCAGTGTCTATATAGACTTAGTCATAAGTTGTCAGTGTCTATATAGACTTAGTCATCAGTTGTCAGTGTCTATATAGACTTAGTCATCAGTTGTCAGTGTCTATAAAGACTCAGTCATCAGTTGTCAGTGTCTATATAGACTTAGTCATAAGTTGTCAGTGTCTATATAGACTTAGTCATCAGTTCTTAGTATATATGTAAACTTAGTCATAAGTTGTCAGTGTGTGAAGACTTAATCATCAGTTGTCAGTATATATGTAAACTTAGTCATAAGTTATCAGTGTCTATATAGACTTAGTCATAAGTTGTCAGTGTCTATATAGACTTAATCATAAGTTGTCAGTGTCTATATAGACTTAGTCATCAGTTGTCAGTGTCTATAAAGACTCAGTCATCAGTTGTCAGTGTCTATATAGACTTAGTCATCAGTTGTCAGTGTCTATAAAGATTAAGTCATCAGTTGTCAGTGTCTATATAGACTTAGTCATCAGTTGTCAGTGTCTATAAAGATTAAGTCATCAGTTGTCAGTGTCTATATAGACTTAGTCATCAGTTGTCAGTGTCTAAATAGATTAAGTCATCAGTTGTCAGTGTCTATAAAGATTTAGTCATCAGTTGTCAGTGTCTATATAGACTTAGTCATCTGTTGTCAGTGTCTATATAGACTTAGTCATAAGTTGTCAGTGTCAATATAGACTTAGTCATCAGTTGTCAGTGTCTATATAGACTTAGTCATAAGTTGTCAGTGTCTATATAGACTCAGTCATCAGTTGTCAGTGTATATATAGACTCAGTCATCAGTTGTCAGTGTCTATATAGACTCAGTCATCTGTTGTCAGTGTCTATATAGACTCAGTCATCAGTTGTCAGTGTCTATATAGACTTAGTCATCAGTTGTCAGTGTCTATATAGACTTAGTCATCAGTTGTCAGTGTCTATATAGACTTAGTCATCAGTTGTCAGTGTCTATAAAGATTAAGTCATCAGTTGTCAGTGTCTATATAGACTTAGTCATCAGTTGTCAGTGTCTAAATAGATTAAGTCATCAGTTGTCAGTGTCTATAAAGATTTAGTCATCAGTTGTCAGTGTCTATATAGACTTAGTCATCTGTTGTCAGTGTCTATAAAGACTCAGTCATCAGTTGTCAGTGTCTATATAGACTTAGTCATAAGTTGTCAGTGTCTATATAGACTTAGTCATCAGTTGTCAGTATATATGTAAACTTAGTCATAAGTTGTCAGTGTGTGAAGACTTAGTCATCAGTTGTCAGTATATATTTGAACTTAGTCATAAGTTATCAGTGTCTATATAGACTTAGTCATAAGTTGTCAGTGTCTATATAGACTTAATCATAAGTTGTCAGTGTCTATATAGACTTAGTCATCAGTTGTCAGTGTCTATAAAGACTCAGTCATCAGTTGTCAGTGTCTATATAGACTTAGTCATCAGTTGTCAGTGTCTATAAAGATTAAGTCATCAGTTGTCAGTGTCTATATAGACTTAGTCATCAGTTGTCAGTGTCTATAAAGATTAAGTCATCAGTTGTCAGTGTCTATATAGACTTAGTTATCAGTTGTCAGTGTCTAAATAGATTAAGTCATCAGTTGTCAGTGTCTATAAAGATTTAGTCATCAGTTGTCAGTGTCTATATAGACTTAGTCATCTGTTGTCAGTGTCTATATAGACTTAGTCATAAGTTGTCAGTGTCTATATAGACTTAGTCATCAGTTGTCAGTGTCTATATAGACTTAGTCATCAGTTGTCAGTGTCTATATAGACTCAGTCATCAGTTGTCAGTGTATATATAGACTCAGTCATCAGTTGTCAGTGTCTATATAGACTCAGTCATCTGTTGTCAGTGTCTATATAGACTTAGTCATCAGTTGTCAGTGTCTATATAGACTTAGTCATAAGTTGTCAGTGTCTATATAGACTTAGTCATCAGTTGTCAGTGTCTATATAGACTTAGTCATCAGTTGTCAGTGTCTATAAAGATTAAGTCATCAGTTGTCAGTGTCTATATAGACTTAGTCATCAGTTGTCAGTGTCTAAATAGATTAAGTCATCAGTTGTCAGTGTCTATAAAGATTTAGTCATCAGTTGTCAGTATATATGTAAACTTAGTCATAAGTTGTCAGTGTGTGAAGACTTAGTCATCAGTTGTCAGTATATATGTAAACTTAGTCATAAGTTATCAGTGTCTATATAGACTTAGTCATAAGTTGTCAGTGTCTATATAGACTTAATCATAAGTTGTCAGTGTCTATATAGACTTAGTCATCAGTTGTCAGTGTCTATAAAGACTCAGTCATCAGTTGTCAGTGTCTATATAGACTTAGTCATGAGTTGTCAGTGTCTATAAAGATTAAGTCATCAGTTGTGAGTGTCTATATAGACTTAGTCATCAGTTGTCAGTGTCTATAAAGATTAAGTCATCAGTTGTCAGTGTCTATATAGACTTAGTCATCAGTTGTCAGTGTCTAAATAGATTAAGTCATCAGTTGTCAGTGTCTATAAAGATTTAGTCATCAGTTGTCAGTGTCTATATAGACTTAGTCATCTGTTGTCAGTGTCTATATAGACTTAGTCATAAGTTGTCAGTGTCTATATAGACTTAGTCATCAGTTGTCAGTGTCTATATAGACTTAGTCATAAGTTGTCAGTGTCTATATAGACTCAGTCATCAGTTGTCAGTGTATATATAGACTCAGTCATCAGTTGTCAGTGTCTATATAGACTCAGTCATCTGTTGTCAGTGTCTATATAGACTCAGTCATCAGTTGTCAGTGTCTATATAGACTTAGTCATAAGTTGTCAGTGTCTATATAGACTTAGTCATCAGTTGTCAGTGTCTATATAGACTTAGTCATCAGTTGTCAGTGTCTATAAAGATTAAGTCATCAGTTGTCAGTGTCTATATAGACTTAGTCATCAGTTGTCAGTGTCTAAATAGATTAAGTCATCAGTTGTCAGTGTCTATAAAGATTTAGTCATCAGTTGTCAGTGTCTATATAGACTTAGTCATCTGTTGTCAGTATCTATATAGACTTAGTCATCAGTTGTCAGTGTCTATATAGACTTAGTCATCAGTTGTCAGTGTCTATATAGACTTAGTCATAAGTTGTCAGTGTCTATATAGACTCAGTCATCAGTTGTCAGTGTATATATAGACTCAGTCATCAGTTGTCAGTGTCTATATAGACTCAGTCATCTGTTGTCAGTGTCTATATAGACTCAGGCATCAGTTGTCAGTGTCTATATAGACTTAGTCAAAAGTTGTCAGTGTCTATATAGACTTAGTCATCAGTTGTCAGTGTCTATATAGACTTAGTCATCAGTTGTCAGTGTCTATATAGACTTAGTCATCAGTTGTCAGTGTCTATAAAGATTAAGTCATCAGTTGTCAGTGTCTATATAGACTTAGTCATCAGTTGTCAGTGTCTATATAGACTTAGTCATCAGTTGTCAGTGTCTATATAGACTTAGTCATCAGTTGTCAGTGTCTATAAAGATTAAGTCATCAGTTGTCAGTGTCTATATAGACTTAGTCATCAGTTGTCAGTGTCTATATAGACTTAGTCATACGTTGTCAGTGTCTATATAGACTTAGTCATCAGTTGTCAGTGTCTATATAGACTCAGTCATCTGTTGTCAGTGTCTATATAGACTTAGTCATCAGTTGTCAGTGTCTATATAGACTTAGTCATAAGTTGTCAGTGTCTATATAGACTCAGTCATCAGTTGTCAGTGTCTATATAGACTCAGTCATCTGTTGTCAGTGTCTATATAGACTTAGTCATCAGTTGTCAGTGTCTATATAGACTTAGTCATAAGTTGTCAGTGTCTATATAGACTCAGTCATCAGTTGTCAGTGTCTATATAGACTCAGTCATCTGTTGTCAGTGTCTGTATAGACTCAGTCACCAGTTGTCAGTGTCTATATAGACTTAGTCATCAGTTGTCAGTGTCTATAAAGATTAAGTCATCAGTTGTCAGTGTCTATATAGACTTAGTCATCAGTTGTCAGTGTCTATATAGACTTAGTCATCAGTTGTCAGTGTCTATATAGACTTAATCATAAGTTGTCAGTGTCTATATAGACATAGTCATAAGTTGTCAGTGTCTATATAGACTTAGTCATCAGTTGTCAGTGTCTATATAGACTAAGTCATAAGTTGTCAGTGTCTATATAGACTTAGTCATAAGTTGTCAGTGTCTATATAGACTTAGTCATCAGTTGTCAGTGTCTATATAGACTTAGTCATCAGTTGTCAGTGTCTATATAGACTAAGTCATAAGTTGTCAGTGTCTATAAAGACTTAGTCATAAGTTGTCAGAGTCTATATAGACTCAGTCATCAGTTGTCAGTGTCTATATAGACTTAGTCATCAGTTGTCAGTGTCTATATAGACTTAGTCATCAGTTGTCAGTGTCTATATAGACTTAATCATAAGTTGTCAGTGTCTATATAGACTTAGTCATCAGTTGTCAGAGTCTATATAGACTTAGTCATCAGTTGTCAGTATGTGATGAGTTTCGGCTGTAATCAGTCGCTGGCCTATTCCTTAAATAATCGACTGATTTCATTCTTATAGCAATCCCGGATGCTAAAGATATACAAGTATATCTGGTGCTCCTCTGGTCAATTATTTAGAAAGAAAATAATCTGTGTGCTGATTAGGTAGGAAGTAGAACATCAATCACTTATATTAACAAGAAATCGTCCTGATCTGTAGTAAATAAACAGTATCGGAACAACTTTAGATTAATAACACAGACGAGAAATCGTATTTATTTCGTGTAAAACGTTTGGATCGATAATTACAGAATGTAAATTGTTGTCTGTGTTACCGAAGGGAGACAATCGTGCGACATGTTCTGATGATTAGCGAGACTAACCTCCCCTACACTGAACCTGTTGGATGTTGGTTTCAGCCTGATAGTCGTTTACATTCAGGTGAACTTTTAGAAAAAACGCACTTTTACACAACATTTGAATTTCTTAACAAAGTATGTGTAGTAAAGTCGAAAAGTGTTGACATTCGATGTTTGTTCTAAATACTCTTTTCAGTGATAGTTAATTACCAGTAGGTCTGAGGATGTCCGTCATCAGTGATAGTAATGACCAGTAGGTCTGAGGATGTCCGTTATCAGTGATAGTAATGACCAGTAGACCTGAGGATGTCCGTTATCAGTGATAGTATTGACCAGTAGGCCTGAGGATGTCCGTTATTAGTGATAGTAATGACCAGTAGGTCTGAGGATGTCCGTTATTAGTGATAGTAATGACCAGTAGACCTGAGGATGTCCGTGATAGTAATGACCAGTAGGCCTGAGGATGTCCGTTATCAGTGATAGTAATGACCAGTAGACCTGAGGATGTCCGTTATTAGTGATAGTAATGACCAGTAGACCTGAGGATGTCCGTTATCAGTAATGACCAGTAGACCTGAGGATGTCCGTTATCAGTGATAGTAATGACCAGTAGACCTGAGGATGTCCGTTATCAGTGATAGTATTGACCAGTAGGCCTGAGGATGTCCGTTATCAGTGATAGTAATGACCAGTAGACCTGAGGATGTCCGTTATCAGTGATAGTATTGACCAGTAGGCCTGAGGATGTCCGTTATCAGTGATAGTAATGACCAGTAGGCCTGAGGATGTCCGTGATAGTAATGACCAGTAGGTCTAAGGATGTCCGTGATAGTAATGACCAGTAGACCTGAGGATGTCCGTTATCAGTGATAGTAATGACCAGTAGGTCTGAGGATGTCCGTTATCAGTGATAGTAATGACCAGTAGGCCTGAGGATGTCCGTTATCAGTGATAGTAATGACCAGTAGACCTGAGGATGTCCGTGATAGTAATGACCAGTAGACCTGAGGATGTCCGTTATCAGTCAAAGTAATGACCAGTTGGTCTGAGGATGTCCGTGATAGTTAGGACCAGTAGACCTGAGGATGTCCGTTATCAGTGATAGTATTGACCAGTAGGCCTGAGGATGTCCGTGATAGTAATGACCAGTAGGTCTAAGGATGTCCGTGATAGTAATGACCAGTAGACCTGAGGATGTCCGTTATCAGTGATAGTAATGACCAGTAGGCCTGAGGATGTCCGTTATCAGTGATAGTATTGACCAGTAGGCCTGAGGATGTCCGTGATAGTAATGACCAGTAGGTCTAAGGATGTCCGTGATAGTAATGACCAGTAGACCTGAGGATGTCCGTTATCAGTGATAGTAATGACCAGTAGGTCTGAGGATGTCCGTTATCAGTGATAGTTAATGACCAGTAGGTCTGAGGATGTCCGTTATCAGTGATAGTAATGACCAGTAGGCCTGAGGATGTCCGTGATAGTAATGACCAGTAGACCTGAGGATGTCCGTTATCAGTGATAGTAATGACCAGTAGACCTGAGGATGTCAGTGATAGTAATGACCAGTAGGCCTGAGGATGTCCGTGATAGTAATGACCAGTAGACCTGAGGATGTCAGTGATAGTAATGACCAGTAGGCCTGAGGATGTCCGTGATAGTAATGACCAGTAGACCTGAGGATGTCCGTTATCAGTGATAGTAATGACCAGTAGACCTGAGGATGTCAGTGATAGTAATGACCAGTAGACCTGAGGATGTCCGTTATCAGTGATAGTAATGACCAGTAGGCCTGAGGATGTCCGTTATCAGTGATAGTAATGACCAGTAGACCTGAGGATGTCAGTGATAGTAATGACCAGTAGGCCTGAGGATGTCCGTGATAGTAATGACCAGTAGACCTGAGGATGTCAGTGATAGTAATGACCAGTAGGCCTGAGGATGTCCGTGATAGTAATGACCAGTAGGCCTGAGGATGTCTGTGATAGTAATGACCAGTAGACCTGAGGATGTCCGTTATCAGTGATAGTAATGACCAGTAGGTCTGAGGATGTCCGTGATAGTAATGACCAGTAGACCTGAGGATGTCCGTTATCAGTGATAGTAATGACGAGTAGACCTGAGGATGTCCGTTATCAGTGATAGTAATGACCAGTAGGCTTGAGGATGTCCGTGATAGTAATGACCAGTAGACCTGAGGATGTCCGTTATCAGTGATAGTAATGACCAGTAGGTCTGAGGATGTCCGTGATAATAATGACCAGTAGACCTGAGGATGTCCGTGATAGTAATGACCAGTAGACCTGAGGATGTCCGTTATCAGTGATAGTAATGACCAGTAGGTCTGAGGATGTCCGTTATCAGTGATAGTAATGACCAGTAGACCTGAGGATGTCCGTGATAGTAATGACCAGTAGACCTGAGGATGTCCGTTATCAGTGATAGTAATGACCAGTAGACCTGAGGATGTCCGTTATCAGTGATAGTAATGACCAGTAGGTCTGAGGATGTCCGTTATCAGTGATAGTAATGACCAGTAGGCCTGAGGATGTCCGTTATCAGTGATAGTAATGACCAGTAGGTCTGAGGATGTCCGTTATCAGTGATAGTAATGACCAGTAGACCTGAGGATGTCCGTTATCAGTGATAGTAATGACCAGTAGACCTGAGGATGTCCGTTATCAGTGATAGTAATGACCAGTAGACCTGAGGATGTCCGTTATCAGTGATAGTAATGACCAGTAGACCTGAGGATGTCCGTTATCAGTGATAGTTAATGACCAGTAGGTCTGAGGATGTCCGTGATAGTAATGACCAGTAGACCTGAGGATGTCCGTTATCAGTGATAGTAATGACCAGTAGGCCTGAGGATGTCCGTGATAGTAATGACCAGTAGACCTGAGGATGTCCGTGATAGTAATGACCAGTAGACCTGAGGATGTCCGTTATCAGTGATAGTAATGACCAGTAGACCTGAGGATGTCCGTTATCAGTGATAGTAATGACCAGTAGACCTGAGGATGTCCGTTATCAGTGATAGTAATGACCAGTAGACCTGAGGATGTCCGTTATCAGTGATAGTAATGACCAGTAGACCTGAGGATGTCCGTGATAGTAATGACCAGTAGGTCTGAGGATGTCCGTGATAGTAATGACCAGTAGGTCTGAGGATGTCCGTTATCAGTGATAGTTAATGACCAGTAGACCTGAGGATGTCCGTTATCAGTGATAGTAATGACCAGTAGACCTGAGGATGTCCGTGATAGTAATGACCAGTAGACCTGAGGATGTCCGTTATCAGTGATAGTAATGACCAGTAGACCTGAGGATGTCCGTTATCAGTGATAGTAATGACCAGTAGACCTGAGGATGTCCGTTATCAGTGATAGTAATGACCAGTAGACCTGAGGATGTCCGTTATCAGTGATAGTAATGACCAGTAGACCTGAGGATGTCCGTTATCAGTGATAGTAATGACCAGTAGACCTGAGGATGTCCGTGATAGTAATGACCAGTAGACCTGAGGATGTCCGTTATCAGTGATAGTAATGACCAGTATGTCTGAGGATATCCGTGATAGTAATGACCAGTAGACCTGAGGATGTCCGTTATCAGTGATAGTAATGACCAGTAGGCCTGAGGATGTCCGTTATCAGTGATAGTAATGACCAGTAGGCCTGAGGATGTCAGTGATAGTAATGACCAGTAGACCTGAGGATGTCAGTGATAGTAATGACCAGTAGACCTGAGGATGTCCGTTATCAGTGATAGTAATGACCAGTAGACCTGAGGATGTCCGTTATCAGTGATAGTAATGACCAGTAGACCTGAGGATGTCCGTTATCAGTGATAGTAATGACCAGTAGACCTGAGGATGTCCGTTATCAGTGATAGTAATGACCAGTAGACCTGAGGATGTCCGTTATCAGTGATAGTTATGACCAGTAGGCCTGAGGATGTCCGTTATCAGTGATAGTAATGACCAGTAGACCTGAGGATGTCCGTTATCAGTGATAGTAATGACCAGTAGGCCTGAGGATGTCCGTTATCAGTGATAGTAATGACCAGTAGGCCTGAGGATGTCCGTTATCAGTGATAGTAATGACCAGTAGACCTGAGGTTGTCCGTGATAGTAATGACCAGTAGACCTGAGGTTGTCCGTGATAGTAATGACCAGTAGACCTGAGGATGTCCGTGATAGTAATGACCAGTAGGTCTGAGGATGTCCGTTATCAGTGATAGTAATGACCAGTAGACCTGAGGATGTCCGTGATAGTTATGACCAGTAGACCTGAGGATGTCCGTGATAGTTATGACCAGTAGACCTGAGTATGTCCGTTATCAGTGATAGTAATGACCAGTAGGTCTGAGGATGTCCGTTATCAGTGATAGTAATGACCAGTAGACCTGAGGATGTCCGTTATCAGTGATACTAATGGCCAGTAGACCTGAGGATGTCCGTGATAGTAATGACCAGTACACCTGAGGATGTCCGTTATCAGTGATAGTAATGACCAGTAGGCCTGAGGATGTCCGTGATAGTTAATGACCAGTAGGTCTGAGGATGTCCGTTATCAGTGATATTAATGACCAGTAGACCTGAGGATGTCCGTTATCAGTGATACTAATGGCCAGTAGACCTGAGGATGTCCGTGATAGTAATGACCAGTACACCTGAGGATGTCCGTTATCAGTGATAGTAATGACCAGTAGGCCTGAGGATGTCCGTTATCAGTGATAGTAATGACCAGTAGACCTGAGGATGTCCGTTATCAGTGATAGTAATGACCAGTAGGCCTGAGGATGTCCGTTATCAGTGATAGTAATGACCAGTAGACCTGAGGATGTCCGTTATCAGTGATAGTAATGACCAGTAGACCTGAGGATGTCCGTTATCAGTGATAGTAATGACCAGTAGACCTGAGGATGTCCGTTATCAGTGATAGTAATGACCAGTAGACCTGAGGATGTCCGTGATAGTTATGACCAGTAGACCTGAGGATGTCCGTTATCAGTGATAGTAATGACCAGTAGACCTGAGGATGTCCGTTATCAGTGATAGTAATGACCAGTAGGTCTGAGGATGTCCGTGATAGTAATGACCAGTAGACCTGAGGATGTCCGTGATAGTATTGACCAGTAGACCTGAGGATGTCCGTTATCAGTGATAGTAATGACCAGTAGGTCTGAGGATGTCCGTGATAGTAATGACCAGTAGACCTGAGGATGTCCGTGATAGTATTGACCAGTACACCTGAGGATGTCCGTTATCAGTGATAGTAATGACCAGTAGACCTGAGGATGTCAGTTATCAGTGATAGTAATGACCAGTAGACCTGAGGATGTCCGTTATCAGTGATAGTAATGACCAGTAGACCTGAGGATGTCCGTGATAGTATTGACCAGTAGACCTGAGGATGTCCGTTATCAGTGATAGTAATGACCAGTAGGTCTGAGGATGTCCGTGATAGCTATGACCAGTAGACCTGAGGATGTCCGTTATCAGTGATAGTAATGACCAGTAGGTCTGAGGATGTCCGTTATCAGTGATACATGTAGTAATGACCAGTAGACCTGAGGATGTCCGTGATAGTAATGACCAGTAGACCTGAGTATGTCCGTTATCAGTGATAGTAATGACCAGTAGGCCTGAGGATGTCCGTTATCAGTGATAGTAATGACCAGTAGGTCTGAGGATGTCCGTTATCAGTGATAGTAATGACCAGTAGACCTGAGGATGTCCGTGATAGTAATGACCAGTAGACCTGAGGATGTCCGTTATCAGTGATAGTAATGACCAGTAGACCTGAGTATGTCCGTTATAGTAATGACCAGTAGACCTGAGGATGTCCGTTATCAGTGATAGTAATGACCAGTAGACCTGAGTATGTCCGTTATAGTAATGACCAGTAGACCTGAGGATGTCCGTGATAGTAATGACCAGTAGACCTGAGGATGTCCGTGATAGTAATGACCAGTAGGCCTGAGGATGTCCGTTATCAGTGATAGTAATGACCAGTAGGTCTGAGGATGTCCGTTATCAGTGATAGTTATGACCAGTAGGTCTGAGGATGTCCGTTATCAGTGATAGTTATGACCAGTAGACCTGAGGATGTCCGTTATCAGTGATAGTAATGACCAGTAGACCTGAGGATGTCCGTTATCAGTGATAGTAATGACCAGTAGGCCTGAGGATGTCCGTTATCAGTGATAGTTATGACCAGTAGACCTGAGGATGTCCGTTATCAGTGATAGTAATGACCAGTAGACCTGAGGATGTCCGTTATCAGTGATAGTTATGACCAGTAGACCTGAGGATGTCCGTTATCAGTTCCAGTTCCTTTATTAGCTTAAGCTTACAACGTTGCTTGATACATATACAATCTACATTTCACATTTCAATGTCGCATTAATTTAATAAATGGTATTACCTTCAAAATAAAAACTAACTACATATATTAGAAAGTGTCAGTTTGATTAAGTTTATATTATCATCGTACACAACAAAATGTATCCTATCCGGTCCTACCATTCGACCTCTGAGATATCGAGTTCGGATTGTCAACCTGACATAGGATTCTTCCGTTTACTCCGTCTTACAGAAGACTTTAACCGAGAGATGTCCTCTCCAATGGAAGCTATCGTCTGTCTGAGTTCAGTCATCAATGTCTCCATGTTCTGAATCTGTATCAAAATAAATCAAACGTTATATCAAGGTTGTACATCAGTATTAGATACAGTCTGATAATAAACAGGGACAAGGACCTAAGGGACAGGGACCTAAGGGACAGGGACCTAAGGGATAGGGACCTAAGGGACAGTGACATAAGGGACAAGGACCTAAGGGACAGGGACCTAAGGGACAGGGACCTAAGGGACAGGGACCTAAGGGATAGGGACCTAAGGGACAGTGACATAAGGGACAAGGACCTAAGGGACAGGGACCTGAGGGACAGGGATCTAAGGGACAGGGACCTAAGGGACAGTGACATAAGGGACAAGGACCTGAGGGACAGGGGCCTGAGGGACAGGGACCTAAGGGACAGGGGCCTAAAGGACAGGGACCTAAGGAACAGGGACCCGAGGGAAAAGGACCTTAGGGACGGGGGCCTGAGGGACAGGGACCTAAGGGACAGGGACCTAAGGGACAGGGACCTAAGGGACAGGGACCTAAGGGACAGGGAACTAAGGGACAGGGACCTAAGGGACAGGGACCTAGGGGACAGGGACGTAAGGGACATGGACCTGAGGGACAGGTACCTGAGTGACAATGACCTAAGGGACATGGACATGAGGGGCAGGGACCTGAGGGACAGGAACCTAAGAGATAGAGTCTCAAGGGACAGGGACCTAAGGGACTTGAACTTAAGGGACAGTGACCTACACTGCAAGTAATAGAGTCTTAGGGGACAGCGGCCTAAGGGCCAGGAACAGTAAACAATATAAGAACGTGTATGTGTTTGTGTTACACTTGACAGTGGTAGAGGAGCTACGGATATTTCTGGCGAGGCGATTATGTAGAGGTTACACAACGAGTGATTGTTGGATATGGAATAAATTTCACACTCGTAAGTTATTTTCTTCAAAGTTGCAAAAGACACTCGCTTTAAAGGGAAACGTGGCCAAGTATAATTTCGCGTATGCAAATAAAGTGTACTGGTGACGTCCGGGACCCGGTGATGTGACGTCATTCGATTATTGATGACGTCAATGACAATTACAGCTTGGGTCAAAGTTCGAATTTTTGACCAATCAAAAGACCGGAAGGTCATATACCACTTGTGGTATATAACATACAAGTGGTATATAACATATATCTAAGCATTGAACTGCTTTCAGTTGGAAGTTATTGGCTGTTGGCATTAGCGCTTCATGTTGAATTTGCCTTTGTCCAGTTGGCATTCATCAGCCCATAACTACCAAATGAAAGCAGTTCAATGCTTATATTTACATTTGACAACGATTTTTAAAGGCTCTATCCAGGAATTTTGCTTCTATGATGAATAAACAAATTATTATCGTCAAAGACGGAACAGCCTTTTCCAACAGCCATCTTTCGTTATTGCCGACGTTATTGACGTCACTATAATAATGATGTCATAATAAAGATTTGGAATTGATGGACTCGTAACCTTCAAGTGAGCTTGGTAAAGTTATATAGTGGGGCTGCAGTGTAAATGTAAATATTTATCCAACAGTCGGCATATTTATACAATGGCTTGAGAGTGGAAGAACACGGCGTATTGTGGTAGACATATAGTTAGGTACGTAGATCGTACGTTCGAAGCCCGGTCAGAGAACGAGTCATGAAATTATCATCCTTCGTCATTTGTGTTACCATTTTACAGGTACAGGTATATACATTGTTTTACAGACGTATATCAAGATACAGCAGTATCCCCGTATATAACGTGCGTTTGATTTAACAGGTTAACGATTGTCAATGATAGTTATTTGTTATAACGAGGAACACATTATCATTAATTATGTTCAAACTTTCAAGTGACCATTGAAATGTAACGATATGTACCAATATTTGAGATCATTAGTCGCCCCCAGACTGAATGTCGTCACGGATAATACGTCATACCTGGTTTCGCCTCGGTTTCACCTGTAACTCCAAAGCGTCCAGTCCAGCCTTCACCTCCCCGTACTTCGTCCATATGCTGTTCACCTATTGTTTATAAACATTAACACAAAACGCTGTCAATTTGTATATTGTTTTGGTGTAATCAATTTTATTGTTCAGTATAAACATTGTTTATGACCGATTTAAGTTGAGACATTCGATACAATATGACGTGACGAGATCTCGCGATACCGACGGTAATTTCTAGAGTTATGACGTTCTTTAGTTCAAAAGTAAACCTGACCAAAATAAGTACAAACAAATGTATGTGGAATCGCTGTCCTCTGATAGCCTTGTCACCGTGGCTTACAAACACTAGAATTGTGTATTACTCTTTCGTCGAGATTTTAAGCACGGGACATGTGCTAAGACGAAATAAGACGTGAGCTTTTTGTATTTTATAATATATATATATAAATTAAGAAATAATTAACGATGATTCGTGTATTGTTGCAGGATATACAACGAGGACGAGGATGTTTTGCAATTAAATTAATAACGAAGGCCGCAGGCCTGAGTTATTAATTAAAATTGCAAAATATCCGAGTCCGAGTTTGTATATCCTGCAACAATACACGAGTCAAAGTTGATTATTTTTATTCTACCGTGTACTGTTTAGTTCTGAGATCTACCTCTTTCTAATAGAAAAACGGCAAAGAAACTCCAGGAAAACCTCGTAATTTATTTCTTGAATATTGCATTATTTGTTGATAAAATATACATTTCTTTACAGGCACTACAGTACTACGATCACGAACATCTATCATATGGCATTGATTTTGAAAATTTCAAATTAAAGGGATGAAAAAACAACAAAATAAACGGCCTTCGTAGGATTCGAACTCGCATCGTGATAAAAAGTTGATGAGAGACTAACCCATTAGCCCACTCGGCTACAGTAACCGTATAGTTATTTGATGCACATATAGCGTGACTCACGAGCGTGTATTATTGGAAAATAATACATGGTTTTAAACCAATCAAAATTGGCGTTGCATAGCAAACATGGTAGAATATAAGATAATATACACTGTATCATCATGCTGAAAACAATATACTGTATTTGTATTTTAAATCAACCAGGTAAATCATATCAAGAAAGGTTAATCTTTCGATCCGTGTGTGAAAACGATTATTTGTTTTCCTTAGTTGTGAGAACTTCTTAAAAAATAGTATCAAAAATAGAAATATGTTGGGAAAATCTAGAGCTTCAAACATGTCCCTTAATTTTAAAACAAACAGAGGGTCACGTGTAAGGAGAGAGGAAATATATGTAGTCAGGGTAACATGTACGTACAGTGTGATAACTTACCTCCCCGTGTAGGACATCAGACTTACTGTCCGTAAGTAGTCAGGGTTACATGTACGTATAACTTACCTCCCCGTGTAGGACATCAGACTTACTGTCCGTAAGTAGTCGGGGTTACATGTACGTATAACTTACCTCCCCGTGTAGGACATCAGACTTACTGACCGTAAGTAGTCGGGGTTACATGTACGTATAACTTACCTCCCCGTGTAGGACATCAGACTTACTGACCGTAAGTAGTCAGTGTTACATGTACGTATAACTTACCTCCCCGTGTAGGACATCAGACTTACTGACCGTAAGTAGTCTGGGTTACATGTACGTATAACTTACCTCCCCGTGTAGGACATCAGACTTACTGTCCGTAAGTAGTCAGGGTTACATGTACGTATAACTTACCTCCCCGTGTAGGACATCAGACTTACTGACCGTAAGTAGTCAGGGTTACATGTACGTATAACTTACCTCCCCGTGTAGGACATCAGACTTACTGACCGTAAGTAGTCGGGGTTACATGTACGTATAACTTACCTCCCCGTGTAGGACATCAGACTTACTGACCGTAAGTAGTCAGGGTTACATGTACGTATAACTTACCTCCCATGTAGGACATCAGACTTACTGACCGTAAGTAGTCAGTGTTACATGTACGTATAACTTACCTCCCCGTGTAGGACATCAGACTTACTGACCGTAAGTAGTCCGGGTTACATGTACGTATAACTTACCTCCCCGTGTAGGACATCAGACTTACTGACCGTAAGTAGTCGGGGTCACATGTACGTATAACTTACCTCCCCGTGTAGGACACCAGACTTACTGTCCGTAAGTAGTCGGGGTTACATGTACGTATAACTTACCTCCCATGTAGGACATCAGACTTACTGACAGTAAGTAGTCGGGGTCACATGTACGTATAACTTACCTCCCCGTGTAGGACATCAGACTTACTGTCCGTAAGTAGTCAGTGTTACATGTACGTATAACTTACCTCCCCGTGTAGGACATCAGACTTACTGACCGTAAGTAGTCAGTGTTACATGTACGTATAACTTACCTCCCCGTGTGGGACATCAGACTTACTGTCCGTAAGTAGTCAGTGTTACACGTACGTATAACTTACCTCCCTGTGTAGGACATCAGACTTACTGACCGTAAGTAGTCGGGGTTACATGTACGTATAACTTACCTCCCCGTGTAGGACATCAGACTTACTGTCCGTAAGTAGTCGGGGTTACATGTACGTACAACTTACCTCCCCGTGTAGGACATCAGACTTACTGTCCGTAAGTAGTCAGGGTTACATGTACGTATAACTTACCTCCCCGTGTAGGACATCAGACTTACTGTCCGTAAGTAGTCGGGGTTACATGTACGTACAACTTACCTCCCCGTGTAGGACATCAGACTTACTGACCGTAAGTAGTCAGTGTTACATGTACGTATAACTTACCTCCCCGTGTAGGACATCAGACTTACTGGCCGTAAGTAGTCAGTGTTACATGTACGTATAACTTACCTCCCCGTGTAGGACATCAGACTTACTGTCCGTAAGTAGTCAGGGTTACATGTACGTACAACTTACCTCCCCGTGTAGGACATCAGACTTACTGTCCGTAAGTAGTCAGGGTTACATGTACATGACTTACCTCCCCGTGTAGGACATCAGACTTACTGACCGTAAGTAGTCGGGGTTACATGTACGTATAACTTACCTCCCCGTGTAGGACATCAGACTTACCGTCCGTAAGTAGTCGGGGTCACATGTACGTATAACTTACCTCCCCGTGTAGGACATCAGACTTACTGACCGTAAGTAGTCGGGGTTACATGTACGTATAACTTACCTCCCCGTGTAGGACATCAGACTTACTGACCGTAAGTAGTCGGGGTCACATGTACGTATAACTTACCTCCCCGTGTAGGACATCAGACTTACTGACCGTAAGTAGTCGGGGTCACATGTACGTATAACTTACCTCCCCGTGTAGGACATCAGACTTACCGTCCGTAAGTAGTCGGGGTCACATGTACGTATAACTTACCTCCCCGTGTAGGACATCAGACTTACCGTCCGTAAGTAGTCGGGGTTACATGTACGTATAACTTACCTCCCCGTGTAGGACATCAGACTTACTGGCCGTAAGTAGTCAGGGTTACATGTACGTATAACTTACCTCCCCGTGTAGGACATCAGACTTACTGACCGTAAGTAGTCGGGGTTACATGTACGTATAACTTACCTCCCCGTGTAGGACATCAGACTTACTGACCGTAAGTAGTCGGGGTTACATGTACGTATAACTACCTCCCCGTGTAGGACATCAGACTTACTGTCCGTAAGTAGTCAGGGTTACATGTACGTATAACTTACCTCCCCGTGTAGGACATCAGACTTACTGACAGTAAGTAGTCGGGGTTACATGTACGTATAACTTACCTCCCCGTGTAGGACATCAGACTTACTGACCGTAAGTAGTCAGTGTTACATGTACGTATAACTTACCTCCCCGTGTAGGACATCAGACTTACTGACCGTAAGTAGTCGGGGTTACATGTACGTATAACTTACCTCCCCGTGTAGGACATCAGACTTACTGTCCGTAAGTAGTCGGGGTTACATGTACGTATAACTTACCTCCCCGTGTAGGACATCAGACTTACTGTCCGTAAGTAGTCGGGGTCACATGTACGTATAACTTACCTCCCCGTGTAGGACATCAGACTTACTGTCCGTAAGGAGTCAGTGTCACATGTACGTATAACTTACCTCCCCATGTAGGACATCAGACTTACTGACCGTAAGTAGTCGGGGTTACATGTACGTATAACTTACCTCCCCGTGTGGGACATCAGACTTACTGTCCGTAAGTAGTCAGTGTTACATGTACGTATAACTTACCTCCCCGTGTAGGACATCAGACTTACTGACAGTAAGTAGTCGGGGTTACATGTACGTATAACTTACCTCCCCGTGTAGGACATCAGACTTACTGACCGTAAGTAGTCAGTGTTACATGTACGAATAACTTACCTCCCCGTGTAGGACATCAGACTTACTGACCGTAAGTAGTCGGGGTTACATGTACGTATAACTTACCTCCCCGTGTAGGACATCAGACTTACTGTCCGTAAGTAGTCGGGGTTACATGTACGTATAACTTACCTCCCCGTGTAGGACATCAGACTTACTGTCCGTAAGTAGTCGGGGTCACATGTACGTATAACTTACCTCCCCGTGTAGGACATCAGACTTACTGTCCGTAAGGAGTCAGTGTCACATGTACGTATAACTTACCTCCCCATGTAGGACATCAGACTTACTGACCGTAAGTAGTCGGGGTTACATGTACGTATAACTTACCTCCCCGTGTGGGACATCAGACTTACTGTCCGTAAGTAGTCAGTGTTACATGTACGTATAACTTACCTCCCCGTGTAGGACATCAGACTTACTGACCGTAAGTAGTCGGGGTTACATGTACGTATAACTTAACTCCCCGTGTAGGACATCAGACTTACTGACCGTTAGTAGTCAGGGTTACATGTACTTACAGTGTGATAACTTACCTCCCCGTGTAGGACATCAGACTTACTGGCCGTAACCTGGGTTATGTACATTGTCATCAATATAAACACTAGTATTGACTTGTAGATCATGATGTGTAAACTCTCTATCAAAATCCGTGTTCTATATTGTGAATATCTCCGTCAGTCAGTGGAAATCAACACAAATGATCATCGTCCCTGACATTTTAAAGTAATTTTGCAAATATGCGTGATGACATTTCGTGCCAAATTGGCGATCTACTGGAATTCCATTGAGTTTTGTAAACAACTTTAAATGGATTTACCACTTAGATGTTATACTGAACATTCCACCATTTTGTCATCAAACTGGTCTGTAATAATTCTATTGTATGAGCCTGTGAGATATAGTAAACTTGTTTGTGAACATTTGATAAGTATGTCAGTTGATCAGAATCTCAAAGTGGTCTTGTTTAATTCGCTAACTAGAAACATGTGTCATAATTAAACGGGAACGTAGGACAATAACTCACATACCAAGGACGAAACAGTTGTAAAATCAAAGGCCTAGGACGAAACAGCTGTATTAATCACATCCTAGGTCGAAACATTTGTAATAATCACAGGCCAAGGACGAAACAGCTATAATAATCACATACCAAGGACGAGACAGCTTTAATAATCACAGGCCTAGGACGAAACAGTTGTAATAATCACAGTACCGGGGCAAAACAGCTATAATAATCACAGTCCTAGGACAAAACAGCTATAATAATCACAGGTCAAGGAGGAAACAGTTGTAATAATCACAGGCCTAGGACGAAACAGCTGTAATAATCACAGGTCAAGAAGGAAACAGTTGTAATAATCACAGGTCTACGACGAAACAGCTGTAATAATCACAGACATAGAACGAAACAGCTATAATAATCACAGGCATAGGACGAAACAGCTGTAATAATCACAGGCCTAGGACGAAACAGTTGTAATAATCACAGGCCTAGGACGAAACACTTGTAATAATCACAGGCCAAGGACGAAACAGCTGTAATAATCACAGGTCAAGGACGGAACAGCTGTAATAATCACAGGTCTAGGACGAAACAGTTGCAATAATCACAGGTCTAGGAGGGAACAGTTGTAATAATCACAGGCCTAGGACGAAACAGCTGTAATAATCACAGGTCAAGGACGGAACAGCTGTAATAATCACATGTCTAGGACGAAACAGTTGTAATAATCACAGTCCTAGGACGAAACAGCTGTAATAATCACAGGTGAAGGAGGAAACAGTTGTAATAATCACAAATACAGTATAGGACGAAACAGCTATAATAATCACAGGTCAAGGACGGAACAGTTGTAATAATCACAGGCCTAGGACGAAACAGTTGTAATAATCACAGGTCAAGGACGGAACAGTTGTAATAATCACAGACATAGGACGAAACAGCTATAATAATCACAGACATAGGACGAAACAGCTATAATAATCACAGGCATAAGACGAAACAGCTGTAATAATCACAGGTCTAGAACGAAACAGTTGTAATAATCACAGTCCTAGGACGAAACAGCTGTAATAATCACAGGCCAAGGACGAAACAGCTGTAATAATCACAGGTCAAGGACGAAACAGCTGTAATAATCACAGGCCTAGGACGAAACAGTTGTAATAATCACAGGTCAAGGACGAAACAGCTGTAATAATCACAGGCCTAAGACGAAACAGTTGTAATAATCACAGGCCTAGGACGAAACAGATGTATTAATCACAGGTCTAGGACGAAACAGCTGTAATAATCACAGGTCAAGGACGAAACAGTTGTAATAATCACAGGTCAAGGAGGAAACAGTTGTAATAATCACAGGTCAAGGAGGAAACAGCTATAATAATCACAGGTCAAGGAGGAAACAGCTATAATAATCACAGGTCAAGGACGAAACAGTTGTAATAATCACAGGTCAAGGACGAAACAGTTGTAATAATCACAGGTCAAGGACGAAACAGTTGTAATAATCACAGACATAGGACGAAACAGCTGTAATAATCATAGGTCTAGGACGAAACAGCTGTAATAATCACAGGTCTAGGACGAAACACTTGTAATAATCATAAGGCACGACTGTTTAGTGAGATTTCATTTTGAGCTTGGCCTATCCCAAGCTGAAATTTTGAGGGTTTTTTTTACAATAGTGGATAGAGTTGTTCTAAGCAATTCAACACTTCAACGATATTTGAAACGATAGTGTTTAACAATAAGTTCTCGGATATATACGATGTTGCAATATTCATTCTCAATGAATTATAAAATTCTGAACAGAAAAAAAATCTTCGTTCTCGCCCTCCATCTTTACAGTCAGTATCTGATACTCTGAAACCATTTCATCGTCTGATATAACCTGCTTCGCATAATAACGCAATAGTTTCGTGATATTATACAATTATCGACCTGTTTTCAGGTGAATATGATGATTTATAAACTTCAGAAAATGATATTTCCCGTGGCCGAAGGTCATCGTATTCACCTAAAAACAGGTCGATAACTGCTTTATTATATGACAAAACTGCAACATTTTCATATTACAGAATGATTATCATTACCTGTCATAGGATTGAATAAATAATAGTGATCGACTGGAGAAAAGTTCAAAATGACGATTAATAAGTCAAAGTCAGCAATGTCAAAGAATTTAAACTTCATTATTTATTATTGCTTAAATTTCAACAAAATGTATGCTAAAACATTTAAGAATTAAGTCTATTAAACTCTGTCCGGGAGCACATACCTACATGTACATGTAAGCTTACATTTTTGACGAAACGGATAGTTAGAGTTCCCTTGTTACTATATTTGGGTGCGTAATCGAGTTGTTGGATTGTTATGTCACCCTAGATTTGACGTCACGGATTGCGGTCCTTTGTTATTATACTCGGGTACGGACTCGAGTTATTGGGTGGTTATAACACTCTGAAGCGCTGATTCGAGGTTGATATTTAGAATTGGCCAATCAGGAAAGGGGGAAAAACACAGTCATATAATAATACGTAATAACGCGAAAGTTCCGCGATATAACGCGTTAGTTTCGCGTTAAGTTTCGCGTAATAACGCGAAAAAAATATTATTTTCTTCTACGAAAATGGTCCCAATTGGCTTTCGTAGTTTAGCCTTTAATGTGGTCTCGCTGAATGAACAATGCACGTGCGCTACCTGCACACCTGATTTCTTACTCGGGAACTTTCGGCACTTTCCGCCTCTTTCCATAATAGGAGAAAACAATTTCATTCTAATTCATTGCATTTAACCGAAAGAAATGATATTTTTACTTGTATACTGGGCAGTCTGACGGATTGAGTTCCTGCGTGCTGTCACTTTCTCTTCTCGGGTATTTATAGTTAGGTTAGGTTTTAGGTAAATAACGTTAGGAATGGGCCGGGATGAGTTTAGTTTCGTAGGTATTGTCGGGTATGGAGGGTCGGTATATGTAGAATGTAGTATTATTTGTTGGCTAAGCCTAGGCTGATTGTCTCTGTTCATGTGTTAATTGTTGTAAATATGTATGTTATTCATAATAAATTGTTAACTATTATTCAAGTGTCTGTTCTTCCTCTCCCCAACAAACAAGCACATACATAAAGTATAATACCCAATCGAACCTGGGTTGCATCGGTACACAGGGGCGAGTCGGGTGCTTTTTACATACATAAACCGGGCCCAACACGCTCCTGTTACAAATGCTTAAAAGACATCTATTTCAAGGTAGCACTCTCTTAAACTCATAGGATCTACAAAGAAAATACATGAAATTGTTTTGTATTTACCGTTATAATCGTAATTAAGGAAATGTTGACGAGTGCTTTCTGCCAGTTTATTGTGATAATACCGATACTAATCACCTACTGATTTTCAGGTAAATTCAAGGTAAAAGGAAGTCTCATACGGCTTTTCCATGACAAATTACGTATTTATATCGATTAAAACAGATAATATTTTGTGAGAATATTAAGTGATCGTATGTGTTTAACAACATACAGCATGATATGTGCAAATCATTTAAGATCACCAAAGCATTGAGGTGACACGGACCACATGGTAATCTGGACACAGATACGACACTCCATCCGGACATAAACTAGCTATTGTAATAATCATAGCGTACACCGACCTAGTACGGATGGTGTGGGAATCAAACTAGCTATTGTAATAATCATAGCGTACACCGACCTAGTACGGATGGTGTGGGAATCAAACTAGCTATTGTAATAATCATAGCGTACACCGACCTAGTACGGATGGTGTGGGAATCAAACTAGCTATTGTAATAATCCTAGCGTACATCGACCTAGTACGGATGGTGTGGGAATCAAACTAGCTATTGTAATAATCCTAGCGTACATCGACCTAGTACGGATGGTGTGGGAATCAAGCTAGCTATTGTAATAATCCTAGCGTACACCGACCTAGTACGGATGGTGTGGGAATCAAACTAGCTATTGTAATAATCCTAGCGTACACCGGCCTAGTACGGATGGTTTGGTTTGGGAATCAAACTAGCTATTGTAATAATCCTAGCGTACACCGACCTAGTATGGATGGTGTGGGAATCAAACTAGCTATTGTAAAAATCATAGCGTAAACCGACCTAGTGCGGATGGTTTGGTTTGGGAATCAAACTAGCTATTGTAATAATCCTAGCGTACACCGACCTAGTATGGATGGTGTGGGAATCAAACTAGCTATTGTAAAAATCATAGCGTAAACCGACCTAGTGCGGATGGTTTGGTTTGGGAATCAAACTGGCTATTGTAATAATCCTAGCGTACACCGACCTAGTACGGATGGTGTGGGAATCAAACTAGCTATTGTAATAATCCTAGCGTACATCGACCTAGTACGGATGGTGTGGGAATCAAACTAGTTATTGTAATAATCCTAGCGTATATCGACCTAGTACGGATGGTGTGGGAATCAAACTAGCTATTGTAATAATCATAGCATACACCGACCTAGTACGGATGGTGTGGGAATCAAACTAGCTATTGTAATAATCATAGCGTACACCGACCTAGTACGGATGGTGTGGGAATCAAACTAGCTATTGTAATAATCCTAGCGTACACCGACCTAGTACGGATGGTGTGGGAATCAAACTAGCTATTGTAATAATCATAGCGTACATCGACCTAGTACGGATGGCTTGGGGAATCAAACTAGCTATTGTAATAATCATAGCGTACACCGACCTAGTACGGATGGTGTGGGAATCAAACTAGCTATTGTAATAATCCTAGCGTACACCGACCTAGTACGAATGGTTTAGGAATCAAACTAGCTATTGTAATAATCCTAGCGTACACCGACCTAGTACGAATGGTTTAGGAATCAAACTAGCTATTGTAATAATTATAGCGAACACCGACCTAGTACGGATGGTGTGGGAATCAAACTAGCTATTGTAATAATCCTAGCGTACATCGACCTAGTACGGATGGTGTGGGAATCAAACTAGCTATTGTAATAATCATAAGGTACACCGACTAGTACGGATGGTGTGGGAATCAAACTAGCTATTGTAATAATCATAAGGTACACCGACTAGTACGGATGGTGTGGGAATCAAACTAGCTATTGTAATAATCCTAGCGTACACCGACCTAGTACGGATGGTGTGGGAATCAAACTAGCTATTGTAATAATCCTAGCGTACACCGACCTAGTACGGATGGTGTGGGAATCAAACTAGCTATTGTAATAATCATAGCGTACACCGACCTAGTACGGATGGTGTGGGAATCAAACTAGCTATTGTAATAATCATAAGGTACACCGACCTAGTACGGATGGTGTGGGAATCAAACTAGCTATTGTAATAATTATAGCGTACACCGACCTAGTAGGGATGGCTTGGGGAATCAAACTAGCTATTGTAATAATCCTAGCGTACACCGACCTAGTACGGATGGTGTGGGAATCAAACTAGCTATTGTTATAATCATCGCGTACACCGGCCTAGTACGGATGGTGTGGGAATCAAACTAGCTATTGTAATAATCCTAGCGTACACCGACCTAGTACGGATGGTGTGGGAATCAAACTAGCTATTGTAATAATCCTAGCGTACACCGGCCTAGTACGGATGGTGTGGGAATCAAACTAGCTATTGTAATAATCATAGCGTACACCGACCTAGTACGGATGGTGTGGGAATCAAACTAGCTATTGTAATAATCATCGCGTACACCGGCCTAGTACGGATGGTGTGGGAATCAAACTAGCTATTGTAATAATCATAGCGTACATCGACCTAGTACGGATGGTGTGGGAATCAAACTAGCTATTGTAATAATCATCGCGTACACCGGCCTAGTACGGATGGTGTGGGAATCAAACTAGCTATTGTAATAATCATAGCGTACATCGACCTAGTACGGATGGTGTGGGAATCAAACTAGCTATTGTAATAATCATCGCGTACACCGGCCTAGTACGGATGGTGTGGGAATCAAACTAGCTATTGTAATAATCATAGCGTACATCGACCTAGTACGGATGGTGTGGGAATCAAACTAGCTATTGTAATAATCATCGCGTACACCGGCCTAGTACGGATGGTGTGGGAATCAAACTAGCTATTGTAATAATCATAGCGTACATCGACCTAGTACGGATGGTGTGGGAATCAAACTAGCTATTGTAATAATAATAGCGTACACCGACCTAGTACGGATGGTGTGGGAATCAAACTAGCTATTGTAATAATCCTAGCGTACACCGACCTAGTACGGATGGTGTGGGAATCAAACTAGCTATTGTAATAATCCTAGCGTACACCGACCTAGTACGGATGGTGTGGGAATCAAACTAGCTATTGTAATAATCCTAGCGTACATCGACCTAGTACGGATGGTGTGGGAATCAAACTAGCTATTGTAATAATCATAGCGTACACCGACCTAGTACGGATGGTGTGGGAATCAAACTAGCTATTTACTTGTTGTTATATATCGATTCGGTTGACCGGTATCCGAGCTCTTGCACTAGTTCTTACTTAACCATGTCTTCACGTGACCAGCGCGAGGGACTATATACATGTAATAATTAGTTGGTGAAACTGGCCTGTGAATCCAATTATCGCATTTTATTGCGTAAATGAATTTTCTAAAGTATAATTGTTCTTTTCAATTATAGAGATACATGTTGAACACCATTTCAAATATTCATATAATGTTCAAAGTCATAATTGGTAAATCAGAAAAATATTCCTTGACAAATTATAGCATTTTCATAAGAATTCTCGGATTTAGTATTTTTAACTCAAAATAGTTTTTTGTTCAAATTAATTTGATCAGTATCAATTTTGAGTAATATTCATGTTTCAATTTCGGAACTCCTCTATGTTTTTGCCATCGGAGGGCTGCACAGAAACACAACAATCATTGACATATGAATACAAATAGTTCGTATTTCATTTTCGATTTATCAGCACAGTTTATGAGAATACTCGTGTCATAAGCAACACAAATTAAAACTGGGTTAAAATCCACACATACAACATTAACTAGTATTTTACATTTGTACTTAGTACAGAGTTTATGTTTTATGTACAGTAGAAGGCATTAAGTGTTCACGGTGTATAAGGTTAGATGAGCGAGCGTTTCACGGTGTATAAGGTTAGATGAGCGAGCGTTTCACGGTGTATAAGGTTAGATGAGCGAGCGTTTCACGGTGTATAAGGTTAGATGAGCGAGCGTTTCACGGTGTATAAGGTTAGATGAGCGAGCGTTTCACGGTGTATAAGGTTAGATGAGTGAGCGTTTCACGGTGTATAAGGTTAGATGAGTGAGCGTTTCACGGTGTATAAGGTTAGATGAGTGAGCGTTTCACGGTGTATAAGGTTAGATGAGCGAGCGATTCACGGTGTATAAGGTTAGATGAGCGAGCGTTTCACGGTGTATAAGGTTAGATGAGTGAGCGTTTCACGGTGTATAAGGTTAGATGAGCGAGCGTTTCACGGTGTATAAGGTTAGATGAGTGAGCGTTCGAATTGACAGTATCATGTTGGTTTTCCTTACAAGTTTGTTGTTACCTTCAACAGCTGATCCGAACTCAATCACGAATGCATTGACAAAGAGAATGTTGAAGTCTGACTAGTTTTTCGTCAAATAACAATATTACCGGGTATTGTTTGATTTCTTTACACGTTGTACTTATAAACAGTCAATCGGAACCCCTCGTCATTTTCTCCTACGTTCGCAGACGGAGGCGAGGTGTTCCGATTGATAAACAGTGTAACGACATCGGACTGTAAAAATGCAACAAAGTAAAACAGTGTATATTTTATAGGACTAGATTACGCATATTGCGAATTGACTCAGTTGTATTCATTCTTGTGGGGACTTTTTTTTCATAAAATAAGAAAAAGGTACCTTTTCCTTTTTAAGAAATGCAGCCGCAATATAACGCCATCCTATCCAAATTATGGTCCGTTTCTGGACAATATCAATTTTCATTTAAGCTGGAAATCAACTTAATAATATGTAAAATAATCAATGAAAAATTCCCTAAATATGCTAGTCTATGGATCACCGTTTTAATTAAAAAAGAAAGTGAAATTATGTGATTAACTGACCAAAACAGCAATAACAACAGGACACGTCTGGACAGTCACATAAAGTTGTAGCAATAATCCACACAGAAACACTTTTCAACCCAAAATGTTGTATATTAGTATATAGGGGAATCGTGTTAAAATAAACGTTTTTTCTTGATATTATCCCACCAACATGACATTTGAATGACCAGTCAATATATAACAATACTGAATCTATCGCTTAATTCATGTCTATAGATGGAATTCCAACATTCTGATTGAACACCATTCCACACTATTTTCACACTTTGGAATTACCTCAAGTAAAGTTCCAGGAAAAAAATCGACACTTATATGTACATTATTTCTTGTATTTGGAAAATTTCAAATACATCACTTCACATTTTACTTTGGCCAATGGGGGCCATTATCTTCAAAATGCTGGATATTGCATAAAGACAAGGAGGGCCAATAGAGTATACTGGAAATGTGTTAGAAGCAACATTAACAACTATTGATAATATTCATTTTGGGAATTATTGACAGAATCACAGACGTAAAGACTTTGATAGAGAAAATTGAATTTCTGTTTTTGAAAATTTGAAGTCAGCTCTTTAAATTGTAACAAATTATTTTACGGTCACATCAGAGACCTATATACTAGTATATAGGTCTCTGGTCACATGTATAGATAACTTAGTAAGTAACTTTAAGTGCAATTAGTCACCTGTGTTTACTAATGAGTTAATTTATGTTGGTTTGTATGTGATGTAAACTGTCGTCTGTTACAGCTTGCATTGTCATTCTGGTGACTGGTTCACCTGTGTCATGCTTGACTGCCTAACCGGGGTCAAGCATGTGTATCGGGGGTCAGGCACCCAGTGTGGACAGACAGAGCGATAGAAGACCTCAGTTAGTAACACTACAGCGAGTGGAGCAGACGACATGTCGCAGGCTCAGTTAGGGGTGAGTTTACCAACAGTCTAGGGTGAAGTCCACCCCAGAACTTGGTAACTTCTACCCAGGGTGAGAATCCCCTGGTGAGAGTGTGGTAGAATCTGCGGTTGACCTCAACGACACAACTATTATTGTACCTATAAGCAATGTGTAAAGTATAAGAATAAACCTTGTATTATTTTGTACCTCTGTTTTGTGTGATGTTTTCTGTAGGGCCGTGGTGACACCCAGGTTGAAAAGTCATCACAATATTCTCAGGATGAAACTAATTCCAAAATTACCAGCTTCGCAGCAGGAAATCGACCTTCAAGGAAAATGGAAAGAAAGATGCTGGGGAAAGATTTCGTTTAACCGACGGGGTTATGCTCAATGGACAAAGATTTTTGATTTTTGCTACAGATAGAAATTTGTAGCATATCAGTGAATCCCCCATCATTTTCGGAGATGGTACACTCTATTCATGTCATGGACTGTTCTACCAGTTATATACCTTACACGGCCAGGTGCAGCAGTGTTTCCATTTATATACGGTCTATTACCGAACAAGACTCAGCAAACATACAATAGTTTCTTTAGTGCTATTAGCCAGCTTTTGACCGAAAGAAATATTGAGTTGACAACGCATTCAGTTTTATTGGTCTTTGAATTTGCAGCAATGAATGCCGTTAGGGCTGTGTTTCCAGCAGTTCCTGTCAAGTCCTGCTTTTTTTCACTACACACAGAGGATAGCACAGTATTGTGGTCTTGTTACAAGATATAGCAATGACGATGATGTTAAAACACTTGTCCGTAGAGCAGCAGTGCTTCCATTGGTAGCAGTGGATCAGGTTGAGGACGTATGGTTCAACTCACTTGAGAATAGGGGAGAATAATAATAATAGGTAAGTAGCACTAAATAGGCATATGTGACAATGTCATGACCTTAGGGCTTTACAGTTATTGAGAAGAAGTTGAAAATGTGAATTCTTTGCTACGCATGGTGCCAGACAACAGGCGAAAGGCTTCCTAGTTCCGTTTATCTTAAACGGAACTCGGAACTGGTTCCTAGTTTCGTTTTACTTAACGGAACTCGTAACTCGGAACAACTTCAGGCTCCCATTTATAAATTGATGGTGCTGATAAATAAATATTTTAGATAGTATATAACTGTAATAGTTTAGATTATTATTATTACAAGTAACATATACCTTTTATAAACTTAAAATTTTGAAATGTAGAACTGTTATGATCATTTAATTACCAGTGCAATCAAATAATCTCTTTCTTTACATGTTAAATCAATGTTTAATTAATTTCTTTATGTGTTCAGGTTTCTGACTTTAAGCATTGGATGTATACACATAGAAAGTACAACATATATTATAGGCTGAATTAGGTTTTAATAAGCACAATATCACATCAAAAATAAAATCAGGAATATGCTGCTTAATTCAATCTGAAATTAAACTACAATATAAATTAAATGTATCAAATTGAAAATGTTCAAGTAACGATAATTGTTTTCAAATGTTTTACTATATACTTTCATGTGAAGAAAACAAAATTACTGGAATTAAACATGTGAAGTATATAACTGATCAATCAATACAAAATATAAAGTACCAAAAGATAAATGAAACTTGGCTTGAACAATTTAACTTAGTTAAAGGATTTATAAAGTAAATTTGTCTTAACTTAGTTACAGTGTATAATTAACAAGAATAGAAAGGTTGAAATATAACATCAAACTAAACTTCAAAAAACCTTTTTAATAACTCTTTGAATATAACGGCTAGATAGCCTTATATGTAGCCTTGGGTACTGTCCATTACCTGTATGGGGGTTTTGCTGTTCATCACCTCTTAGGGTGTAGTGCACTACTAGTTTACCTGTAGTTTAAATGTAGTGCACTACTAGTTTACCTGTAGTTTAAATGCAGTGCACTACTATTTCACTAGGTGTAACGGTTAGCTAACACTCAACTGTAGGTGCAAGCAGACACTGCTATTTCAAAATAACTGTTCGTTTTATTTGATACGATAGCTATGAATTAAATAAGTGTTACCTTTCGTTGTATTCTAGCACATTGGTGTCTCAACAAATGCGAACAAAATCCAGTCATATTCGATAATCTTCTGTTTTTATTATCGTCATGTTTCTGTCGTCTATAGGTGAACATTACTTTCGGGTCACATTCTGAAATCATGCGCTTCCGGTTACGTCATCAAATGTCATTTCCCGTGAATATATTGTGAATCTAATTTTACCTTTAAAATGAAATAAATAAAGATTATCTAAAATTTAAAAAAAACACATCAATATTGAGTAGAAAATTAAATTTCCCTTGTAAATAATTGCTACGGTGCGCAAACATAACGTATAACCAATTAAAATGAAATGTTTTAAAATATATTTTTCGTTTCTTTTTTATAATTTAAAATTTTTTTGAACACAATATCGTTTATTATTAGAAACTTTGCAGTACTTAGTGTTTCAAACGCACAGATGCTTTGATTTGAACAAAGATGGCGACCTGAAGCTGCCATGCGGTTTTGATTGGAATTAAATTCCGTATTTTCCGGCAAGTAAACATCGTACAATGTACCCGTGTGGTCAGATCATCTAGTTTTTTCAATACATATTCAGAACAGTTGTTGTTTAGTCGCTACGGTCATTAACATAAACATTCGGATTATTATATAAATACTTAAATGCTTAATTAATTATCAATTATAAATGATATATATGTAAGTATTAATAACTGTGATAACTTAATTATTAACAAACTATTTATAACTGGTTAATAAAAAATCATATTAGATAATATAAAAAATGTGGTGACTTAATTTTCTTCTGAGCTTACCTGTATGTCAGCGTTTTTAATGCAAAAAAAACACACCTGTATTGATTTAGTAAAATACACCTATTCTACTCTGGCCAACATTTTCCTCTACCTATTTCTCACCTAAAATCTCAAATGTTAGCTAGACTGTATGACACCATTTGAGTCCGTTTGGCTTGTGTATCAATCACTGTGACATAGTCAGATCGTGTCTCCTTTTTCTCGAACAGACAGACATGTTTGGTTAGAATTGCTACACTGTTTATCAGCTGAAGATAGCATCACATTGTAGACGTGCTGCATTAAAATCCAGTGAAAGTTGAACATAATTCTAACTATTTGCACTCTGAAAAACATGTCACATCTTCGGTCCCTTCCTCAGACATTTAACAAAATAGACGTCTATCGTTTGTGAATCAGAAATGAATCGGTACGATTATTCTGTCTATTCCATTGACATTGAAGACTTGACAGATAAATTTCGTAGGCGGAGTGGTAGTTGCCGCCATGTTTACATTGAACGTAACTATATATCCAGATCTCGTTGAAGTCTCGTTGGATGTGTACATATGACTCTTTCCCCAGATAAAGTCGCCCCAATCGTCATTTTCACGACAGCTGATGGCAGGCTTGGGAGGAACTGAGTGCTTCACAAACAACTTGACAATAACCTACAATAACCGGAAAATTACAGAAAATTAAATACTCCAGCTTAAGTATGGTTGTTACGGTCTCCTAAATGTTCAAAACATAAAAATCACTCAAAAAATCCTCGCAAAATAAATGTTGTACGTGGGACTACATTTTGTTTGTGTTGTTGTTATGACGGTTGCTAAGACCGTGCCAAGAACTGTCTGACAATTTCCCGCAAAAAACGACTGTTCTCTCTCCGACGTCACTACCAGGAAAAAACATGAATAAATGTATTTTATTGTTATTATTGAGTGTTTTAACAGATATCAGGAAACAATCATAATGTACATGGAATTTATTTTGTAACGTAAACGCGATTTATGTCCACAAGCCAATGTTGTTATGACCTGATGAAATTCATTCCTTTTTTAAGTAAACATCATTTACTTCGTCCAAATCGTTCAATTGATGTAAGTCATCCGAGGTATTTGTACTTTTTTTGATACAATTAACTGCTCGAATATTAACAAAAGGACAGTAATATCCGAGTATTTACCGAAGTAAATGGGGAAATAATATGAGTCTTCTGAAAATCACAGATATTTATTTGACGATAATAATGATTACAGACACTCTAACGTTAACCTGTATTATGTGACCCTTTCATACTCACGCTTTCATCTTCTCCCCGATGAACCTCATATTTCAGAAACTTAGGTGGAACAACAATTCTCGTTGGTAAGGACAGTCTGCGTTCGATTCCGTTGGAGGTTGCCGCACAAACGAAGCTGATATTACCTATTTCTGGTACGGTTGGTTTGATCACGAGCATGACGGTTGTGATGTATTCCCGGTTAGATACCACCGATCTATACCCGGTGCTGGTCTCGTGACCATCTCTGTTCAGTTTCAGTATAGCCATTCTCGGTCTGGGATTACCCATTGCAGAACAGTATAACAAGTTACTCTCTCCAATACAAAGTCTGGAATACCTGGGAAATAAATCTCTGAGGTAAACCAGTGAACCCTCGGGTAACGTAGCAACGCCTTGTCGAAATGTTTCAGAGTCATGCATGACGTACTTCACACTGTTGAACACGTCATCAAACCTTGTGATCGTAAGTGTGTAAGTCAGTATCCCACCGTTGTCATGAACCATCTTGAGAAGTTCGTATGTGACCTTGTAAATATCTCCTTCTATAGAACCACTGGTGACATTAAGAATCCTCCCTGGTCCCATTGGTTCTCCGTCCGAACCTAACCAACTTCCGGCCGATATACACTCATACGGAATATCACTTCCGTTAAGCCCGAAAAAATTCACTGACGGATTGAAGTCTCTGTTTGGAAGTATTTTAGATCGTATTTCAAAGTAACCGGATGTGACGTTATTTTGTTCATGAACCGGTCCAATTCTGTACGATAGTGGATAGTCATGAACGCGAACAAAACTGTGTTTAGTTGCATGGAACTGGAATGTCAATCCATGAAATTGATTTTGAATTTGGAGTGAGATGACTTTGTTTCCATTCCGGATAGCGGATGACTGATTTCCACGGAGTTCCAAAGTGTGGACATTGTCTGCTGCGAAGTGAACACGGATAAACAAGTCGTTATCTGGAAGGTAAACACACATCAATGATACATGGCTTATAGCACACGTGGTCATTTTAATGATTTATAAAAACGTCCGATAGGCGCTCTCTTATCCGTGGACACAGATATCATATCATAATAAATGATCGAGGAAACCTAGAACGATTAGTCATAATAGACAATGACCAGTACTGTCCTTACAACCACTGACCAGTACTGTCCTTACAACCACTGACCAGTACTGTCCTTACAACCATTGACCAGTACTGTCCTTACAACCACTGACCAGTACTGTCATTACAACCACTGACCAGTACTGTCCCTACAACCAGTACTGTCCCTACAGACAATGACCAGTACTGTCCCTACAGACAATGACCAGTACTGTCCCTACAGCCAACGATCGGTATCGTCCATAAAACTACTGACCAGTAATGTCCCTACAACCACTGACCAGTACTGTCCCTACAACCACTGACTGGTACTGTCTCTACTACCACTGACCAGTACTGTCCCCACAACCACTGACCGGTACTGTCCCTACTACCACTGACCAGCACTGTCCCCACAACCACTGACCGGTACTGTCCCTACAACCACTGACCGGTACTGTCCCTACTACCACTGACCAGTTCTGTCTCTACAACCACTGACCGGTACTGTCCCTACAACCACTGACCGGTACTGTCCCTACAACCACTGACCAGTACTGTCCCTACAACCACTGACCAGTACTGTTCCTACAACCACTGACCAGTACTGTCTCTACAACCACTGACCAGTACTGTCCTTACAACCACTGACCAGTACTGTCCCTACAACCACTGACCAGTACTGTCCCTACAACCACTGACCGGTACTGTCTCTACTACCACTGACCAGTACTGTCCCTACTACCACTGACCGGTACTGTCCCTACTACCACTGACCGGTACTGTCCCCACAACCACTGACCGGTACTGTCCCTACAACCACTGACCGGTACTGTCCCTACTACCACTGACCAGTATTGTTCCTACAACCACTGACCAGTACTGTCCCTACAACCACTGACCATTATTTTCCCTACAGCCACTGACCAGTACTGTTCCTACAACCACTGACCAGTACTGTCCCTACAACCACTGACCATTATTTTCCCTACAGCCACTGACCAGTACTGTTCCTACAACCACTGACCAGTACTGTCCCTACAACCACTGACCAGTATTTTCCCTACAACCACTGACCAGTACTGTTCCTAAAACCACCGACCAGTACTGTTCCTACAACCACTGACCAGTACTGTCCCTACAACCACTGACCAGTATTTTCCCTACAACCACTGACCAGTACTGTTCCTGCAACCACCGACCAGTACTGTCCCTACAACCACTGACCAGTACTGTTTCTACAACCATTGACTAATACTGTTTCTACAGTCAATGACCAGTACTGTCCCTAAACCACTGACCATTTTTCAACTTATTTTAACTAAACACAGACCTTTAAAGAATCATTTGCAGTGATGGCATATAGGCTATGATGGATCTCCAAGAATGTATCAAGATGATGAACTATTTAGCCTGAGGCTCTGAATAAATTTAGATTTAGTCTTTCAAAAATTAAAACGATTTTTTTAATAAAAACGACCACATTAGATATCACAGATGTTTGTAATAGATTTAATCTGGAGATTTCTGAAATCCTTCTTTTTGTTTTTAGGTTACAACAGCTTTGTATATTATGAAGCAGACATTCCCTTGGATAATGATGGAATGATTTGATCTGATTTTCAGCGAAGTTTATATATATTCCATTCTTGTCGGCTAACATTACACTTAGAACACAGGGAGAGATACAGGTAGATTAAAACATAGAACACAGGGAGAGATACAGGTAGATTCCCTTGTCACCCTCCAATCATATTTCCTTGTGCGGTAAGTCAGTTGTATTCCATTTTATCTAACATGTCAGTTATACTGTTACGGCCCCACTTCGCATTTCTGAGAGCTGGACATTTATCATTTATCATAGGAGTTGAAACGAGGGTACACCTACATGTATTATTGTGTAATCAATGTATAAGATTGAGGAATTACATCGATATCTTGTTTTTATTGAGACTGTGAAGTCATTAACACCTGTATAATGTAATACTGATTCTAAATGTATCATCAAACCAACACAATTAATAAAGCAATTATAGCATTTTAATATAGGTCGATACATGGTCATATCTACAAAAAGATGAAATATTGACCTCGTCCTCATTTATTATTTTCATTAGGTTGATATAATCATGTATAGACCTCATCAAAATGCTATATTTGTATAAGGTATACAATACCTAAGATAGGTAAACCGTTCTCGAACCAAATGTAGGAAAAGGTCGATGTGGTCTGTACATCAACAGTCAGGACAATGTAGGACGCATTCATCTGAACAGAACCTCTCTTCATAGTAAATGGAAATTCCTTCCACACAGGATTCTCTGTAGTCTGTAGAGAAAGTATTTCATTATAATATTTGTAAACCATTCATCTATCAGTACGTAACGAATGTTGTATCCCGAGAAAGCGAGAATATACAGTAAACATGTCTTAGTGAAGTTTTTCTCTGTCAATGTATCTTTATTATAAACTTGTTCTCCTGCTGTCTCGGGTGACCTATTCTCGTGACAACTAAAACACAAGAGGCCAATGGCCTCGTAGATCTATGGCAATTGACTTTCTATCATTAAAGTACACACATCATATTTGTATAATGTCAACTGACACAGTATGCGGTCAAATGTTATAGTTCATCAAGATAAGCTCACTATACATACTACTGACTAGATTTTCTATGGAAACAATAATCAATATCATTTTTGGTCAATGTTATTCTAATTTTATTTTGCAATGCACCAGTCATTTCACTCAAGAGAATCTACAGGTACCTTGTATGTACTAGTAGGCAATAGCAGTGAATTGTAATCAGTTTATTGGTCTGGTTTACATTTTGTCTTACTTATTATTATTATTATTTAGTGGATCTTTGTAAGCGGGCGACAGTCGACTAAAGTTCATACCAAGCTGTTTTGGTTTGGTTTGGTTTGGTTTATTTTGTTTAACGTCCTATTAACAAATAAGATCAATTAAGGACGGCCTCCCGTGCGTGCGACATGCATGCGTGTGGTGAGTGCGTATGTGTGTTTTAGGAGGCTGCGGTATGTTCGTGTTAAGTCTCCTTGTGATAGGCCGGAACTTTTTATAGTGCTACCTCACTGAAGCATACTACCGAAGACACCCAGCAGGACACCCCACCCGGTCACATTATTCTGACAACGGGCGAACCAGTCGTCCCACTCCTGATAAGCCCTATATGCAGGGCAGCTGTTCTGGTAATTAAGTTGCTATTCCGATTCTGTGATATTTTTGCTAAGAGTGACCTCGACCTCGGATTATTTGCTGGGGACATTAAACATCGTATTGACACCAGGGATGCTGCGCCAGTCCGGTAGATAATGAGGACTCCGTTAGGGTTCGAGGAAGAGGAGGAGAAGCACCTTAGACAAATGTTGCAGAGGGGGGTTATCCAGCCCAGTTCCTCTGAGTGGGCAGCGCCACCAGTCTTAGTCAGGAAGAAGGATGGCAGCTTGCGGTACTGCATTGCCTACAGAGCGCTTAATAAGGTGACTCTGAAAGCCTTTCCTCTTCCGAGAATCGGGAGCTGTTTGGACGCGCTAGCAGGTAATCTAGTTATGAGTACTTTGGACATGGCTGCCGGGTACTGGCATGTTGAAGTCGACGAACGGGATAGACATAAGACTGTATTCGTTACTAAGTATGGGTTGTTTGAACACCGTCGATTACCGTTCGGGTATGTTAATAGCCCCTGCCTAACATGTACATTCAGTCGTTGTTGTATTCGTTACTAAGTATGGGTTGTTTGAACACCGTCGATTACCGTTCGGGTTATGTAATAGCCCTGCTACATGTACATTCAGTCGTGTTGTCCAACTTGTCCTGTGTGGCCTTAGTTGGAAAGAATGCCTAGCGTACCTGGAAGACATTATAGTTCTCGGTACGACATTTCATTTTCATCTGACTAACCTGACTGAGGTTTTATCGCGACTACAGAATTACAACCTGAAATAGAAACTGAGGGCATCTGTTCCGAAGTGAAGTATTGTTCTTAGGAAAGGTTTTCAGCTCAGAGGGAGTATATCTTAATCCCAGCAACCTCAAAACATTAGAGGAGTGGCCTGTGTTAACTAACAAGAAGGAGGTTGATCTTTCTTAGGCTTGGGGGACATATGTTACCTCCTCCTTACTAGATTAACTGTAACAGGAGAGGCTGGCGGGACATGTTACCTCCTCCTTACTAGATTATCTATAACGGGAGAGGCTGGCAGGAACATGTTACCTCCTCCTTACTAGATTATCTATAACGGGAGAGGCTGGCGGGACATGTTACCTCCTCCTTACTAGATTATCTATAACAGGAGAGGCTGGCGGGACATGCTACCTCCTCCTTACTAGATTATCTATAACGGGAGAGGCTGGCGGGACATGTTACCTCCTCGTTACTAGATTACCTGTAACGGGAGAGGCTGGCGGGACATGTTACCTCCTCCTTACTAGATTATCTGTAACACGAGAGGCTGGCGGGGTATGTTACCTCCTCCTTACTAGATTATCTATAACAGGAGAGGCTGGCGGGACATGTTACCTCCTCCTTACTAGATTATCTATAACAGGAGAGGCTGGCGGGACATGTTACCTCCTCCTTACTAGATTATCTATAACAGGAGAGGCTGGCGGGACATGCTACCTCCTCCTTACTAGATTATCTGTAACACGAGAGGCTGGCGGGACATGTTACCTCCTCCTTACTAGATTATCTGTAACGGGAGAGGCTGGCGGGACATGTTACCTCCTCCTTACTAGATTATCTGTAACACGAGAGGCTGGCGGGACATGTTACCTCCTCCTTACTAGATTATCTGTAACGGGAGAGGCTGGCGGGACATGTTACCTCCTGAGAGGCTGGCGGGACATGTTACCTCCTCCTTACTAGATTATCTATAACGGGAGAGGCTGGCGAGACATGTTACCTCCTCCTTACTAGATTATCTATAACAGGAGAGGCTGGCGGGACATGTTACCTCCTCCTTACTAGATTATCTGTAACGGGAGAGGCTGGTGGGACATGTTACCTCCTCCTTACTAGATTATCTATAACGGTAGAGGCTGGCGGGACATGTTACCTCCTCCTTACTAGATTATCTGTAACACGAGAGGCTGGCGGGACATGTTACCCCTCCTTACTAGATTATCTGTAACACGAGAGGCTGGCGGGACATGTTACCTCCTCCTTACTAGATTATCTGTAACACGAGAGGCTGGCGGGACATGTTACCTTCTCCTTACTAGATTATCTATAACGGTAGAGGCTGGCGGGACATGTTACCTCCTCCTTACTAGATTATCTATAACGGTAGAGGCTGGCGGGACATGTTACCTCCTCCTTACTAGATTATCTATAACGGGAGAGGCTGGCGGGACATGTTACCTCCTCCTTACTAGATTATCTGTAACGGGAGAGGCTGGCGGGACATGCTACCTCCTCCTTACTAGATTATCTATAACGGGAGAGGCTGACGGGACATGTTACCTCCTCCTTACTAGATTATCTATAACGGGAGAGACTGACGGGACAGGTTACCTCCTCCTTACTAGATTATCTATAACGGGAGAGGCTGGCGGAACATGTTACCTCCTCCTTACTAGATTATCTATAACGGGAGAGGCTGGCGGGACATGTTACCTCCTCCTTACTAGATTATCTATAACGGGAGAGGCTGGCGGAACATGCTACCTCCTCATTACTAGATTATCTATAACGGGAGAGGCTGGCGGGACATGTTACCTCCTCCTTACTAGATTATCTATAACGGGAGAGGCTGGCGGGACATGTTACCTCCTCCTTACTAGATTATCTGTAACAGGAGAGGCTGGCGGGACATGTTACCTCCTCCTTACTAGATTATCTGTAACGGGAGAGGCTGGCGGGACATGTTACCTCCTCCTTACTAGATTATATATAACGGGAGATGTTGGCGGGACATGTTACCTCCTCCTTACTATATTATCTGTAACAGGAGAGGCTGGCGGGACATGTTACCTCCTCCTTACTAGATTATCTGTAACGGGACCAAATTGACCAAATATTTTCGAGTTGTACATTGACATTATAAACAAAATAAAAAACATGATGAGATTTCTCGAATGATAGATAGCCAGAAACCTACGAGACCATTGGCCTCTTGTTGTTTGCGTCATTCGTAGAGAAATGTTAAACCGAATTAACAGTTTTAATCATTAATCACATTATCTGTCAGTCAAATAATATGTTCACAATAACAATTACGACACTAACCGTTTCCGTCAAGTACGGCGATACAAGGGGGCTGCATTTTACAACAAGTTTTAACAACTTATATCAATCACTCTTGTTGCCGAAGATTGAGGAACGTGAGTGGTCTTCCTGTGAAAAGAAAGTCGGAATATCTGGGGAAAGGTGACCCCATACCCTTTCACGCCCGATCGGGGAGTCGAACCCCGATCGCCTAGATGGAAGGCAAGTGCGCTACCGTCTTCTTAATTTCTGTTTACAGGCTGTCAGTACTACGAACGTGATGACGTGGTTCTAATCAGTTTGATATATGATAACGTGGTTCTAATCAGTTTGATATGAAACTGTCCTCAGTAACAAATGACTGTTACAAATTGTAGAAATGGACATTTTTGATAACGCAATGTCTTTATGTCCTCGCTGGTACATCGCCCCTCTATTGTAACCAGAAGGCACATGGCCTCTCTCTCGTGCTATCCGTTATTCCCGCCGCATTGTTTATTATAACGACCATCAGGTACCACCGCCTCCTAATCCTCGTCCGCCTTGGAAGGAGACCCACGACAATGATACCTTTCTGAATAAGACCTTCCGCGGGACGAATTCTCCCCTGTTGTGGCTGCGATTATAGCCATCGCCTGTTGTAATGACGTCAGCGATTCTGCAGTAAAATCCTAAACATAACGGGCTGTGTCTTTGCTGCTCATGCACAATCAAGCCAGCGTGTTATATATCGCACTTGTGCTAGCTGTATATATTTGCTGTAAATGATCATTTGTCTCCCTACTGATATCGTCCAGTTTTAGAGTGGTCTTTACATATCGCATACAGTTCCTGATCACTGTCAAGTGCGCTTAATCCTCCCGTTTTATTCCCTGTCTGGACGTTTTTAAGTTTGAATGGAGTTTTACATTGTATACAGTCATAGTCTCCCTTCATGCGGACACTATTCATCGGGACCCGGTCACTGTCCATGTGATACGGCCTTATTGAGAGTAGATTATTCATAAATTTAATACTGTTGTGAGTCACTTTGAATACTATTTTGTTCCAATCAGAACAATGCTTCTTTGTTTTCAGTATTCTGTGTCTCCTGTGTCTTCTGTGACCGTCGGGAATCTTATTTAGTTTTGTCTATTATACCCCTAACAACTCCGGCGGCTCTGTCATAGCTGACGGAGGAGATGAGCAGTGACGTGTTGCTACGTCACCAGAATAGTGTAATAGTATGACGTGGTACCCAATTGCACTGGCTACAAACTAAAATCTTGAAGTTCAAGATGGCTGCGCCCTAAGCGGATTGGTTACAGTAAGCTCCGTATTCGATTTATATACATTTCTGCTTTACATTTGTGTCGCGATTCGGCAGTTAGGGAGGGTCAATCTGTTATGATGCCAATATCTTCCATTTTGACCCGATAGTGGTGTAAATTTGGATTTGTGAACGTTTGAAATTTTCAAATGCATTATATATATATTGCATTACACCTGTGTTGAAGTTTGACCCTCCACAGGCACATTATGTGATACATCGGCGCTGTCCTTGTTTTTAATGGATCATCTTTATGTTCTCACTTCATTGAAAGCATCAGCCATACCTAGTCTTTTAGTTTTACAAAACTGACCCCCTTTACCTCTTAACCGCATCCTGTTGTAGGCCTAAACATTTATCTCCCAGCTGACTTGAAAATTAAACCAGATGTAACTATTCGTGAATATAATCAAGGGCCCGGATCGCCGGATCGCCGGACTCATGTCTGTGACGTCTCAGAAGGATCGGTCTACTTTAATACGAAATTTTGCTTAACTTCATCACATAGATTCGATAAGTTGATGATAATTTGTGAAGTTTGATTTCATAATGAGAACAAAACAGAAGCACAACATGAATAAGAATGCGCTGTTTTAACGTGAATAGAGTGATACTAATTACCGACGAATGCGGAAACACCGTATAACATGAAACGGCACTGGCATGTGTTGTCGACAAATTAGCAGCATATAGGGTTCGCTTTAGATACACATTTTATCAGATTCAAAAAGTTAAAAACCTGTCAATTATTAAGGAAAAACAATAAGTTTTTAAAGTGAATACCTATTCTGGTAAATTTTCCCTTTTTTCGGGGGAGGAAATTTTTTTTATAGCCTTAAAAATGGAGAGAAAAAAAAATTGGGCTCGCGCCTACGGCGCTCGCATTATCACTAACTTACTGCCCCCCCCCCCCCCCCCCATTTCGAAAGTCCTGGATCCGCGCCTGATCCTGAATGATTGCAAATTTGCTATATTCATTTTCCGCTGGGGGGGAGGGGGGGGGGGGGAGGGGCTTCGCCATCCTGGGGCCTGCTGGGCGGCCCCCAGACCCCTCGCAAAAAGGGGGGAAAATCGGCTTGCGCCTACGGCGCTCGCATTATCACTAAATTACTGGACCTCCCCCCCCCCCCCCCCGCCCTTTCGAAAATCGTGGATCCGCGCCTGGTGATTCAACTATAAATAATATATCCTGATTTCCGTAAAGAACTTATTTTGTACTACATAAATTATCATGGGATGTTGAAATGATAATTATTGGCTAATTTTGCGGAGATGGCATACGATTTGTTTAGTGCGTAAAATTTAAGATTAAAAACAAATATTGTAAAGTTGTAGCCACCCGGAAATAAATACGAGAACAGCCTCCTAAACTAGCTTCCAGAGAAGAAGAAAATGGCATAAAAACTCTTCAAGAAGCAGTTGCGGCTCTGCAAACTGATGTCCATAACTTAAAAGCTAGTTATATTTCATATGTCTCTGATCTTGAGTGCCTTACTACACAGTTGAAAACACTACAAAAAGACAAAGATAACGCAAGGGAGAGAGCAAAGAAATATACAGAGGAACTTAAGTCCATGCAGTGTAAACTCAACAAAATAGAGAACACTGACTTAACAGTCAAAGTAAGTGTGCAAGCTGAAGAATTAAACGAACAGATTGAAAGCAACAAAAACTTGGAAAAAACTGTGACAGAGGCTTTAAAGCTAGCTAGAAATATAAAACTAAGAGCAGTGGAGACGTCGTTAAAAATTTCGGATTGCGAAAGAATCGCTCAGAAATTAAACGACGAACAATCCAGTGGGATTGAAGGATTCAAAAATAAGTTGAAATCTGTCCTCCAAACAACGAAATATTGCGTTAACGACGTCACTCTCATTAACGACAGCCTTGAGTCGACGTCACGATCCGTTGAACTGAATAAACAGAAAGTTGCTACACTACAGAAGCAGTTAAATGAAGACCAGCAACACGTAAAGCAGCGTTACGATGAACTTTTACTGCAGTCCCCGACCTCCGCCAAGACATGATGCTTCGGACCTTCAAAACCTCCTACACCACCATCAGTTACCAAGGACAAGGTTCCTGAAATTGCTCGTCTTGTCTACGATGAGCATAATCTTGTACCGCGTCATATTGACAACACCGACAACTCGTTAAGGAATACAGCGCCGGTCCCGGTACCTTTTCCATCTTCTGTATGTGATTCCGGTAAACTGACAAAAGTTAAGCAACGCAATGCAATACCAGTAGTTTCTTCTAGTTCACTGATTCGTACCTAAAAAGAAAAGGAGAGTCAGACGATATTACATTCATGGAATAGACAAGAATGTGTCATCCGAGCGTGCTTTGCGGGACTACTAATGTGACAACTCTATCTCCTATACTTATCTACGGTACTTCACTCGGTCACGGAAGCACACTGTTTCGGCTCAACTCAATGTGGCGGACGAAGATGATACCATAAACCTCATAGAAGATCTGGCCGGCAGGAGTTCACGTAAGAGAGTGGGTACCCAGAACTTTCTCTCATATCTCGCCATGTTGGATAGAGTTTGCCCATGTAAGATAGTGGGTACCCAGAACTGTCTCCATAATCAACATGATGTGACACACTAACTTCAACTTCATGTGTTGGAAAATTGAAGGCATTATGGCCGGTATGTCCTACCTTCTTGACTGCTTGCATACATATGATATTGATGTTTGTGGTATATCGGAACATTGGATCAGGGAATGTAACATTTCATTCTTTGAGTCGTTCAAAAAACTGGTTACTCGTGTTTCGTGAAACCTGTCATTGAAATCGACCAATTGTGCTATCGTTGTAATATAAGAGGCGGAGTCTGTATGCTAGTGAAGGACAGGCTGACAGTACAAGAAGTTATTGTGATAGTCCAAGAATATTAGGTATTTGATGTTCAAATACCAAATAGTGAGTATCTTTACGTTTTTTCAGTGTACATGCCTGCTGCATCTAGAAGCGGTTGATGTTTTGTAGACCAAATAGATATTTTAGAATCTTTGATTTCTGTATATTTAGAGAAAGGAAAAGTTGTTCTAATCGCGATATGAATATACAAATTAAAAGTAGCCGATGCCATTTTGTTGATAATGAAAGAACTATGAAAGTTCAAGATTTTATAGAGAATACCAATATGATGTCAGTAAACGTGACGGCCAAATGTGTAGGTCCAATGTACACTTTTTACCCGACGACGGGACATCATACTATTATAGATGACATTATCATTGAAGTTTTCTCGATCTGATTACACATTGTGAGGTTTTAGATGATCACGTGTTAAATGTTTCGGAACACAACCCTGTAGTTTGCTCGATGGTCTTACTTAAACAATTTTGCAAGGTCTTAAGTCCAGAATGTGTCAAGTTTAATTGGAAGAAAGCTAAAAAGAACAGTTCAATTAATCTATACAGAAACCAAGTAAATAACCTGCTTGAAAATGTAGAAATACCCAATGATGTTCTAAATACTGTCGATATTGACATTTTTTATAACAAAATCAAAAGTTGTTTACTAGAGGCAGCTGAAAAATTCATTAAGAGAAGTTCTTTTAAAAAGTGCTTAAAACCTTATTGGAATAAAGAGTTATCGAAACTCCATAATGAAATGATTTTCAAGAGGTCATTTTGGATTGAGTTAGGCAGACCAAGAGGGACTGATAATTCGTTCATCGATTATAAAACTGTGAAAACGAAATTCACACGAGATCTGCGTCTTGCTTTTAATAATTATATGAAAGAACAATTTGCCGAAATAACTAAATCCGGAGATGTCGACCAAAATCTCTTCTGGAAACTATTCAAAAATCGTTCTAGAAAAGGCTGTAGCCAAACAGAAATGATGTACATTGACAAAACAGTGCGAGATCCCCAACAGATTGTAGATGCATAGGGGTCATCATTTGAGTAAATTATTTGATAATGAAACTCTTCACAATTTATGAGTTGCAGTCAGTAGCAAAGCTGGCGGATACGATAGCCTAGTCTACGAACATATTAAGTATGGAGGTGATTGTTAAACTATATAACTGTGTTGTTCAATTTGATTGTTTGATATGAACATACACCCGAAGAGGAACATTTTTTACTTTGTCGTGGGAAATAGAAAGCCAAAAAATGACCCAAACAGCTCCAGAGATATAACTCTAATACCAATCTTTTTTGAAATATTTGAGTCAGTTTTGTCTCTGAGGATTGATATTTTACTAGACTCTGAAGTGTATCCGAATAGACAACAATCTGCATATAGGAAAAATGTATGTAGTTTATGTACCTCTTTTAACTTACAAGAAATGTGTGAAAAAATTATTTTGAAAATGGCTCGGAATCTTTCGTTGCCGTTTTAGATAGAAAGAAAGCTTTCGAAACCGTCTGGCATGATGGCTTGCTTCTCAAGCTGTACAACATAGACTTTATTAAGAAAAATGTACTGGTTTTGTTAGCTATGTTGCCTTGTTCTCATGAAGAGAGGTATCTTACAAGGCGGGTCGTTGTCAGCAAAATAGACTTAGTTTTTATTGATGATTTACTTAGTGATGTAGAATTGTCAGGGAATGGAGCATTTTTACTCGATTCCAAAGTTAATATACCTACACAAGCTGATGAGATATGTTTGATCAGCAACACAGTGGTCGGTTTACAAGATATGGTCACAATTTGTGAAAGCTATAGTTTCATATTCTGCTGACAAAAGCAAAATCATCATTTTTACGAAAAATAGAAAGCATGTCTTAGCAAAAGGCATTTACTTGTATGGTAAATCTTTACCGGTTGTAGAACAAATTATGCATGTTGGAGTTATTTTGAATTTTAATTTTTGTTCAATAGACAGAACGGAATCAGCATGTAAGAGACTAACAAGCGGAACCATGTCACTCGTTAGATCAGATGCTTACCCTAAAACCCTTAATCCTCTAACTGTCGCAAAGGTTATCAAATCAAAAGGTTTTCCGTCTGCTCTTTATGGATGCGAACTTTGGCAGCTGTCTAAAACAGAGCTAATCAAATAAGAACGTACTCAAAACTTCATTGTAAAATCTATTCAAGTCCTTAACACTAGAACTGATATGGCGACTTCCTTGATTGGATGGACCTCCATAGAAGGCTATATTGATATAAAGAAACTTTTGTTTCTTGGTCGGCTCTTTAGAATTGATAATTTAATATTTATTTCACACTATTATTCTCAAACGGTTATTACTGTAGTTTTTTTTTAATAAGTCTTGTCAAAATAGTTCTATTCCTGACATTGCAACAATACTACACAAGTACGATCTGTTTAGTTACCTATTGCAATATTCTGTAGATACAGTTTTTCCAAGTCGTTCATCATGGAAGTCAATTGTTTATAAAACTGTCTATCATATGGAAGACATAACCATGTTTATTAGAATGAATTGTTATTCAGATTTTGATAGATTTAGTCTCATTCACGATGTAATCACTCCAAATATTCTATGGAGAGTCACACAAAAGTTTCCTGAACACCTCAATAAGATTAACAGTTATTGTTAATTTACGTTTATTAAATTCTTTTGAGCTGTGTCATTATTGTGGTATTTTTCATAATGACCGTATAACACATGAAATATTACAGTGTACAAAAACTGAAAGCATAAGAGATGATGTATGGTGTCTACTTTGCTTAAATTTTGATTTGGAATCAAACACCCTTCTACTCTCGTTGTCTGATTACAACTTAATCTATGTACTTCTGAGAGGAATCCCTCCTCACATATTAAATTTTCAAGATCGTGTGAAATTTACCCTAGATTGTGCAATTGTTATTGGCAAAATGTTACATTTATGTCACATCAGTGTTGATGGAATTTGATAGGAGCCATGCATTGTAACTACATGTATATTATGTATATATTTATATTTTCTAATTTTGTTTGTAATTAACAATTTTCTGATTTACATGTAAGGGTTAGCACTTTTGTATTCGTATATTGTATATATTTATATTTTGTATGTAACTCTTCAATTTGAAGGAAATAAAGAAATAATAATAATAATAGCTGACGGAGCACTTAGGAGATGAGCAATGACGTGTTGCTACGTCACCAGAATAGTGCAATAGTATGACGTGGCACCCAATTGTACTTACTACAGACTAAAACCTTGATACATAAACGTCAGAAAAAGATACATCGTGTTTAAAATACAATTTATAGACTTTTAAAATTACATAAATAACCAGAACAGCCAAACGTTGATGGGAGTTTTAATACTTACATTGGTATCATCGTCCTGTGTTTGATCTGTTTCCAGAATACTCTTCAGGTCGTCAGCGATTTGAGTTATCTCCCCTTCGATGTCACCTACAACTTCCTGTAGTGTTGTCAGTTGTTGTTGAATAGCTTCGATCTGATAATCAATTAATGATTAGCCTTAAGGTTTAATGGCTGATGAATTCTGATGAACTGTATGCAATATTGCTCGTACTTATATAACAGGTATACCGTATATATGTTTTATTCCCGACAGTCAACGTTCAATGGAAGTTTGATAAACTAGTATCCTCACTGAAGTTTAATTTTCATTAAGATGCCTTTTACTTTCCAACGCAATGATAAAGTAATCCGTACATCGGTATTTGATATGAATTTGGAGAAAGCTGTCGTTAACTTACTTACTCGTTTGCACTGTAAATGTTACACCTCAAATAGTCTGTAATATCATCTTATAGGAGGATTTCTGACATATATGTACACAACGCAATTAGTGTTTAATATGGTTATTCATGTTTATAACAATATCAGAGAGTATGCCTCACAGTTTTGTTTAAATCCATTTCATTGTACTAACACCATGAAAGCCGCCTTGAGTAACTCTATCGTCGAACGAAGCGTCTTTACTTAATTCTAATAACCTTTAAAGAAAAAATCGAGCAAATATTGTTATTGATAAATTATGTACTGAAAACAATAAAGTGAAAATTGGCTGCACCCTGATACATTTTCATTATTGAATTTTTTATTTATCTTTTGGTGGTGTGTTAGCCCTACCGTTTTAGCAACAACTTTAAGAAGTAAAATCTATTTGAACATCCAGTCTGTTTTTATGGCGCATTGAAGTGAGACATACCAGAAAATGTTTGGTTTTTCCCTGTTCCTTTTACAGTTAACTATTGATAATCTTATATAATGAGGCACGACGAGGTCATATACACCTTTTTTTACCTGAACTGTTTGAACGACATGTACATAGCACATATAAGTGTTTAAACAGAAGTTACCTTATAATCTCTACACAGTCCGGCTTCAGAGAAAAACATTCTTGCGAAACAGCACTTTTAAATATTGTTAATACATGGGCCAAAAATATTGATGGTCTTTTAACCGGAGTTGTATTTTTATATTTTAAAAAGTATCTTTGACTTAGCGAACCACAATGTTCCTATTGGTTAGTTGAAATTATACAGAGATGACCCTAATACGGTGCCTGGTTAACATCTTACCTTATAAATAGATCACAGAAAGTATCTATCACAGGGAGTTTATCAAAGGCAGTGGATGTAACACGCGGTGTTCCTCAAGGTTCAATACTAGGTCCTATGACGTACTACACGCGGTGTTCCTCAAGGTTCAATACTAGGTCCTATAACGTACTATTGTGTATAAAATCACAAACTGACATGTATGCAGATGACTGTAGTTTAAATTGAATATGTCCAGTAACAAATTCAGCACGATCTATCTCACGCTGAGATTTGGTGTAATGCAAATTATTGTATATGTTAGTAAGACCAAATGTATGTTAGTTGCTTCATATAAAAACTTATCACTTTAACATTGTGTATGAAAGATGATCCTTTGGAGCAGGTTCGTCAAGAAAAGCTTTTAGGTGTAAATGTAGATAAATGTCCGTCATTCCATTGACATCCGTTGTTACCAAAATCAGACAGCGTTTACGACCGTCAATATTTCCCTTTTACTCGGACACATTCACATATATCTTAATTTCATGTATTGTAGCTGTTTGGTTAGGGTTTACAGCTACATTAATTCATCAACTATTCATAGCTCTAACACAGGCAAACTTAATTATTCTTGAAGTTCAATATGACACGCCTTCAAAGGATATGTTTGTAACCTTGAAATGGATGCCTATTGAAAAATTTCTGAAATTCAGAACATTATGAATGATTTTTTAAATGCCTACATTGAACTGTACCTGAATTATATTAATTCTCTGTTAATTCTAGACATACAACGTTTACGGAGTCCCGGAAACATAAAACAACATTTTATTCGAAACAGTTTATTATTGCTGGTATCCAACATTGCAATGGACTCTCAGATGAATTGAAGACTGTAAATACATTTTCCAGTTGTAACAAAAGCTCGTAAGACATCTCCATTCATTTAAGAATAGTCTCTTAATCTGGTTATACTTATTTTAGATTATGCCATGTTAGCATATAACTAGGTTATATTTGATGTTTTACTATATTAGCATATAACTAGGTCAAATTTGATTGAATGTTAAATTTTCATATCAAACAAATATTTATAACTATACTATGTACTATATAAAATCTCATATCTTTCCAAAACAAAAGAAGTACCTGTTATATCACTTTAAAAAGACAAATAACTAGAATATCAAATAAGAACTAACTAGAATATCAAATAAGAACTAACTAGAATATCAAATAAGAACTAACTAGGCCATCAAATAAGAACTAACTAGTATATCAAATAAGAACTAACTAGAATATCAAATAAGAACTAACTAGTATATCAAATAAGAACTAACTAGAATATCAAATAAGAACTAACTAGAATATCAAATAAGAACTAACTAGAATATCAAATAAGAACTAACTAGAATATCAAATAAGAACTAACTAGAATATCAAATAAGAACTAACTAGAATATCAAATAAGAACTAACTAGAATATCAAATAAGAACTAACTAGAATATCAAATAAGAACTAACTAGTATATAAATAAGAACCAACTAGAATATCAAATAAGAACTAACTAGAATATCAAATAAGAACTAACTAGTATATAACTAGTATATCAAATAAGAACTAACTAGAATATCAAATAAGAACTAACTAGAAAATCAAATAAGAACTAACTAGTATATCAAATAAGAACCAACTAGAATATCAAATAAGAACTAACTAGAATATCAAATAAGAACTAACTAGGATATCAAATAAGAACTAACTAGATATCAAATAAGAACTAACTAGTATATCAAATAAGAACTAACTAGAATATCAAATAAGAACTAACCAGTATATCAAATAAGAACTAACTAGAATATCAAATAAGAACTAACTAGTATATAACTAGAATATCAAATAAGAACTAACTAGAATATCAAATAAGAACTAACTAGAATATCAAATAAGAACTAACTAGTATATAACTAGTATATCAAATAAGAACTAACTAGAATATAAAATAAGAAACATCACTAGTATATAACTAGTATATCAAATAAGAAACTAACTAGTATATCAAATAAGAACTGAACTAGTATATCAAATAAGAACTAACTAGAATATAACTAGAATATCAAATAAGAACTAACTAGTATATCAAATAAGAACTAACTAGGATATCAAATAAGAACTAACTAGGATATCAAATAAGAACTAACTAGAATATCAAATAAGAACTAACTAGTATATAACTAGTATATCAAATAAGAACTAACTAGTATATCAAATAAGAACTAACTAGTATATCAAATAAGAACTAACTAGTATATCAAATAAGAACTAACTAGTATATCAAATAAGAACTAACTAGAATATCAAATAAGAACTAACTAGAATATCAAATAAGAACTAACTAGAATATCAAATAAGAACTAACTAGTATATCAAATAAGAACTAACTAGTATATCAAATAAGAACTAACTAGTATATCAAATAAGAACTAACTAGAATATCATATCAGAACTAACTAGTATATCAAATAAGAACTAACTAGTATATCAAATAAGAACTAACTAGTATATCAAATAAGAACTAACTAGAATATCAAATAAGAACTAACTAGTATATCAAATAAGAACTTACTAGAATATCAAATAAGAAACTACTAGTATATCAAATAAGAACTACTAGTATATCAAATAAGAACTAACTAGTATATCAAATAAGAACTAACTAGAATATCAAATAAGAACTAACTAGAATATAACTAGAATATCAAATAAGAACTAACTAGTATATCAAATAAGAACTAACTAGGATATCAAATAAGAACTAACTAGGATATCAAATAAGAACTAACTAGTATATCAAATAAGAACTTACTAGTATATCAAATAAGAACTAACTAGAATATCAAATAAGAACTAACTAGAATATCAAATAAGAACTTACTAGTATATCAAATAAGAATTAACTAGAATATCAAATAAGAACTAACTAGAATATCAAATAAGAACTTACTAGTATATCAAATAAGAACTTACTAGTATATCAAATAAGAACTAACTAGTATATCAAATAAGAACTAACTAGAATATCAAATAAGAACTAACTAGAATAAAAAGTAAGAACTAACTAGGATATCAAATAAGAACTAACTAGTATATCAAATAAGAACTAACTAGTATATCAAATAAGAACTAACTAGAATAAAAAGTAAAATAAGAACTAACCAGTATATCAAATAAGAACTAACCAGTATATCAAATAAGAACTAACCAGTATATCAAATAATGATACCTTTCTTCTGTCGACTGATTCTTGTGACTCCAGAACTGCCAACTGACCTTTAACCTCTCCATATTTGTTCCATAATAAGTCGAGCTGAAAATAAACTACATCTTTGTAAGCTAAGATTATCATGTTCAAATGACATTTTTCTCTACAGCAGTTTTAGTCTTGATTGGCAAGCAATCAAAAAATAGAACACAAGAGTGTAGAATGATTACTTTTACTTTGTTTCCGTTAAGTCGGAATGATGATAGAATCGGGTTTGCTACCGTTTAACACTTTATCAGCAGCTACAATGTATATGTTATATAACGCCTACCATCAAAATTTAACTGTTGACAGAAAATTTCATTTGACTATCAGTGATTATCTAGACCATGAAGGGTCAATAACTTGAAGGAAAAGAGATAATTGGTCAAATAGATTATTTTACATCTTACCAAAAAAATCCCAATATGCTTAATTATGACCTTGTCTGAAAACTTTTTTCAAAAATGTTTTTTGAGCGAAATCCTCATTTGTGGCATGTTCAAAAGAAGTTAACACTCTTTCTTAATTTTATTTAAGTGTTCTTAAGTGTTTATATAAGTGTTTGTTCATGGCAGGTTTCACAATAAGAAAATCGATGAAACTTAAAATCTACTAAAATAGTCATTTGAACTCGTTTCGGGAGGCTTCATTTTAAAATCTATTTCTTTTAGAAAAAAAAACAGGGAAAGGATTCAATTAAATAAAATCTTTCAGCATCATAATAGATTTTTCTTATTGTTGAATAGGACTGATAGTGATAGATTTTGAGATTTTTGACAAAACTCAACCCCACCCCACTTACCTTAAAACCACCTAGCCACTCAACTGTATTTGGTAAAATCCCTCTTTTGAATCATACAGTTTATTTATATATATGTGTGTATGTATCTAGTTTAATAGCTTCTAAACATTCGCAGTATTTCCAATGAACCTATCAAATATAATGTCTCTATTTTTTCCCTCATACCCATCAACTTTCTCTTCAAACCACCTTTTCTAAACATAAATATGTAACTTATTTATTTTGATAATTGAAAAACTGAGGATAGATAAGATAAAAGATATTCATGATATCAGTTTATTTAAAATTACTGCTCCTTTTTTCTACATTAATCTATATTTATTATTTTTCGGACATGGTTGAAGAGACCCCTGATATCTGCAACAGACGCGCGTTTATTTATCGATCGAAGGAATTCCACCTCAATGTGGTGGGAAGGAAACAATGAATCATAAGGAATTTTGTGTGTTTTTTATAGTATCCATGTTATATATAATAAATATTTTATAGTATCCATGTTATATATAATAAATATTTTTTATAGTATTCATGTTATATATAATAAATATTTTTTATAGTATCCATGTTATATATAATAAATATTTTTTATAGTATCCATGCTATATATAATAAATATTTTTTATAGTATCCATGCTATATATAATAAATATTTTTTATAGTATCCATGCTATATATAATAAATATTTTTGTGTCTAAATTAAGAAAAAAATCATCTGCTTTGTAGTGCAGGTATGTAGGGTGGTTATGTAGGGTGGTTATGTAGGGTAGGGTGTATGTAGGGTGGGTATGTAGGTGGGTATGTAGGGTGTATATAGGGTGGGTATGTAGGGTGGGTATGTAGGGTGTATGTACATTGTAGGGTGTATGTAGGGTGGGTATGTAGTGTGGGTATATAGGTTGGGTATGTAGGGTGGGTATATAGGGTGGGTATGTAGGGTGTATGTAGGGTGGGTATGTAGGGTGTGGTTGTGGGTGGGTATGTGGGTGTGTCTGTCGGTGTGGGTCTGTTTCGTGGGTTTGGGTCTGTGGTTCTGTTGTCGGGTGGGTCTGTCGGTGTGTCTGTCGGGTGGGTATGTCGGGTGTCTGTCGGGTGGGTCTGTGGGTGGGTCTTCGGTGGTGGTCTGTCGGGTGGGTCTTCGTGGTGGGTCTGTCGGTTGTGTCTGTCGGTGTGGGTCTGTCGGGTGTCTGTCGGGTGTCTGTCGGGTGCTCTTCGGTGGTGTGGGTCTGTCGGGTGTCTGTCGTGGTGTGGTGTTGTCGGGTGTATGTCGGGTGGGTCTTCGGGTGGGTCATGTCGGGTGGGTCTGTCGGGTGCGTCTGTCGGGTGGGTCTGTCGGGTCTATGGTTCGGGTGTGTCATGTGGGTGGTCTGTCGGTGGGTCTCTCGGGTGGTCTGTCTGGTTGTTGTGGGTGTCTGTCGGGTGGGTCTGTCGGGTGGGTCTGTCGGGTGTCTGTCGGGTGTCTTGGGTGGTCTGTCGGGTGGGTCTCTCGGGTGTCTGTCGGGTGGTCTGTCGGGTGGTCTGTCGGGTGGTGTTCTTCGGGTCTGGGTGGGTCTGTCGGGTGGGTTCTTCGGGTGGTCTGTCGGGTGGTCTGTCGGGTTCTGTCGGGTGTCTGTCGGTGTTGGTTCTGGTGTCGGGTGGGTCTCTCGGGTGGGTCTGTCGGTGGGTCTGTGGGTGTCTGTCGGGTGGGTCTGTCGGGTGGTCTGTCGGGTGGGTCTGTCGGGTGTCTGTCGGTGGGTTGTCGGTGGTATGTAGGGTGTATGTAGGGTGGGTATATAGGGTGGGTATGTAGGGTATATATAGGGTGAGTATGTAGGGTGGGTATATAGGGTGGGTATGTAGGGTGGGTATGTAGGGTGTATGTAGGGTGGGTATGTAGGGTGTATGTAGGGTGGGTATGTAGGGTGTATGTAGGGTGGGTATATAGGGTGGGTATGTAGGGTGGGTATGTAGGGTGGGTGTATAGAGTGTATGTAGGGTGGGTATGTAGGGTGGGTGTGGGTATGTAGGGTGGGTATGTAGGGTGGGTATGGTCTAGGGGAGATAATCTTGTGTATACGATTTATTTCTCTTCATCATCAATCTTATTGTTAGTGAGATAAATCTGGGGATTCAGATCAACGACTGATCAAACGCATTTGTGATTTATGTGAACTGACGATGTAAAAGCTAATTCCTCCATCCTCTCAATCATTTAATCAGCCCGACCGGGGTCAGTAACTGAATTAGGTGTTGTTCACAAATATTTTATGCAACAGGTGTTATAAAACTTCACAATAAAAGAAGTTGTCGTTTTAGTATAAAATGTCCACTTCAGACTAAAAAACACCAATTTGTACAAATTAACATGTTAGGCTAACCCAGCTCATTGTCGTCTGCTGGATATCACAGGAACGCCAAAACATCGCGAATTCTCGTGAGCTTTATACAAAAAGATGCATTAAGGAACGATAACGCTTGTGCGTTCCATTAAAGAAAAGTGACATCTTTAAAGCAGCATGGACAGGTGTAGGTAACCACCTTAAAGACAGCCTCCTCTGTGTTAGAAATACGTGTGAGATGGACAGGTGTAGGTAACCACCTTAAAGACAGCCTCCTCTGTGTTAGAAATACGTGTGAGATGGACAGGTGTAGGTAACCACCTTAAAGACAGCCTCCTCTGTGTTAGAAATACGTGTGAGATGGACAGGTGTAGGTAACCACCTTAAAGACAGCCTCCTCTGTGTTAGAAATACGTGTGAGATGGACAGGTGTAGGTAACCACCTTAAAGACAGCCTCCTCTGTGTTAGAAATACGTGTGAGATGGACAGGTGTAGGTAACCACCTTAAAGACAGCCTCCTCTGTGTTAGAAATACGTGTGAGATGGACAGGTGTAGGTAACCACCTTAAAGACAGCCTCCTCTGTGTTAGAAATACGTGTGAGATGGACAGGTGTAGGTACCACCTTAAAGACAGCCTCCTCTGTGTTAGAAATACGTGTGAGTGGCGAGTATGTGTGTTCTGGGGAGGCTGACGTATGTCCGTGTTTGTATGTTTGAAATAGCGCGGTACTGATGTTGACTTTATAGTGCTGCATCACTGAATCATACAGCCGAGAAGATCTAACAGGACAACACATCCGGTCTGATTGTCCTGACAACAGGCAAATGAGTGGTCTCATTGAATACTGAACGTTGATCTACCGATTTGTTAGACTCTGGTGTGTCTCGGTGTAAGACTCTGGTGTGTCTCGGTGTAAGACTCTGGTGTGTCTCGGTGTAAGACTCTGTTGTGTCTCGGTGTCAGACTCTGGTGTGTCTCGGTGTAAGACTCTGGTGTGTCTCGGTGTAAGACTGGTGTGTCTCGGTGTAAGACTGATGTGTCTCGGTGTAAGACTGGTGTGTCTCGGTGTAAGACTGGTGTGTCTCGGTGTAAGACTGGTGTGTCTCGGTGTAAGACTCTGGTGTGTCTCGGTGTAAGACTGATGTGTCTCGGTGTAAGACTGGTGTGTCTCGGTGTTAGACTCTGGTGTGTCTCGATGTTAGACTCTGGTGTGTCTCGGTGTAAGACTCTGGTGTGTCTCGGTGTCAGACTGGTGTGTCTCGGTGTAAGACTCTGGTGTTTCTCGGTGTAAGACTCTGGTGTGTCTCGGTGTTAGACTGGTGTGTCTCGGTGTAAGACTCTGGTGTGTCTCGGTGTAAGACTCTGGTGTGTCTCGATGTAAGAGTCTGGTGTGTCTCGGTGTCAGACTCTGGTGTGTCTCGATGTAAGACTCTGGTGTGTCTCGGTGTAAGACTGGTGTGTCTCGGTGTTAGACTGGTGTGTCTCGGTGTAAGACTCTGGTGTGTCTCGGTGTAAGACTCTGGTGTGTCTCGGTGTAAGAGTCTGGTGTGTCTTGGTGTAAGACTCTGGTGTGTCTCGGTGTAAGACTGGTGTGTCTCGGTGTTAGACTGGTGTGTCTCGGTGTAAGACTCTGGTGTGTCTCGGTGTAAGACTAGTGTGTCTCGGTGTAAGACTCTGGTGTGTCTCGGTGTAAGACTCTGGTGTGTCTCGGTGTAAGACTGGTGTTTCTCGGTGTAAGACTCTGGTGTGTCTCGGTGTTAGACTCTGGTGTGTCTCGGTGTAAGACTGGTGTGTCTCGGTGTAAGACTCTGGTGTGTCTCGGTGTAAGGCTCTGGTGTGTCTCGGTGTAAGACTCTGGTGTGTCTCGGTGTAAGACTCTGGTGTGTCTCGGTGTTAGACTGTGGTGTGTCTCGGCCAGTGAACAAGAGCATTATCTCAAACAAACAACTAAAGATCTAAAAGTAAGGCAGTGCCAACGGATATATTGAAGAGACGAACAATGTTTAGAGAGAAAAGAAAAGATAGGAACCAAAATGTGGACGTATTTTATGATTTCAAGTTTCAATATTATCTCCCTTTATCAAGACTGAAAAGGCCGTCAATGGCACGGAAAATATTACAAAACTGTTAAAAAAAGGGATTTCCTTGTGGGAACCTGTTATCAATAAACTGTTAAGTGTATCCTTGTGGGAACCTGTTATCAATAACACTGTTAAGTGTGTATCCTGGTGGGAAGCTGTTATCAATAACACTGTTAAGTGTGTATCTTTGTGGGAACCTGTTATCAATAACACTGCTAAGTTCGTCCTTGTGGGAACCTGTTATCAATAACACTGTTAAGTGTATCCTTGTGGGAACCTGTTATCAATAACACTGTTAAGTGTATCTTTGTGGGAACCTGTTATCAATAACACTGTTAAGTGTATCTTTGTGGGAACCTGTAATCAATAAACCGTTAAGTGTGTATCTTTAAGGGAACCTGTTATCAATAAAACTGTTAAGTGTGTATCCTTGTGGGAACCTGTTATCAATAACGCTGTTAAGAGTGTATCCTTGTGGGAACCTGTTATCAATAACACTGTTAAGTGTGTATCCTTGTGTGAACCTGTTATCAATAAAACTGTTAAGTGTGTATCCTTGTGGGAACCTGTTATCAATAACACTGTTAAGTGTGTGTCCTTGTGGGAACCTGTTATCAATAACGCTGTTAAGTGCGTATCCTTGTGGGAACCTGTTATCAATAAACTGTTAAGTGTATCCTTGTGTGAACCTGTTATCAATAAAACTGTTAAGTGTGTATCATTGTGGGAACCTGTTATCAATAACACTGTTAAGAGTATCCTTGTGGGAACCTGTTATCAATAACACTGCTAAGTGTATCTTTGTGGGAACCTGTTATCAATAAAACTGTTAAGTGTATCCTTGTGGGAACCTGTTATCAATAAACTGTTAAGTGTGTATCTTTGTGGGAACCTGTTATCAATAAACTGTTAAGTGTGTATCTTTAAGGGAACCTGTTATCAATAAAACTGTTAAGTGTGTATCCTTGTGGGAACCTGTTATCAATAACACTGTTAAGTTCGTCCTTGTGGGAACCTGTTATCAATAAAACTGTTAAGTGTATCCTTGTTGGAACCTGTTATCAATAAACTGTTAAGTTCGTCCTTGTGGGAACCTGTTATCAATAAACTGTTAAGTGTGTATCCTTGTGGGAACTTGTTATCAATAAACTGTTAAGTGTGTATCCTTGTGGGAACCTGTTATCAATAACACTGTTAAGTGTGTATCCTTGTGGGAACCTGTTATCAATAAACTGTTAAGTGTGTATCCTTGTGGGAACCTGTTATCAACAAAACTGTTAAGTGTATCCTTGTGAGAACCTGTTATCAATAGCACTGTTAAGTGTGTATCCTTGTGTGAACCTGTTATCAATAAAACTGTTAAGTGTGTATCCTTGTGGGAACCTGTTATTATCAATAACACTGTTAAGTGTGTATCCTTGTGGGAACCTGTTATCAATAAACTGTTAAGTGTGTATCCTTGTGGGAACCTGTTATCAATAACACTGTTAAGTGTATCCTTGTGGGAACCTGTTATCAATAAAACTGTTAAGTGTGTCCTTGTGGGAACCTGTTATCAATAAAACTGTTAAGTGTGTATCCTTGTGGGAACCTGTTATCAATAACACTGTTAAGAGTATCATTGTGGGAACCTGTTATCAATAACACTGCTAAGTGTATCTTTGTGGGAACCTGTTATCAATAAAACTGTTAAGTGTATCCTTGTGGGAACCTGTTATCAATAAACTGTTAAGTGTGTATCTTTGTGGGAACCTGTTATCAATAAACTGTTAAGTGTGTATCTTTAAGGGAACCTGTTATCAATAAAAATGTTAAGTGTGTATCCTTGTGGGAACCTGTTATCAATAACACTGTTAAGTGTGTATCCTTGTGGGGACCTGTTATCAATAAACTGTTAAGTGTGTATCTTTAAGGGAACCTGTTATCAATAGCACTGTTAAGTGTGTATCCTTGTGGGGACCTGTTATCAATAACATTGTTAAGTGTGTATCCTTGTGGGAACCTGTTATCAATAAAACTGTTAAGTGTGTCCTTGTGGGAACCTGTTATCAATAAAACTGTTAAGTGTGTATCCTTGTGGGAACCTGTTATCAATAACACTGTTAAGAGTATCCTTGTGGGAACCTGTTATCAATAACACTGCTAAGTGTATCTTTGTGGGAACCTGTTATCAATAAAACTGTTAAGTGTATCCTTGTGGGAACCTGTTATCAATAAACTGTTAAGTGTGTATCTTTGTGGGAACCTGTTATCAATAAACTGTTAAGTGTGTATCTTTAAGGGAACCTGTTATCAATAAAACTGTTAAGTGTGTATCCTTGTGGGAACCTGTTATCAATAACACTGTTAAGTTCGTCCTTGTGGGAACCTGTTATCAATAAAACTGTTAAGTGTATCCTTGTTGGAACCTGTTATCAATAAACTGTTAAGTTCGTCCTTGTGGGAACCTGTTATCAATAAACTGTTAAGTGTGTATCCTTGTGGGAACTTGTTATCAATAAACTGTTAAGTGTGTATCCTTGTGGGAACCTGTTATCAATAACACTGTTAAGTGTGTATCCTTGTGGGAACCTGTTATCAATAAACTGTTAAGTGTGTATCCTTGTGGGAACCTGTTATCAATAAAACTGTTAAGTGTATCCTTGTGAGAACCTGTTATCAATAGCACTGTTAAGTGTGTATCCTTGTGTGAACCTGTTATCAATAAAACTGTTAAGTGTGTATCCTTGTGGGAACCTGTTATTATCAATAACACTGTTAAGTGTGTATCCTTGTGGGAACCTGTCATCAATAACACTGTTAAGTGTTTCCTTGTGGGAACCTGTTATCAATAACACTGTTAAGTGTGTCCTTGTGGGAACCTGTTATCAATAACACTGTTAAGTGTGTATCTTTGTGGGAACCTGTTATCAATAACACTGTTAAGTGTGTATCTTTGTGGGAACCTGTTATCAATAACACTGTTAAGTATGTATCCTTGTGGGAACCTGTTATCAATAAAACTGTTAAGTGTGTGTCCTTGTGGGAACCTGTTATCAATAACATTGTTAAGTGTGTATCCTTGTGGGAACCTGTTATCAATAAAACTGTTAAGTGTGTCCTTGTGGGAACCTGTTATCAATAAAACTGTTAAGTGTGTATCCTTGTGGGAACCTGTTATCAATAAAACTGTTACGTGTGTATCCTTGTGGGAACCTGTTATCAATAAAACTGTTACGTGTGTATCCTTGTGGGAACCTGTTATCAATAAAACTGTTACGTGTGTATCCTTGTGGGAACCTGTTATTATCAATAACACTGTTACGTGTGTAACTTTGTGGGAACCTGTTATCAATAACACTGTTATGTGTTTATCCTTGTGGGAAGCTGTTATCAATAACGCTGTTAAGTGTGTATCCTTGTGGGAACCTGTTATCAATAAACTGTTAAGTGTATCCTTGTGGGAACCTGTTATCAATAACACTGTTAAGTGTGTATCCTTGTGGGAACCTGTTATCAATAACACTGTTAAGTGTGTGTCCTTGTGGGAACCTGTTATCAATAACACTGTTAAGTGTATGCTTGTGGGAACTTGTTATCAATAAACTGTTAAGTGTATCCTTGTGGGAACCTGTTATCAATAACACTGTTAAGTGTGTATCCTTGTGGGAACCTGTTATCAATAACACTGTTAAGTGTGTATCCTTGTGGGAACCTGTTATCAATAACACTGTTAAGTTCGTCCTTGTGGGAACCTGTTATCAATAAAACTGTTAAGTGTATGCTTGTGGGAACCTGTTATCAACAAATCTGTTAAGTGTATCCTTGTGTGAACCTGTTATCAATAAAACTGTTAAGTGTGTATCATTGTGGGAACCTGTTATCAATAACACTATTAAGAGTATCCTTGTGGGAACCTGTTATCAATAACACTGTTAAGTGTATCTTTGTGGGAACCTGTTATCAATAAAACTGTTAAGTGTATCCTTGTGGGAACCTGTTATCAATAAACTGTTAAATGTGTATCTTTGTGGGAACCTGTTATCAATAAACTGTTAAGTGTGTATCTTTAAGGGAACCTGTTATCAATAAAACTGTTAAGTGTGTATCCTTGTGGGAACCTGTTATCAATAACACTGTTAAGTTCGTCCTTGTGGGAACCTGTTATCAATAAAACTGTTAAGTGTATCCTTGTGGGAACCTGTTATCAATAAACTGTTAAGTTCGTCCTTGTGGGAACCTGTTATCAATAAACTGTTAAGTGTGTATCCTTGTGGGAACTTGTTATCAATAAACTGTTAAGTGTGTATCCTTGTGGGAACCTGTTATCAATAACACTGTTAAGTGTGTATCCTTGTGGGGACCTGTTATCAATAACATTGTTAAGTGTATCCTTGTGGGAACCTGTTATCAATAACACTGTTAAGTGTGTATCTTTGTGGGAACCTGTTATCAATAACACTGTTAAGTGTGTATCCTTGTGGGAACCTGTTATCAATAACACTGTTAAGTGTGTATCCTTGTGGGAACCTGTTATCAATAACACTGTTAAGTGTGTATCCTTGTGGGAACCTGTTATCAATAACACTGTTAAGTGTGTATCCTTGTGGGAACCTGTTATCAATAAACTGTTAAGTGTATCCTTGTGGGAACCTGTTATCAATAACACTGTTAAGTGTATCCTTGTGGGAACCTGTTATCAATAACACTGTTAAGTGTGTATCTTTGTGGGAACCTGTTATCAATAACACTGTTAAGTGTGTATCCTTGTGGGAACCTGTTATCAATAACACTGTTAAGTGTGTATCTTTGTGGGAACCTGTTATCAATAACACTGTTAAGTGTGTATCCTTGTGGGAACCTGTTATCAATAAAACTGTTAAGTGTGTATCCTTGTGGGAACCTGTTATCAATAAACTGTTAAGTGTATCCTTGTGGGAACCTGTTATCAATAACACTGTTAAGTGTGTGTCCTTGTGGGGAACTGTTATCAATAACATTGTTAAGTGTATCCTTGTGGGAACCTGTTATCAATAAAACTGTTAAGTGTATCCTTGTGGGAACCTGTTATCAATAACACTGTTAAGTGTGTCCTTGTGGGAACCTGTTATCAATAACACTGTTAAGTGTGTATCCTTGTGAGAACCTGTTATCAATAAAACTGTTAAGTGTGTATCCTTGTGGGAACCTGTTATCAATAACACTGTTAAGTGTGTATCTTTGTGGGAACCTGTTATCAATAACACTGTTAAGTGTGTATCCTTGTGGGGAACTGTTATCAATAACACTGTTAAGTGTGTATCCTTGTGGGGAACTGTTATCAGTAACACTGTTAAGTGTGTATCCTTGTGGGGAACTGTTATCAATAACACTGTTAAGTGTGTATCCTTGTGGGAACCTGTTATCAATAAAACTGTTACGTGTGTATCCTTGTGGGAACCTGTTATTATCAATAACACTGTTAAGTGTGTAACTTTGTGGGAACCTGTTATCAATAACACTGTTAAGTGTTTATCCTTGTGGGAAGCTGTTATCAATAACACTGTTAAGTTCGTCCTTGTGGGAACCTGTTATCAATAAAACTGTTAAGTGTATGCTTGTGGGAACCTGTTATCAACAAATCTGTTAAGTGTATCCTTGTGTGAACCTGTTATCAATAAAACTGTTAAGTGTGTATCATTGTGGGAACCTGTTATCAATAACACTGTTAAGAGTATCCTTGTGGGAACCTGTTATCAATAACACTGTTAAGTGTATCTTTGTGGGAACCTGTTATCAATAAAACTGTTAAGTGTATCCTTGTGGGAACCTGTTATCAATAAACTGTTAAGTGTGTATCTTTGTGGGAACCTGTTATCAATAAACTGTTAAGTGTGTATCTTTAAGGGAACCTGTTATCAATAAAACTGTTAAGTGTGTATCCTTGTGGGAACCTGTTATCAATAACACTGTTAAGTTCGTCCTTGTGGGAACCTGTTATCAATAAAACTGTTAAGTGTATCCTTGTGGGAACCTGTTATCAATAAACTGTTAAGTTCGTCCTTGTGGGAACCTGTTATCAATAAACTGTTAAGTGTGTATCCTTGTGGGAACTTGTTATCAATAAACTGTTAAGTGTGTATCCTTGTGGGAACCTGTTATCAATAACACTGTTAAGTGTGTATCCTTGTGGGAACCTGTTATCAATAAACTGTTAAGTGTGTATCCTTGTGGGAACCTGTTATCAATAAAACTGTTACGTGTGTATCCTTGTGGGAACCTGTTATCAATAACACTGTTAAGTGTGTATCCTTGTGGGAACCTGTTATCAATAACACTGTTAAGTGTGTAACTTTGTGGGAACCTGTTATCAATAAAACTGTTACGTGTGTATCCTTGTGGGAACCTGTTATCAATAACACTGTTAAGTGTGTATCCTTGTGGGAACCTGTTATCAATAACACTGTTAATGTGTATCCTTGTGGGAACCTGTTATCAATAAAACTGTTACGTGTGTATCCTTGTGGGAACCTGTTATCAATAACACTGTTACGTGTGTATCCTTGTGGGAACCTGTTATCAATAACATTGTTAAGTGTATCCTTGTGGGAACCTGTTATCAATAACACTGTTACGTGTGTATCCTTGTGGGAACCTGTTATCAATAACATTGTTAAGTGTATCCTTGTGGGAACCTGTTATCAATAACACTGTTAAGTGTGTAACTTTGTGGGAACCTGTTATCAATAACACTGTTAAGTGTGTATCCTTGTGGGGAACTGTTATCAATAACACTGTTAAGTGTGTATCCTTGTGGGAACCTGTTATCAATAAAACTGTTACGTGTGTATCCTTGTGGGAACCTGTTATTATCAATAACACTGTTATGTGTTTATCCTTGTGGGAACCTGTTATCAATAAAGCTGTTAAGTGTGTGTCCTTGTGGGAACCTGTTATCAATAACGCTGTTAAGTATGTATCCTTGTGGGAACCTGTTATCAATAAAACTGTTAAGTGTGTGTCCTTGTGGGAACCTGTTATCAATAACACTGTTAAGTGTATGCTTGTGGGAACTTGTTATCAATAAACTGTTAAGTGTATCCTTGTGGGAACCTGTTATCAATAAACTGTTAAGTTCGTCCTTGTGGGAACCTGTTATCAATAAAACTGTTAAGTGTGTGTCCTTGTGGGAACCTGTTATCAATAACGCTGTTAAGTATGTATCCTTGTGGGAACCTGTTATCAATAAAACTGTTAAGTGTGTGTCCTTGTGGGAACCTGTTATCAATAACACTGTTAAGTGTATGCTTGTGGGAACTTGTTATCAATAAACTGTTAAGTGTATCCTTGTGGGAACCTGTTATCAATAACACTGTTAAGTGTGTATCCTTTTTGGAACCTGTTATCAATAACACTGTTAAGTGTGTGTCCTTGTGGGAACCTGTTATCAATAACACTGTTAAGTGTGTATCCTTGTGGGAACCTGTTATCAATAACACTGTTAAGTTCGTCCTTGTGGGAACCTGTTATCAATAAAACTGTTAAGTGTATGCTTGTGGGAACCTTTTATCAACAAAACTGTTAAGTGTATGCTTGTGGGAACCTGTTATCAATAACACTGTTAAGTGTGTATCCTTGTGGGAACCTGTTATCAATAAAACTGTTAAGTGTGTATCCTTGTGGGAACCTGTTATCAATAACACTGTTAAGTGCGTATCCTTGTGGGGAACTGTTATCAATAAAACTGTTAAGTGTGTATCCTTGTGGGAACCTGTTATCAATAACACTGTTAAGTGCGTATCCTTGTGGGGAACTGTTATCAATAAAACTGTTAAGTGTGTATCCTTGTGGGAACCTGTTATCAATAACACTGTTAAGTGCGTATCCTTGTGGGAACCTGTTATCAATAAAACTGTTAAGTGTATTTATATGGGAACACTGTTATTAATGAAAGAATTCATGCATAATCATGAATAATTACTCACCTCTGTCACCAAGGGAGGCTTTCTGGCCGACACCACTAACACACAAGAAAGAAATGTTACCATGGTGATGAGATGAGGTATAGCGGCCATTATGGTATAGACATTACCGCTTTGCCTGGGTGTCGACTATTAATCCTCTTGATACAATGACTACATTTAAGTCGGTCAAATATCCTACTGCAGCCGGTGACATTTAAAAACAACTCTTGTGGAGACATTTGGCAATAAATACTCATCCCGTCCATCAGAACTCCGGGCACGTGACGAGGTGAAATGTCGGAAAGCTGATGATCAACTGGTGTCACGGTAACATGATATAATCATGTTTATCTCTGTAGACTGAATGTGAGTGAAGACAATTTTGACAAAATAAATTTCATGTTTATGATAGAAGTTTTATGACACAACCAATATGATAATTAAGAGTGTGACGTTTCCATGACTACACTGTCACTTTCATCAGACTAATGACCAATATGAAGTTTATTAGCACTGTATTATGTAGTGTCCGAGATATACTCTTTCGTCATAGTCATGATTCTATTGACACTAAGTTGGAAAATAATGTGACGAGATGGTAAAAATGAAATAGATTCAAACAAGTGTACGAGATGGTATGATGTACTGTAGCCGAATCTTCTACGGTTTGTATAACACTTGACCATAGATGTCCGCGAGTTTGTGGCCCCGTCGTCCCTGTTTAGTACTGGACCGCTGTGGTATATCCAGATGGCCTCCCTGATCAGCCGCCTTGACAGGTTGTTTTCCCTATCGACACTTTTTGAATCCCCCCAGTCAATTATGTGGTTTTGCTTCACAGAATGGTCTGTACGTGCCGATTTCTTGAGCTTGGACTGAGATTGCTTCCTCTCTAATCTGGTTTATTTTTTGCCTTCTTGGGATTCCACGTCTTTCTGGTATCGTTAAATCGGACCCAAAATCTTCTGCCCTCTCGTTTTGTTCTTTTCTTTGGTGTTCTGCCTCCTGGTCGTCTCTGTGCTTTCCTTAAGGTCGCTGTTAACTTTCTGGATTGCCCAGTCGGGGTAACAACATCTGTTTACAGCGCTATAGATGTAAGTATACTCTTGCTTCTTGTCTTGATCTTTTGTGACAATCGTTTCACATCTGTTGAGCAGAGTTCGTACCACGCCCAATTTCTGGTGTAAGGGGTGATGTGATTGGACGTTGGGGTATTGGTCTGTGTGAGTCTTTTTCCTATAGACCAATACTCTGATAGTTCTGTTATCTTTCTTAACCAGGAGAGTATCAAGAAATGGTATAGTGGTATCTGTTTCTTCTTCACAGGTGAACTTGACGCTGTTGGCAGTATCTACAGTGGTGATATGTGCAGTCAAATCCTTGTGTGACCCCTTCTTCACTATTTCCAAAATGTCATCAACATATCGTTTCCACAGGCTAGGTTTGCATTCCATAGGGACCATGGCTATAACATCCCTTTCCAGGTGCCCCACGAATAAATTGGTCACAATCGGAGACATTAGACTGCCCATGGCTGTACCAAACCTTGTTTGAGTTTTGATAAGATAGATACTAGTCGCCGTTTGAATCTCTGGGTAGTGTTGTTCTAAGTCTGTCATATGTGTTACTGTCGTCGGGCAAAGCGACAGCTTGGTTCTCATATTCGTCAGTGTCCGCGACAACTGTGTGTTGTCCTTGTCTGCTGGTAAAATCATCATTGATTTGTCCTTGCTTTGTTGTCCGAGTGCCAGGCGTTCTTCCTTTGATATGTTGTATACTAATTTCGTAGATTTTAATAAACCGGTCAAACACGCCTGTTCTGTGGCCAATCATCTATGACCAAGTGTAAGCGTAGCCGATTCGACTACAGTACATCTTACCAACTCGTCACACTTGTTTGATTCTTTCTTATTTTTACCATCTCGTCCCACTATTTTCGAACTCTGTGTCAATAGGAACATAATTTAGACGAAACATCCTTCAGAGTATATTGAATCTTGTACCATCTCCGTTCGACACTACATACAACAGTGCTAATACGCCGCACATTGGTCATCACATCAGTCTGATGAAGGTGACAGTGTAGTCATCGAAACGTCATTCTCTTAAATGTCATATTGGTTGTGTCATATAACTTCTATAATATCTACTTTACAAACCTGAAGACAATGTTCCAGAATATATCTCATGTGTGTTTCTTAATCATTGAGGTAGTTGTAAACAAGATGATAAAATAAAACAAAGTAAAACCACACAGCAAGAGGCACATTGGGCTGACCTGTCACCTCAGTCTTATATAGGACCCTAGGGTCACGAAATGCCCAATTTTGGTAAAGCATTTTAAGACCTTCCAGCTTTGAAGGGTATTTCATTCTACCTTTCTTCGGAATTGAGAAGAAATTTTGTTTTGAAATTGCAGTCAATTCGACCCCTTTTGGACCCGCCCATCAGCCCCTGGCAGTTAGCAGACATATACAACTGCAGTTGTTTGTTTACGAAATAATGAAACCATATGTAACCTTATTCAGATTTCCATTTACCTATTTTGACCATTACCGCTAACAATGTAAGTGACCAGACGGATTTAACTTGGGTGTAGTGTATTTTCGTGATGTTTCTGCCATTATGATGTAAATCTCACCATGACTAAATTACTAACAAATGTTATTTCATGAGAAGTTCATTTCATATGGCACTGAACAATATCGACAGGAATCTGTTAAAATCACTGTCCCCACGATATGTGATATGATGTCAAATTGTATCATCATTTTGATATTAACAGTCCAATATATACAAAAGATCATTTTCAGTGTTTCCAAATATGTTCTCAATATGACCCGGTCAGGATTGGGAATCCATGATAACATAAGTAAGTTATTACCTTGTTTTACATGTCGTCATCATTATGGGATTCTGTCTTGATTAACCTCGTCGGTATCGTCTATGAATCAGGTAACACTTATCATCCTTGTACATGGATTCATTACGTCTACGATTGTGAGCTAGAAGGGTCATTAGCCCTCTACCGGTGAAAACAGAGAGACTTATAGGTCTCCTGTCTTTCTGTCTGTCCGTCCATCAGTCTGTTTTTTGCACTTTTCTCAGTCATGCTTCAAGGTATGTTGTTGAAAGTTGGTATGAAAAAGCTACAGATCAAATATCTGGTTTCATGGTTTTTGGGTCAAGGTCAAGGTCACTGTTACCATTTTTAGCGGGCGCTGGTATGAAATATGTTTTGCTTCAGGCAATACTCTCAGAATGTTTTTGTTCAGTCATTATGGAGTAACCTGTTAATATGTCCAGACGTGGGAGACGTTTTTGGTACCAATTACCTTCATCCTCTATCACTAGTGTTTCATCCTTAACTATTATGATGGCTATAAATATAATTCCGTTGGTTTACAAACAATTTGGACTCTGTTATGTTACTTGATAAGTACCAGTCACTTATGTTTTCGAGTGTATCTTACCTCTAGTATACAAGTAGCATTATCAATTCTACAGTACATTGTTTATTTGTGAAGTCTTGAATTGAAATCTTGATGTGTGGTCACGTGATAATTTGTTATTTATCCCGAAATGTTTATGAAAATTTGCTGTTTTGTTGATTTTGTGTTTGAGTCGACTATAAGTTTTGTTGATTTTGTCTTTTGAGTCGAGTATAAGTTTTGTTGATTTTGTATTTGAGTCGAGTAGACCCTTTTTTTATTTTGTCTTTGATTTGAATCGAGTATCAGTTTGGTTGACATTTTTGTGGCGCCTTTAACGGCGTGTTTAGGTTCATGATGTTTATGAAAATATTTTGAATAGGACATTGTATGTATTACTAACTCACATTTTATGTATAACCATAAGCGTCTGCTTCTTGTTTGCATTAATAGAACAAAAATATTAACCCCTTCTACAATATCAACAAGTCGATGAGGAGTCAGCTTCGATTCACTTACAATTAAAGTTCAATCCGACTAAAAATTCACACAAACTTCAGTAACGTACCTTGGTTTAGAATCCTTAAATAAACAATGCATGCTATATTTCTGTCGTGTGACAATGATTTAAAAATGCAAAAATGGACCAAAAGCGGTCGTGATAGTCGACGATGGATCGACTGTGGAACGGAAGTAGTTTGTATATTTTAGAGTGGAATGCAAGAAGCAATCTGATTGGTCGACAGCTCTATGACCAGTACTAACAAAAACTGTCGACCAATCAACAGCCTACTTCCTTTCTATGATGCATCGTCTGATATGCGAGTGTTACACCTTGTTAGTATAGTAAAAGTAAGGGTTACTATTTTCTATAAATAAACGCCTGTGGTATTATTAATTCACATAATATACAATATCTAACTCACAATATTAAAAACGCCATTTGAAGAAGTAAAAACCAACACACCTGATCCTCCAATCCCATCTTATATGATAAAACTATTATTCAACAGCATCGGTGCGTAACAGTGTAAGAGAATCTTGATACATTTCCACTACATATAAATAAATATCTCTACAATAGTGAACATAATCCAGCCCTACACACGTGTGTCACATACAAAAGTGTTATTGTTCAAATATGTCTACCTTGTATATCAAAAATTAATAACATCCAGGATAAACCAGGCATGAACATAGACTCCGGACTATTATTCATAGAAATATATTTATAAAAGATTTCTTTTGTCTCAAAAATAGGATTTTGAATAGATGAGTTGCCGATTTGTTATCAAGTCCGACTTCGAACAATTAGAGTAGTGCAGGGAAATGCTGACGTCATGTAATGTTACGTCACGCTAGAGTGACCATTACACGATTTATCATGTTCACTTTCAAGGACAAAAAGTTCATAACCTTGGCAAAGATAACGCACGATGTACGTAAACACTATATTCCAACTTTCACGCACTTCCGGTATAAATTCCTCTCCAATCGCTGTCTCCCAGACACTCATTAACACTTTTATATATACAGCGAAATATTCAATGTCAAATCCGTCGAAGGTGGCGTGTCGGGCACCAAGCATCAGCAATGTCTGTTGAATTTCAGTTTTAGGCTTCTCCAAACTATCCACAACTGAATCGACCACCTGCATGAATTTCGTCACGTGATCCAAAAAAATCTTCGATTGTTTCAGGTTATTTTCGTCCATATACCTGAAATTATTAAAAAAAAGATTTTAAAGCTGACAGTGCAAGTTTAAAAGCATCCAATTGAGATAAAAAAAAATAATACATGTACAGATTTCCAAAAATTGTTCACGAGACAACTTTTACGTTTCTAATTTTAAATTTCTCCACTGACACTGTCTCTCATCAAGTCCCCACTGACACTGTCTCTCATCAAGTCCCCACTGACACTGTCTCTCATCAAGTCCTCACTGACACTGTCTCTCATCAAGTCCTCACTGACACTGTCTCTCATCATCTCTCATCAAGTCTCCACAGACACTGTCTCTCATCAAGTCCCCACTGACACTGTCTCTAATCAAGTCCCCACTGACACTATCTCTCATCAAGTCCCCACTGACACTGTCTCTCATCAAGTCCTCACTGACACTATCTCTCATCAAGTCCCCACTGACACTGTCTCACAGCAAGTCCCCACTGACACTCTCTCATCAAGTCCTCACTGACACTGTCTCTCATCAAGTCCTCACTGACACTGTCTCTCATCAAGTCCTCACTGACACTGTCTCACATCAAGTCCCCACTGACACTGTCTCTCATCAAGTCCCCACTGACACTGTCTCTCATCAAGTCCCCACAGACACTGTCTCTCATCAAGTCCCCACTGACACTGTCTCTCATCAAGTCCCCACTGACACTGTCTCTCATCAAGTCCCCACTGACACTGTCTCTCATCAAGTCCTCACTGACACTGTCTCTCATCAAGTCCCCACTGACACTCTCTCATCAAGTCCTCACTGACACTGTCTCTGATCAAGTCCCCACTGACACTGTCTCTCATCAAGTCCTCACTGACACTGTCTCTCATCAAGTCCCCACTGACACTTTCTCTCATCAAGTCCCCACTGACACTGTCTCTAATCAAGTCCCCACTGACATTGTCTCTCATCAAGTCCCCACTGACACTGTCTCTCATCAAGTCCCCACTGACACTGTCTCTCATCAAGTCCTCAATGACACCGTCTCTCATCAAGTCCCCACTGACACTGTCTCTCATCAAGTCCCCACTGACACTCTCTCTCATCAGGTCCTCACTGACACTGTCTCTCATCAAGTCCCCACTGACACTGTCTCTCATCAAGTCCCCACTGACACTGTCTCTCATCAAGTCCCCACTGACACTGTCTCTCATCAAGTCCCCACTGACACTGTCTCTCATCAAGTCCCCACTGACACTATATCTCATAAAGTCCCCACTGACACTGTCTCTCATCAAGTCCCCACTTACACTGTCTCTCATAAAGTCCCCACTGACACTGTCTCTCATCAAGTCCCCACTGACACTGTCTCTCATCAAGTCCCCACTGACACTGTCTTTCATCAAGTCCCCACTGACACTATCTCTCATCAAGTCTCCACTGACATTGTCTCTCATCAAGTCCCCACTTACACTGTCTCTCATCAAGTCCCCACTGACACTGTCTCTCATCAAGTCTCCACTGACACTGTCTCTCATCAAGTCCCCACTGACACTGTCTCTCATCAAGTCTCCACTGACACTGTCTCTCATCAAGTCCCCACTGACACTGTCTCTCATCAAGTCTCCACTGACACTGTCTCTCATCAAGTCCCCACTGACACTGTCTCTCATCAAGTCTCCACTGACACTGTCTCTCATCAAGTCCCCACTGACACGGTCTTTCATCAAGTCCCCACTGACACTGTCTCTCATCAGGTCTCCACTGACATTGTCTCTCATCAAGTCCCCACTTACACTGTCTCTCATCAAGTCTCCACTGACACTGTCTCTCATCAAGTCCCCACTGACACTGTCTCTCATCAAGTCTCCACTGACACTGTCTCTCATCAAGTCTCCACTGACACTGTCTCTCATCAAGTCCCCACTGACACTGTCTCTCATCAAGTCCCAACTGACACTGTCTCTCATCAAGTCCCCACTGACACTGTCTCTCATCAAGTCCCCACTGACACTGTCTCTCATCATCTCTCATCAAGTCCCCACTGACACTGTCTCTCATCAAGTCCCCACTGACACTGTCTCTCATCAAGTCCCACCTAACACTGTCTCTCATCAAATCCCCACTGACACTGTCTCTCATCAAGTCCCCACTGACACTGTCTCTCATCAAGTCCCCACTGACACTGTCTCTCATCATCTCTCATCAAGTCCCACCTAACACTGTCTCTCATCAAGTCCTCACTGACACTGTCTCTCATCAAGTCCCCACTGACACTGTCTCTCATCAAGTCCTCACTTACACTGTCTCTCATCAAGTCCCCACTTACACTGTCCCTCATCAAGTCTCCACAGACACTGTCTCTCATCAAGTCCCCACTGACACTGTCTCTCATCAAGTCCCCACTGACACTGTCTCTCATCAAGTCCCCACTGACACTGTCTCTCATCATCTCTCATCAAGTCCCACCTAACACTGTCTCTCATCAAGTCCCCACTGACACTGTCTCTCATCAAGTCCCCACTGACACTGTCTCTCATCAAGTCCCCACTGACACTGTCTCTCATCAATTTCCCCACTGACACTGTCTCTCATCAAGTCCCCACTGACACTGTCTCTCATCAAGTCCCCACTGACACTGTCTCTCATCAGGTCCTCACTGACACTGTCTCTCATCAAGTCCCTACTGATACTGTCTCTCATCAGGTCCTCACTGACACTGTCCCTCATCAAGTCCCCACTTACACTGTCTCTCATCAAGTCCCCACTAACACTGTCCCTCATCAAGCCCCCACTGACACTGTCTCTCATCAAGTCCTCACTTACACTGTCTCTCATCAGGTCCTCACTGACACTGTCTCTTATCAAGTCCTCACTGACACTGTTTCTCATCAAGTCCCCACTGAAACCATCTTCGCTAGTAAAGGCTTCTGATTATTGCACTACAAGAACCCTTGACGGATATAGTCGTGTTGAAACCGTCGTACCCTGGAATCTCAGGGCATGCAATCAAATCGCGTTTTACATTCACCGATAAAGTAAATCGGTAACGCTAGTTTTGATTGGTCGAAAATTTCATGGTTAAAGGATGGTAATTTCGAATCTCCACTAGAGGGCCAGAATTGACACCTATTTCTGCCAAGGGTTCATGGAATGCAACGCAATCAGTAGCATTGACTAGCGGAGATGCACTGACACTGCCTCTCATCAAGTCCCCACTGACACTGCATCTGATTAAGTCTGACCCGTACATCAGCCGGGAGACGTTGCTGTATTGGAATTTCGGGATAATGTCTTCGTAAACACTCTGGTCATATGAGAACGAGTGAAACGAGACTATGATAGGAGAAAATAAAGCACAGAAAATGACAATGATTCTAAAGTAAAAGACAAAAACCCGCGATCATCTCGGGGCAGCCACAAATGGACGGCGCTAACGACAAGCAGTCAGTAAATGCTGTCCCCATAGCAACACGTTGAGCATGTGCGTGTTCCTTTCTTGTCTGACTCCTCTGCCTTTATTTGTGCACCTCTCGTGTGAGCTTGGCTGTTCCGAGGATGTTTTTATACGAACAAAGACAGTCGGGATCGCTGTGTTATAATAACTGGTACACAGACGAGGTGAATCCTATTGTGATTTCACTTGTTACTACCCCAATAAATACTTACGAGAAATTCTTAAAGACGCCTTTGATCCTCGGTTCCTCCAGGAATATCCTCAGGAAGACCTTCTCTCCGATCCCAGGCATGTCGCGTGCCAGGATCGGCCACGTGCTTCGTATAGTGTCTATCTGGTTGTCGGAGAAATCGGCCGCCTCGTCCTCACCACCAATGACGTCATTTACCTCAACACTCTTACTGACGTCACATCCCATCCTGTGACGACGATTGGCTTACACACATCATACGTCCTGTCTGAAATGATATTTAACGATTAAGATTTTTCCTTGATGATTAGGACAGGAACTTACAGTTTAGAAATACTGTTGTGGTTTACTTAAGACGGTGGTATATTTAGTACGGGGGTACATTAATTACGGGGGTACATTTATGACGGTGGTACATTTAGGACGGTGGTACATTTAGTACGGTGGTACATTTAGGACGGTGGTACATTTAGGACGGTGGTACATTAAGGACGGTGGTACATTAAGGACGGTGGTACATTTAGTACGGTGGTACATTAAGGACGGTGGTACATTTAGTACGGTGGTACATTTAGTACGGTGGTACATTAAGGACGGTGGTACATTTAGGACGGTGGTAAATTTAGGATGGTGGTACATTAAGGACGGTGGTACATTTAGGATGGTGGTACATTAAGGACGGTGGTACATTAAGGACGGTGGTACATTTAGTACGGTGGTACATTAAGGACGGTGGTACATTTAGTACGGTGGTACATTTAGTACGGTGGTACATTAAGGACGGTGGTACATTAAGGACGGTGGTACATTAAGGACGGTGGTACATTAAGGACGGTGGTACATTAAGGACGGTGGTACATTTAGGACATTAACAATGTTGTTTTCTTTATCAGTTATCTCCAGCGCTCGATATATTTTCTCTATGGCTCGGCCTAGATCTTACACTAAAGGATCAAGGTAAGATTAAAAGGGTGGGTCTGTGCTGTCGTGGTTATGACTTTGAGTGAGATACTATACTCTAGTTGCTCAGGATGACATACGACTGGCTCCCGTATGTTGTTCAGTGAGGTATTCACCAACTACTACAAGGAGACACCGCTCAAAATAACCCTGGCTGCTCACGAGGCGATAATCCAAAAACACAAAAATGAATCAAACCTTGGTACAAACTAATAAAGCACACACACTTTGTGTCAATCAATACATTAAGTTAGAATGTGTAAGTGGATGCTTATTACGGTAGCATACTTACGATATGGACAATATCTGTACATTTCCTTCTTTTACATTATCATACCTTTCCTTATTTTACATTATTATACCTTTCCTTATTTTACATTATCATACCTTTCCTTATTTTACATTATTAATACTTGAGCAGACCGGGCAGTGAGTGACATGGAGCAGACCGGGCCGGAGGGGACGACAGACCGGGTCCGTGAGTGGACAGTGTAGGATACCGGGCCGTAGGGTGTACAGTAGGAGACATGTCCGGAGGGGACAGGCAGACCGGGCCGGAGGGTACAGGAGGAGACCTTGCCGGCGGCGGACAGAGTAGACGCTGGCCTAGGGGACAGGAGTCAGACCTTCCGGGGATTACAGTATCATACCGTGCCGTAGGGGACAGAGCAGACCGGGCCGGAGGGGACAAGGAGGACGGGACATCTCGGAGGGGACAGGAGAGACCGGGCCGGAGGGACAGGAGAGACCGGCGGAGGGGACAGGAAACCGGCCGGAGGGGACATGGAGCAGACCTGGCCGGAGGGGACAGGAGGCAGACCGGGCCGAGGGTGACAGGAGCAGACCGGCCGAGTTTACAGACAACCCCGGGGGGAAACTATACTCTAGTTGCTCATCCTTATTTTACATTATTATACCTTTCCTTATTTTACATTATCATACCTTTCCTTATTTTACATTATCATACCTTTCATTATTTTACATTATCATACCTTTCCTTATTTTACATTATCATACCTTTCCTTATTTTACATTATTATACCTTTCCTTATTTTACATTATTATACATTTCCTTATTTTACATTATCATACCTTTCCTTATTTTACATTATTATACCTTTCCTTCTTTTACATTATTATACCTTTCCTTATTTTACATTATCATACCTTTCCTTATTTTACATTATCATACCTTTCCTTATTTTACATTATCATACCTTTCCTTATTTTACATTATTATACCTTTCCTTATTTTACATTATCATACCTTTCCTTATTTACATTATTATACCTTTCCTTATTTTCCATTATTACACCTTTCCTTATTTTACATTATCATACCTTTCCTTATTTTACATTATCATACCTTTCATTATTTTACATTATCATACCTTTCCTTATTTTACATTATCATACCTTTCCTTATTTTACATTATTATACCTTTCCTTATTTACATTATTATACATTTCCTTATTTTACATTATCATACCTTTCCTTATTTTACATTATTATACCTTTCCTTCTTTTACATTATTATACCTTTCCTTATTTTACATTATCATACCTTTCCTTATTTTACATTATCATACCTTTCCTTATTTTACATTATTATACCTTTCCTTATTTTACATTATTATACCTTTCCTTATTTTACATTATCATACCTTTCCTTATTTTACATTATTATACCTTTCCTTATTTTCCATTATTACACCTTTCCTTATTTTACATTATTATACCTTTCCTTATTTTACATCATCATACTTTTCCTTATTTTACAATATTAAACCTTTCCTTATTTTACATTATTATACCTTTCCTTGTTTGACATTATTATACCTTTCCTTATTTTATATTATTATACCTTTCCTTATTTTACACTATTATATCTTTCCTTATTTTACATTATCATACATTTCCTTATTTTACATTATTATACCATTCCTGATTTTTCATAAATGTGCTATTAACCCATAATGATCTATTTAACCCGTATTTAAACTTGTAGATTTTTTTGTTTGTTTTGTTTTTGTAACTCTGATTGGACAATGCATTTGTCATATCCATTCGGATTGTCTCTACCACTTTCCCTTGAAAATCGTTCAAATGATTGCTACATGCACATTTCAGGAAATGGCTTCATCTACAAGATTCGATAATCTGGATGAAGAGGCGTTGAAGATGATCGTTTCTGAAAAGACAGCGCTAACACACAACAAATAATAAAACGGCAGTCAACATACATTGTAGTGAAAGACTATGATCGGGGACAACATCAGGCCCTGGGAACACTGGAGGATATATAAACACTCTATATGTTCGGGGACAACATCAGGCCCTGGGAACACTGGAGGATATATAAACACTCTATATGTTCGGGGACAACATCAGGCCCTGGGAACACTGGAGGATATATAAACACTGTATATGTTCGGGGACAACATCAGGCCCTGGGAACACTGGAGGATATATAAACATTGTATATGTTCGGGGACAACATCAGGCCCTTGGGACACTGGAGGATATATAAACACTGTATATGTTCGGGGACAACACCAGGCCCTGGGAACACTGGAGGATATATAAACACTGTATATGTTCGGGGACAACATCAGGCCCTGGGACCACTGGAGGATATATAAACACTGTATATGTTCGGGGACAACATCAGGCCCTGGGAACACTGGAGGATATAAAACACTGTATATGATCGGGGACAACATCAGGCCCTGGGAACACTGGAGGATATATAAACACTGTATATGTTCGGGGACAACATCAGGCCCTGGGAACACTGGAGGATATATAAACACTGTATATGTTCGGGGAAAACATCAGGCCCTGGGGACACTGGAGGATATATAAACACTGTATATGTTCGGGGACAACATCAGGCCCTGGGAACACTGGAGGATATATAAACACTGTATATGATCGGGGACAACATCAGGCCCTGGGAACACTGGGGGATATATAAACACTGTATATTTTCGGGGACAACATCAGGCCCTGGGAACACTGGGGGATATATAAACACTGTATATGTTGGGGGACAACATCAGGCCCTGGGAACACTGAAGGATATATAAACACTGTATATGTTCGGGGACAACATCAGGCCCTGGGGACACTGGAGGATATATAAACACTGTATATGTTCGGGGACAACATCAGGCCCTGGGAACACTGGAGGATATATAAACGCTGTATATGTTCGGGGACATCATCAGGCCCTGGGAACACTGGAGGATATATAAACACTGTATATGTTCGGGGACAACATCAGGCTCTGGTAGAACTTAAGGATATATAAACACTGGTAAGAGAGGCGGACTAATTTAATTCCGGATGAAATAAAACAGCTATTGTATTGGTATTTCTGAAAATAACACTTGTATTGTTCTCGTTTCCGTGAACTATTTTCCAGGGCGAAGCCGAGGGAAATAGTTATTGTTTTGAGGGACAATAAAAGTGTTATTTCCCCCGCACCTATTAAATTCAGGTTCACAATTGATTAAGGAGTACCCGGAGAAAAACCACCGACCTACGGTCAGTACCTGGCAATTGCCCCACGTAGGTTTCGAACTCGCAACCCAGAGGTGGAGGGCTAGTGATAAAGTGTCGGGACACCTTAACCACTCGACCACCTCGGCCCCCTGCACCTGGACGACTATTAACCTGCTATAGTATGTAAAAATTACTGGTCAAAAGTCTAGACGTCACCTATAAAACCGAGAACACATAGTTAAACCATCTTTATAGACCGGTACTGGTATTGTAAAATACCAATCTGTAAACCTCCATAATTAGGTTTCAGGGTCAACATATTCCTTCGCCTGTTCACTGTGAAATCGTGTAATTGAAATGATCTGTCCATGTTGATCTGGTAACCACACTAATTAACCCGGATCGATAAGACACGGTTATAAGGATTAATTCCAATCCGCCTGAGGGTGATCAAATAGCCTGGAATCCCCTCCTTGATTGGACTAACATGACGGCTGTTATATCCCGGTAGTGGGGCCGATACCACAAAAAAGTATTCCACCTTCATTAGCAACATAACGTACTAACAAGAAAAAATGGCGTTTTATCGATAGTAGTCTTAGTCTCCAGTTATATGATGACGTCATAATGACACAGAAATAACCGTAACCTTTCCATAAGCAACCAATTACGTTGTGTTGAAATTGACCCACCGCCAACATGGCCGACACCTATTCATGGATCGGTGTAAACAATGTGTCTGTCGGCAGAGTTTGTTAGCCATGTCTCATGTACTGTTAAAGTACAAACTTAAAACGCGACGCACATGAAAAACCATCTATTGTTAAGCGAACCAGCGACAATGTACCACGAAACCAACTGTTTGTTTACTTTCTGATCACGTCACACATTCGTTATTGACAGTGTACAGTTTGTACATCAGTACTCCTTACGAACTGCATTGTCCAATGATTTCACGTGCTTTCTAATAAATTAGTAGGGGGGTCTTAATTGTACAACCAACATTTTAAATGCAAATGAACTATGACCTGCTAAGACATGGGTAAGCTAGTAACTATGGCCTTTGATCACGCGCAAACCCGTATAATTATGTAAGTAAAGATAGATTTGTATTCGAAGAAACAGTTGATATTTAAAAGGGACACTGAAAAATCTGTATCGTTTTTGAGCTCTTACCTGTTATTATGTCCCCCAAACAAAAACTTGTATCATCATTGAGTTTGTACCTGTTATCATGTCCCCCAAACAAAAACTTGTATCATCATTGAGTTCTAACTGTTATCATGTCCCCCAAACAAAAACTTGTATCATCATTGAGTTCTAACTGTCATCATGTCCCCCAAACAAAAACTTGTATCATCATTGAGTTCTAACTGTCATCATGTCCTCAAACAAAAACTTGTATCATCATTGAGTTCTAACTGTTACCATGTCCCCAAACAAAAACTTGTATCATCATTGAGTTCTAACTGTCATCATGTCCCCCAAACAAAAACTTGTATCATCATTGAGTTCTAACTGTTATCATGTCCCCAAACAAAAACTTGTATCATCATTGAGTTCTAACTGTTATCATGTCCCCAAACAAAAACTTGTATCATCATTGAGTTCTAACTGTTACCATGTCCTCAAACAAAAACTTGTATCATCATTGAGTTCTAACTATTACCATGTCCTCAAACAAAAACTTGTATCATCATTGAGTTCTAACTGTCATCATGTCCCCCAAACAAAAACTAGTATCATCATTGAGTTCTAACTGTTAACATGTCATGTTCATACTTTCCGTCGTAATTTGTTGTTTTGCACGGTTATTTATTGTCATATTTACCTTGTTCCAAGTTTACATCAACCCTTATATTAATCGATAAAATAAGAATTATTAGTCGTACATCTTATATCAGCTAATCTATTAGTAGTTCAGCTGTTGTAAAGCTGTTCAATACAATTAGTAACGTGGTTTTGTTCATAAAAATTACGTATGGAAGCCGTGAGTGACAGACTACTTGTATACTTGTTATCTAATTAAAATTAGATGTTCATTATCTGCTCCATAAACTCCGAATGAACAGCTAACAACTTCCTATTGGAGGTCACGCCAGGGGTCAAATTTCCCGCATAAATTTATGTTGAATTTGACCAATTACTATAGATTCAGATTATTTTATTTCCTTGTGTTACGAGACACATTGGAGAGTAGACATATACATATATAATAATACAATAGTACAGATAGTGATGGACACATTGGAGAGTAGACATATACATACACAATAATACAATAGTACAGATAGTGATGGACACATTGGAGAGTAGACATATACATACACAATAATACAATAGTACAGATAGCGATGGACAATCATATCATTATATCAATCAAGAATATATATATCTTGATATAGAAGAACACATTACATGGTATATCATTAAAAAATAGCACAATGTATTACATTTACTTAAATTCGTGCACTGATATTTTAACATTCACTACGTTGACCACAAAATTTTCAGGATTTTTTAAAAGAAATTCTTCATACAAATCCTCGATATAAGCCCCAGGATAAAATCTATATGAACGCTGACATATTTATTAAGTATAGATAATATTCATATACATTTATCATAAATGCATAATAAAGTAATATAGTATACAATATGTTTCATTGATAATACAAGCATCATATAGTATACTAGTACTATAGAAACGGTAAATAGTGCCAATCCTTACTTTAAGTATATACATATACGATTTTACATATTAGCTTTATAAGGACCACTGATTCGTAGACAGGAAGTACACTGATATATACCTTTTATCCTATAATTATACAATCTCAACCATTCGACATGTCTTTTAAACTGATATAAAATTTAAATAAAAGTACAGGTCTGATATGTTTGTATCAACCTATCTTGAGGCAAAATTAGATATAATTATTTCGGCGCTTAAAACACAAAGATATATATTTGCCTAACTTATTTAATTCTCCAATATTCCGGGTATTTAATAGAAGGATCAACTTAAAAACACTGGGACGTCTGTAATAATATGACTTAATGTACTTTTGCCTTAAATCAGTATAACAGTTACACCTTAGAAGAAAATGAAATTCATCCTCAACATCATTAGAATTGCATACTTCACATATCCTATGATCTCTAGGACGGTTTCTATACCGTCCTTGTTCAATATTTAAATTGTGTGAACTAAGTCTAATACGTGCTATATTCTTTTGGTAAGAACTACTAATAGGTTTAGTTAAATAAAATTGTAGTGTAAAATTATCGATAAGATGTCGGTATAGAAAACCCTTTGGAATTGCTTGTATGTTTGATAAAAGTTCTTGACGATAAACGTCGTAAAATCTATTTTCAATAATTTTATAAGCTTTCCTATCATTGCATGTTATATTGTTCCAAAGATAAGATAATCCTAATTTGTCTAATTCTGCTCTTATGTTTAAAATCCAACTGTTCTTCCGCTCTGAGTATACGTTAATGAACACTTAATTTTAATTAGATTGGTACACTTGAACTGATGTGATTGCACGCTGATGAAAATTCTATGGAAGCCCGTTAGTATCGTAGCAGTATGGCGTTAGCGATATCTTATGTCAGCTATATTTGATGTAGAATTGTATCACGGACCTTAGAATATAAGCTATTTGTATTAACATATGAGCATTGAGAGAATAAGTGTTTTATGTAAATTTGATTTATAGACACTTTATAGATTGTTAGATATAATCTATACGAGTATGGACGGATGGATGTTTATCTTTTATTTTTGTTATTTTTTAAAGCTTCACATGATGGGCCAGCATACATGGTAGCCCAGGCCGCGCAGTAAGGTGCCGACCAGGGCCTCGCTTCAGGTAACTATGGTAAAGGTCAGATCTCCAGATCAGGCGCGCATATGGCTGTCCTCACGATAGGTGAATCTTGTCTGTGGTCACGTGACTGTCCTCACGAAAGGTGACTTTTGTCTGTGGTCACATGACTGTCCTCACGATAGGTGACTCTTGTCTGTGGTCACGTGTCTCGTCAGAAGCGGTTTCATTGATTCATTGTGATTAATTACATTGCTCAGGTGCAGAGCTGATTGTGATCTCCGTAAGACCGTGAATGGATACATAATTGTACACTCGTGAATTTCTGAGTAAAACAACAAACATTTGAACATGAAAACACTATGAATACAACATGAACACATCGTTTCACGTGCTGATTTTCCACGTAATACATTAGTTAAATATAAATACGCCAGAAAAAATAGATACCGTTTCATTTCCGTAAATTGTGTTTTCTTTGCCATCAATTCACACAAAATAATTCTAACTTAACACGAATTATTTTATTTGATGTTATTTGATATATTTTTGTTTTGAATGAAATTGCTTTAGATAAAGATGGACACGACATTTGACTCCTGGACGTGAAGAACACAATAACCAGTTGACGTTTCAGAAATCTATAATCATTCTATCATTCTGTCTATAATCTACTGAGGCAGGATTGTGTCCGAAAAGGACACATCCATTTTACGACGAGTGTCAGGGTCACCTTAACATTATCAGGATGTCATGTCTTGATTTTATTTTGACAAATAGCATAGTTCCAAAATTGACAGCCTTTTGTAAAAAAAAAATAATAATACTGTTATCTGAATTAGCTGTAACCAGACATGACCTATTGCCTGTAATACGAGAACCCGTTAAGCCATGGGTATGCTAGCAAAATTGGATATTGTTCAAACTATTATGAAACTGAAGCATGTTTTTTTTTGTTTTTTTTAAGGTTCTAAGCTTTTGAGTTTCAACAGTTTTATCTTTATGTCCTCATGACTTTGGCTTAGTCAGCAGTCATTTATTGATATCAACTTATTGACATAAATATAATAAATATATACTATTTTAGGATTTCGTGATATAATATTTGGTGATATAATAAGTTTGTGACACGGCAGTACCAAAGTTTATGCTGGCGTGCTATAGGGAGTACAATTGTCATGCTCCACCTTCAATCATCCCTCGAAAAATCGTTTGGGTTACGGAAATTGATGAGAATGATTGGAATATCGTGATTATCACATCAAAGATATTGTAAATGACACCAACAGACTTCCACACTAGGAAGGAAAACAAGGAGGTGCTGAAGTTTTGATGATGATAAATCAGGGTGTGATTCAATAAACTGGCAGCTATTGAGTTGAAGCATGGCTCGTATTTTTGCATTTTTCCTGTATCAGACGTTTTGGCAATGTTTGATACCGCTTATAAAATAAAACAATGTCGTTTGGCACTGGTGGAGAAATGTGTGCCGATTTCTAGTGTCATATCCCTTGATATGATTTCTGTGGTACTTTTGAAAAACCAAATGTTCGCTCTATTTTTTATTATTACATTTTGTTATGTTTTATGTATAAGGGTTTCGATATCCTTGGGCGCAATTATAAAATTATTTTTATATTGATAACATGTCGTAACGTTTTATACATCTACTCAAATTCTGCCCTGAAAAGAGAAAATGTAGGGAATGAGACAACATACATTTCAGATTTAAAAGTTTCCTTTATCGCGAGGTCGGTTCCGATTCCGATTGCTCACGTTTCACGTTTTTTTCTGGAAAACAACGCGACATATATTTTATCAGAATTGTTTCAAAGGGAACATTTTCCGAATCAAATCAATAGATATTTTGAAGTATGCATTGTAAGAGCCATGAGAACATACTTTAATGTTATAACATTGGAGGTAGACGAATATTGCCGGGGGAAATGTCATCATAATTTTCCCAACCTAATTACTGTGTGGTTCGGCGGTCATGAATTAGCATATTTTGTGTTCTCGTAAGTGGTAATGACGTAGTGTTAAAGGCCATTCGGTTACTGTCGTCGTGTATTTTCGATTCTTTTGTTACTTTATACAATTGGTTTAGTTGTTATCTATTAATTGATAAGCTTAATATTTATATCTACCCAGAGAACACAATTCCTTAACATTTTCAACTCAAAGTAATCGAATCAACTTAAATGCTGATGGAGTTTTCGAAATCAATGTGCTTCTTCCTTCAATTCTTAAATGCAAAACATTGATGATTATAACTATATTTGTCTTGATCAATTGCCCCTTGTACACATATTAAGAATATTCAGTAGACGCTTTGAGAACATGGAATTGCCACATATCGCTTAGGCTTACTGAACTATGTAATATACTACTCGTGTGAAAAAAGACCAGGTGTTCCAATTGAATAAGCGTCCTTTTGCTTCCTCGATAACAGCCGCTATCCGAACCAAGGTAACATTCTTAAAACGGGAACTAGGGTGAAGACAACAGAACCACTAGGTATATCACCAATAAAACGAGAACTAGGGTGAAGACAACAGAACCACTAGGTATATCACCAATAAAACGAGAACTAGGGTGAAGACAACAGAACCACTAGGTATATCACCAATAAAACGAGAACTGGGGTGAAGACAACAGAACCACTAGGTATATCACCAATAAACGAGGACTAGGGTGAAGACAACAGAACCACTAGGTATATCACCAATAAACGAGGACTAGGGTGAAGACAACAGAACCACTAGGTATATCACCAATAAACGAGGACTAGGGTGAAGACAACAGAACAACTATAGGTATATCACCAATAAACGAGGACTTGGATGAAGACAACAGAACCACTAGGTATATCACCAATAAACGAGGACTAGGGTGAAGACAACAGAACCACTAGGTATATCACCAATAAAACGAGGACTTGGATGAAGACAACAGAACCACTAGGTATATCACCAATAAACGAGGACTTGGATGAAGACAACAGAACCACTAGGTATATCACCAATAAAACGAGGACTAGGGTGAAGACAACAGAACCACTAAGTATATCACCAATAAACGAGGACTAGGGTGAAGACAACAGAACCACTAGGTATATTACCAATAAAACGAGGACTAGGGTGAAGACAACAGAACCACTAGGTATGTCACCAATAAAACGAGAACTAGGGTGAAGACAACAGAACCACTAGGTATATCACCAATAAAACGAGAACTAGGGTGACGACAACAGAACCACTAGGTATATCACCAATAAACGAGAACTAGGGTGAAGACAACAGAACCACTAGGTATATCACCAATAAACGAGGACTAGGGTGAAGACAACAGAACCACTAGGTATATCACCAATAAAAAGAGAACTAGGGTGAAGACAACAGAACCACTAGGTATATCACCAATAAAACGAGAACTAGGGTGAAGACAACAGAACAACTAGGTATATCACCAATAAACGAGAACTAGGGTGAAGACAACAGAACCACTAGGTATATCACCAATAAACGAGGACAAGGGTGAAGACAACAGAACCACTAGGTATATCACCAATAAACGAGAACTAGGGTGAAGACAACAGAACCACTAGGTATATCACCAATAAAACGAGAACTAGGGTGAAGACAACAGAACCACTAGGTATATCACCAATAAAACGAGAACTAGGGTGAAGACAACAGAACCACTAGGTATATCACCAATAAAACGAGAACTAGGGTGAAGACAACAGAACCACTAGGTATATCACCAATAAACGAGAACTAGGGTGAAGACAACAGAACCACTAGGTATATCACCAATAAACGAGAACTAGGGTGAAGACAACAGAACCACTAGGTATATCACCAATAAACGAGAACTAGGGTGAAGACAACAGAACCACTAGGTATATCACCAATAAAACGAGAACTAGGGTGAAGACAACAGAACCACTAGGTATATCACCAATAAACGAGAACTAGGGTGAAGACAACAGAACCACTAGGTATATCACCAATAAAACGAGGACTAGGGTGAAGACAACAGAACCACTAGGTATGTCACCAATAAAACGAGAACTAGGGTGAAGACAACAGAACCACTAGGTATATCACCAATTAAACGAGAACTAGGGTGAAGACAACAGAACCACTAGGTACATCACCAATTAAACGAGAACTAGGGTGAAGACAACAGAACCACTAGGTATATCACCAATAAAACGAGGACTAGGGTGAAGACAACAGAACCACTAGGTATATCACCAATAAAACGAGAACTAGGGTGAAGACAACAGAACCACTAGGTATATCACCAATAAAACGAGAACTAGGGTGAAGACATCAGAACCACTAGGTATATCACCAATAAAACGAGGACTAGGGTGAAGACAACAGAACCACTAGGTATATCACCAATTAAACGAGAACTAGGGTGAAGACAACAGAACCACTAAGTATATCACAAATAAAATGAGAATTAGGGTGAAGACAACAGAACCACTAGGTATATCACCAATAAAACGAGAACTAGGGTGAAGACAACAGAACCACTAGGTATATCACCAATAAAACGAGAACTAGGGTGAAGACAACAGAACCACTAGGTATATCACCAATAAACGAGAACTAGGGTGAAGACAACAGAACCACTAGGTATATCACCAATAAAACGAGGACTAGTGTGAAGACAACAGAATCACTAGGTATATCACCAATAAACGAGGACTAGTGTGAAGACAACAGAACCACTAGGTATGTCACCAATAAAACGAGTACTAGGGTGAAGACAACAGAACCACTAGGTATATCACCAATAAAACGAGAACTAGGGTGAAGACAACAGAACCACTAGGTATATCACCAATAAAACGAGGACTAGGGTGAAGACAACAGAACCACTAGGTATATCACCAATAAAACGAGGACTAGGGTGAAGACAACAGAACCACTAGGTATATCACCAATAAAACGAGGACTAGGGTGAAGACAACAGAACCACTAGGTATATCACCAATAAACGAGGACTAGTGTGAAGACAACAGAACCACTAGGTATGTCACCAATAAAACGAGAACTAGGGTGAAGACAACAGAACAACTATAGGTATATCACCAATAAAACGAGAACTAGGGTGAAGACAACAGAACCACTAGGTATATCACCAATAAAACGAGAACTAGGGTGAAGACAACAGAACCACTAGGTATATCACCAATAAAACGAGAACTAGGGTGAAGACAACAGAACCACTAGGTATATCACCAATAAAACGAGGACTAGGGTGAAGACAACAGAACCACTAGGTATATTACCAATAAAACGAGGACCAGGGTGAAGACAACAGAACCACTAGGTATATCACCAATAAAACGAGGACTGGGGTGAAGACAACAGAACCACTAGGTATATCACCAATAAAACGAGAACTAGGGTGAAGACAACAGAACCACTAGGTAGGCCTATATCACCAATAAAACGAGAACTAGGGTGAAGACAACAGAACCACTAGTTATATCACCAATAAAACGAGGACTAGGGTGAAGACAACAGAACCACTAGGTATATCACCAATAAAACGAGGACTAGGGTGAAGACAACAGAACCACTGGGTATATCACCAATAAAACGAGAACTAGGGTGAAGACAACAGAACCACTAGGTATATCACCAATAAACGAGGACTAGGGTGAAGACAACAGAACCACTAGGTATATCACCAATAAAACGAGAACTAGGGTGAAGACAACAGAACCACTGGGTATATCACCAATAAAACGAGAACTAGGGTGAAGACAACAGAACCACTAGGTATATCACCAATAAACGAGAACTAGGGTGAAGACAACAGAACCACTAGGTATATCACCAATAAACGAGAACTAGGGTGAAGACAACAGAACCACTAGGTATATCACCAATAAAACGAGGACTAGGGTGAAGACAACAGAACCACTAGGTATATCACCAATAAACGAGAACTAGGGTGAAGACAACAGAACCACTATAGGTATATCACCAATAAACGAGGACTAGGGTGACGACAACAGAACCACTATAGGTATATCACCAATAAAACGAGGACTAGGGTGAAGACAACAGAACCACTAGGTATATCACCAATAAAACGAGGACTAGGGTGAAGACAACAGAACCACTAGGTATATCACCAATAAAACGAGGACTTGGATGAAGACAACAGAACCACTAGGTATATCACCAATAAACGAGAACTAGGGTGAAGACAACAGAACTACTAGGTATATCACCAGTAAAACGAGGACTAGGGTGAAGACAACAGAACCACTAGGTATATCACCAATAAAACGAGGACTAGGGTGAAGACAACAGAACCACTAGGTATATCACCAATAAAACGAGGACTTGGATGAAGACAACAGAACCACTAGGTATATCACCAATAAACGAGAACTAGGGTGAAGACAACAGAACCACTAGGTATGTCACCAATAAAACGAGGACTAGGGTGAAGACAACAGAACCACTAGGTATGTCACCAATAAACGAGGACTAGGGTGAAGACAACAGAACCACTAGGTATATCACCAATAAAACGAGAACTAGGGTGAAGACAACAGAACCACTAGGTATGTCACCAATAAACGAGGACTAGGGTGAAGACAACAGAACTACTAGGTATATCACCAGTAAAACGAGGACTAGGGTGAATACAACAGAACCACTAGGTATATCACCAATAAAACGAGGACTAGGGTGAAGACAACAGAACCACTAGTTATATCACCAATAAAACGAGAACTAGGGTGAAGACAACAGAACCACTAGGTATATCACCAATAAAACGAGAACTAGGGTGAAGACAACAGAACCACTAGGTATATCACCAATAAACGAGAACTAGGGTGAAGACAACAGAACCACTAGGTATGTCCCCAATAAAACGAGAACTAGGGTGAAGACAACAGAACCACTAGGTATATCACCAATAAACAAGAACTAGGGTGAAGACAACAGAACCACTATAGGTATATCACCAATAAAACGAGAACTAGGGTGAAGACAACAGAACAAACTAGGTATATCACCAATAAAACGAGGACTAGGGTGAAGACAACAGAACAAACTAGGTATATCACCAATAAACGAGAACTAGGGTGAAGACAACAGAACCACTATAGGTATATCACCAATAAAACGAGAACTAGGGTGAAGACAACAGAACCACTAGGTATATCACCAATAAAACGAGAACTAGGGTGAAGACAACAGAACCACTAGGTATATCACCAATAAACGAGAACTAGGGTGAAGACAACAGAACCACTAGGTATATCACCAATAAACGAGGACTAGGGTGAAGACAACAGAACCACTAGGTATATCACCAATAAACGAGAACTAGGGTGAAGACAACAGAACCACTAGGTATATCACCAATAAACGAGAACTAGGGTGAAGACAACAGAACCACTAGGTATATCACCAATAAACGAGGACTAGGGTGAAGACAACAGAACCACTAGGTATATCACCAATAAACGAGAACTAGGGTGAAGACAACAGAACCACTAGGTATATCACCAATAAAACGAGGACTAGGGTGAAGACAACAGAACCACTCGGTATATCACCAATAAAACGAGAACTAGGGTGAAGACAACAGAACCACTAGGTATATCACCAATAAACGAGGACTAGGGTGAAGACAACAGAACCACTAGGTATATCACCAATAAACGAGGACTAGTGTGAAGACAACAGAACCACTAGGTATATCACCAATAAAACGAGGACTAGGGTGAAGACAACAGAACCATTAGGTATATCACCAATAAAACGAGGACTAGGGTGAAGACAACAGAACCACTAGGTATATCACCAATAAAACGAGGACTAGGGTGAAGACAACAGAACCATTAGGTATATCACCAATAAAACGAGAACTAGGGTGAAGACAACAGAACCACTAGGTATATCATCAATAAAACGAGAACTAGGGTGAAGACAACAGAACCACTAGGTATATCACCAATAAACGAGTACTAGGGTGAAGACAACAGAACCACTAGGTATATCACCAATAAAACGAGAACTAGGGTGAAGACAACAGAACCACTAGGTATATCACCAATAAAACGAGAACTAGGGTGAAGACAACAGAACCACTAGGAATATCACCAATAAAACGAGGACTAGGGTGAAGACAACAGAACCACTAGGAATATCACCAATAAAACGAGAACTAGGGTGAAGACAACAGAACCATTAGGTATATCACCAATAAAACGAGAACTAGGGTGAAGACAACAGAACCACTAAGTATATCACCAATAAAACGAGAACTAGGGTGAATACAACAGAACCACTAGGTATATCACCAATAAACGAGAACTAGGGTGAAGACAACAGAACCATTAGGTATATCACCAATAAAACGAGAACTAGGGTGAAGACAACAGAACCACTAAGTATATCACCAATAAAACGAGAACTAGGGTGAATACAACAGAACAACTATAGGTATATCACCAATAAAACGAGAACTAGGGTGAAGACAACAGAACCACTAGGTATATCACCAATAAAACGAGAACTAGGGTGAATACAACAGAACAACTATAGGTATATCACCAATAAAACGAGAACTAGGGTGAAGACAACAGAACCACTAGGTATATCACCAATAAAACGAGAACTAGGGTGAAGACAACAGAACCACTAGGTATATCACCAATAAAACGAGAACTAGGGTGAAGACAACAGAACCACTAGGTATATCACCAATAAACGAGAACTAGGGTGAAGACAACAGAACCATTAGGTATATCACCAATAAACGAGAACTAGGGTGAAGACAACAGAACCACTAGGTATGTCACCAATAAAACGAGGACTAGGGTGAAGACAACAGAACCACTAGGTATATCACCAATAAAACGAGAACTAGGGTGAAGACAACAGAACCACTAGGTATATCACCAATAAACGAGGACTAGGGTGAAGACAACAGAACCACTAGGTATATCACCAATAAAACGAGAACTAGGGTGAAGACAACAGAATCACTAGGTATATCACCAATAAAACGAGGACTAGGGTGAAGACAACAGAACCACTAGGTATATCACCAATAAACGAGAACTAGGGTGAAGACAACAGAACCATTAGGTATATCACCAATAAAACGAGGACTAGGGTGAAGACAACAGAACCACTAGGTATATCACCAATAAAACGAGAACTAGGGTGAATACAACAGAACCACTAAGTATATCACCAATAAAACGAGAACTAGGGTGAAGACAACAGAACCACTAAGTATATCACCAATAAAACGAGAACTAGGGTGAAGACAACAGAACCACTGGGTATATCACCAATAAACGAGGACTAGGGTGAAGACAACAGAACCACTAGGTATGTCACCAATAAACGAGAACTAGGGTGAAGACAACAGAACCACTAGGTATATCACCAATAAACGAGAACTAGGGTGAAGACAACAGAACCACTAGGTATATCACCAATAAACGAGAACTAGGGTGAAGACAACAGAACCACTAGGTATATCACCAATAAACGAGAACTAGGGTGAAGACAACAGAACCACTAGGTATATCACCAATAAAACGAGGACTAGGGTGAAGACAACAGAACCACTAGGTATGTCACCAATAAACGAGGACTAGGGTGAAGACAACAGAACCACTAGGTATATCACCAATAAACGAGAACTACGGTGAAGACAACAGAACCACTAGGTATATCACCAATAAAACGAGGACTAGGGTGAAGACAACAGAACCACTAGGTATATCACCAATAAAACGAGGACTAGGGTGAAGACAACAGAACCACTCGGTATATCACCAATAAAACGAGACCTAGGGTGAAGACAACAGAACCACTAAGTATATCACCAATAAAACGAGGACTAGGGTGAAGACAACAGAACCACTCGGTATATCACGAATAAAACGAGGACTAGGGTGAAGACAGCAGAACCACTGGGTATATCACCAATAAAACGAGAACTAGGGTGAAGACAACAGAACCACTAAGTATATCACCAATAAAACGAGAACTAGGGTGAAGACAACAGAACCACTAGGTATATCACCAATAAACGAGAACTAGGGTGAATACAACAGAACCACTAGGTATATCACCAATAAAACGAGAACTAGGGTGAAGACAACAGAACCACTAAGTATATCACCAATAAAACGAGAACTAGGGTGAAGACAACAGAACCACTAGGTATATCACCAATAAAACGAGAACTAGGGTGAAGACAACAGAACCACTAGGTATATCACCAATAAACGAGGACTAGGGTGACGACAACAGAACCACTAGGTATATCACCAATAAACGAGGACTAGGGTGAAGACAACAGAACCACTAGGTATATCACCAATAAAACGAGAACTAGGGTGAAGACAACAGAACCACTAAGTATATCACCAATAAAACGAGAACTAGGGTGAAGACATCAGAACCACTAGGTATATCACCAATAAAACGGGAACTAGGGTGAAGACAACAGAACCACTAGGTATATCACCAATAAAACGAGAACTAGGGTGAAGACAACAGAACCACTAGGTATATCACCAATAAAACGGGAACTAGGGTGAAGCATGGAACACGTCCGACTTCATATCACGATATCGACTACATTAAAATCCTCATGTTATTCATCAACCTGCATGTTCCCAAACCTTGTGCTGTTAGGTTGTTTTCTCGTCAGTAGTCTGTCACAGAAACAGTGTAGACCCAGAAACAGTTACATACTGCAGTGTAGACTACCAGATTGCAATATTAACTATCTGCAGAACATCGATATAAGATGAGATCAAATGGAGACGAATGCAGAAAAAATTACTCGTAGCACAAATATCCAAGGTAAGATAGGAGTTAATCAAGAATAAACGGAAATTCGTGAAAGTCCAGGTGATTTGTACATAGTAGGACACTCCTAAGTACATAACCTACCTTCAGAGGTCGACTCAGTCCAGGTCCATTGAATTCCTGGCAATAACGTCTGTAGCGCCCAAAATAGCAGCTAACTTATTTTTGCCTCATGTTTCAAAAGAGAAAATACAACATATGACAGCCCTCTCATTACCAAAGACAGTTTGGATTATGAACCACCTTACTGTATATCGACCGATACTTTAATTCATGTTCGATGTCACTTAATAATCAATCGAGTCCCTGGCTACATACTGTGTCACCTCAATGGGCATTATAAGTGACTGGTAATCGACCTCGACTGAACACGCTCTTCAATCTAACACCGATAGAAAACAAACTAATATTAGAGACATGCATCACATGTAAAGGTTTAACGTGGAACTAATCGTATTGATACGGAACTCCATTGCAGCATAGCACGCTCACTCGCTCTCAATCAATTTAGTAGGTTCACGCACAAATAATTGTGTTCGATTATATATGTCAGATATTGCAGCTATCAAACTGATAAAGTCTGCAGCCAGACGAAATAACGTTTTTTACGGAATGAGGACCACTTGTCGCGGTCTCTAAAGTATACCACCAGTAGACAATCACAAAGGCTGTAAGGGACTTACAGAGGGTTGTTTACTTTGTAATTATAATGGTATTTAGGTGTGACAGCCATTACGGTCATCAGTGTCTAAAGAAGGAATTCCGCCAATGTCTATGTATAATATATATCAAATATAAAATATACAGCACATTCCAGAATGAGGCATCAATCTTGTAACGGCTGTCCACTCACGTCAACACCCAGACAGAAGTGAATACGAATGGCGGACACATGGTATTGGTCCTTCAGTTCTCAAGTATCATAAATATAAAAAGAAACTGTTAAATTCCACCTATCGACATTTTGGTCCCACCTCGTCTTTTGATTTCTGTATCGTCACTGGATCTGTAGTACAGACGTAAGTTGTTTGTATTTATTGTATTAAGAATCTATTTTTAATTTATACCCGTAAAACAAACACCAAAGGGAATAGATAGATTAACACTGGTTATAGGCCATTGGCCGTCATGTATATTACGGTATTCATTTGGCGGAGGCAGAAATTGGTGCTGATTATTTTTGTATATTTGGTACTGTTAGATGGCTATAAAGATAGATCTGTCAAAATGTTTCATAAGACATATAGTTTCTCAATAATTTGCTGTACATTCTGAAATTTCCTTCTGTTAGAGTTGTTTTGTGGTAAGATGCATCGGTAAACAATTATAAGTCACACAACTAATAATACCTGAACAATAACTATGACGTCATGCTAACAAGCAAAACCACACAATAGGTTTTGACTTTATATATGTATAAACACTTATTTTGTTTTGACCTTAAGAATAATAATACACAGCTATTACATAAAGGGAGGTATTTTAATAATAAACATGCTACTATTTCATACTCTTAAGATACTTGAGATTATAGTTAGAAGGTAGTTTTCAAGACGAATAGTTTTACTTGGAGTATGGGGCCTTTTTTTATTTTACTATGTCTTTGTCACGAGAAGAAGATTTTTGAATTTGAGCAAATGTGCCATTGAATTACAATGAACTAAATTGTCTTTAATTAACGAACTTCTAGATTTTACGGATTCGTAAATTGAAATATGCATGGGATACAAGAGAATGCCAGTTTTCTTAATTAGGGATAAAAATTGTTCCTCCGTAGCTAAGTGGTTAGAGTTTAGGATTGTATTTGTGAGAGTTCGATCTCAGATCTCTACATTTCATTTCATTTGGTTTTTACTTTAAACAACCTAAATACCTAAGGACATCATCTCCCTTATCTCAGTTCGATCTCGCCTAAATCAAGGCGTCTCTGAAACCCGAATCATGATCAAACTCCGCCATTATTCCTCAGTTTTATTTTCTGCGTCAAGCAGTTCGGACGTATTTTGTAGCTAAGTATTTGTTGGTTTGATTATAGGCAATAATTTGTGGGGCTGAGAATGTCAGCTTGTACTTCTATATCACGGGGGAATACTGTTACAGAGGCTACACAAGGTAGGTCTCAAAAGAAGGGGGGGGGGGGGGGGGGATCCTCGACTCGAAAAAAAAAGGATGCTGAGGAATTTGGAGAGTCGCAGGAATGTTTGGCTCGATTCTCAGGCGGAAACATTTTTCGGCACTGGACGAAATGTTAGCGAGATTGGTAGAAATAACGGAGCTGATTCAAGACACACGTGTACCGGGGCGGAAGTCTCGTAGACAACGAGAACTAGAAAACAACGTGGTCTCGGACAGCGAACCCCATAAGACTTCCACTGTTGGTAAATCCTCTCACTCGGGCAAACCAAAAGGACAGGTATCCAAAGGGTTTTCAATCTGACAGCTTCTCGGCCTGTCTTTCAGGAATAAGGGTTTTTCAAAACACACTGGAACCTTGCTAGTCTAGGAGACTTTGTAGATGGCATGATAAACGGGAAAAAAATATCCATATGCAGCATATTTAGTTGATTGTGCAAATATCTATTTTCCCTTCATGTAGAGGGTTTGAAATATAGAACTTTTGGTGGTTACAGGTCGATGCTTTCATCAATTTTGCCACCAGTTGATATAAGTCCCGATTGGACAACATCCATCCATTATAGACTACTCAGTGTGGTGTTTAATCCTCGACCTCCTGTTAACAACCTGGTGCCAGACTGATACTTACCCAAAGTGTTGGACATGCTAGAAAAGTCTCTGAACCTATGATAAATGCCGGTTTGTAATACATAACTTTCAAAACTGTGTTCACGACGTTCAGGCGATGGTCGGACTTATCATCACTGAGACTAGGAGAAGGCTGGGTGAGAGTTACTGAGACTAGAGAAGGCTGGGTGAGAGATACTGAGACACGGAGAAGGCTGGGTGAGAGTTACTGAGACTAGGAGAGGGCTGGGTGAGAGTTACTGAGACTAGGAGAAGGCTGGGTGAGAGTTACTGAGACTAGGAGAGGGCTGGGTGAGAGTTACTGAGACTAGGAGAGGGCTGGGTGAGAGTTACTGAGACTAGGAGAGGGCTGGGTGAGAGATACTGAGACTAGGAGAAGGCTGGGTGAGAGATACTGAGACTAGGAGAAGGCTGGGTGAGAGATACTGAGGAAGGCATTACTTCCATCAGACAGGATAGGTCAGGTCATTCTGGTACTGAGAGTTTTTCTTCTTTTTAAGGTAAAGGAGCCAGATTACAGGTTGTTTTAGAAGCAGAAGACTGGAGATTCTAAAGAATGTGAATATAAATTTTTTAAAAAAATCATAGAATTGTAACTTGATAATCAAATTTTCTAATTTTCTTAAACTGTTAAATATATTTTTTTAAATATTATTAAATCCTAAATAAGTTTTTTCTGTGTTTGTTCCTGTTTTGTCTATATATGTTTTGTTTGGCTGTTGTTAACATTTGTTATCCAGGTATTGATTTGATTGGTATAAGATATAGTATGATAATGGATGAACGTGTTGAATGGGTGTCTAAACTGTCTTGTGTCATGTTGAATGGGTGTCTAAACTGTCTTGTGTCATGTTTAATGGGTGTCTAAACTGTCTTGTGTCATGTTTAATGGGTGTCTAAACTGTCTTGTGTCATGTTTAATGGGTGTCTAAACTGTCTTGAATCATATTTAATGGGTGTCTAAACTGTCTTGTGTCATATTTAATGTATAAATATGCTGGACATTGCTTTCAAGTTACATGTTGATACAAAGGGGCATTTCAATGCTTTATATTTAGGTTTTGTTGAAAAAATAAACAAAGCTATATTATGCTGATTTCCATTTAAATGTCCCTATATTGTTCCTTTCATATTGGTTTCTTTTTTTCATTTTTCAGTAGAAACTTTTTTTCCCAAGTAAACGTAAACATTGCAAAAAAATACTTTTTAAACACTGTTATCCATATATAATGTACTTTTAATAGCTCCTAAAATTAAAATTCACTGTTAACGGGAATGAATGCTTGAGCGAACCAAGGCTATCCTACACTATTTACATGTATATGGGTCGGACGAATGGTTATAGTGTTGAACGCAATATAATCGTCAATAAGAAGAATATTATTTTGAGATATCTTAATGTTAATCGATGTATTTCAAGTAGAGTGATTATTTACAGGCATAAATGTTGTTGATTTATTAGTATATAGTATGTAGTAACCCCAAATCTGTACAGTGTTAGCATTACGTGCTGTTTGTTACAATAGAAAAATAAGAATCCAACTACACAATTATCTAACAAAGGTATATTTTCTTAGTTTCATTTGGCAGTTTAGAAACAGTAATATACAGATGTATAAATATTTATCCTGATTAACTTGTGATAATGATAATAATTTGGAGTTTTATAAACCGCCATATTACAGCAACATAACAGTCACAAATTAAAGCGGTTCACAAATTGTTATCCCTAGTAATTGAGCCTTTAACAACCAACAAATGTCTTAACTCCCTGAGGAGCACACAGCCGGTGCTTTCATTCCGGCGCTAAGAGCTAACACACATTTCCTACACGGCCCTACTACGTACTCGTTTACAGCTGAGTCGACTGGAACACAATGGACTAAGGTAGCTTGTTAAAGGATACAACACAGCGCCCCCGCCCAGACTCGAACTAGTGACCCTTAGGTGACGTAGACCAGTATCCTACCACTAGACCGTAATGCCACCAATAACATCCATTTCTGAATTTTTTTTTATCGAAAGCAAAATTAATTCTTTTATCATATTATTCCGGAACTCTGTAATAGTTGCCATTGATAAGCTGATGATTCATAAAAGAAAGAAAAATCTCTAAAAAAACAAACGAACGAACGAAGGAACATAACCTACAAGGAAAATGTGAAATGAATATGTATGGAAATGAGGTTAGAATCCGTCCCTGAGTATTAAAACACAAAACTGAAAGTTAAGACATTATTGAAAACAACAAAAGAATCATGAGCAAAGTCGATGTTAATCTATGTTACTAACGTGTGTGACTGGACCTTCGTAACCACTTACTAGTAGCCAAATAGAATCAAACTCAATCTTCGCCATTATTGAAAACCGTAATACGACCAGTGGCCTATACACCGTGAATCACAGCGTTTATTTTGTTTAAACGTCCCTTGATATTTACATAAATGCTGTTATTACGTCATCATTGAGAAACTTGATTATCAATGTAAAAATGTTATAACGCCATGGAACATGATACTTACGTCCTTTATAATGTCGGTTGTGTCTGCTGTACAATAATTTGATAATAATTTGAGAATGTAGATCGTATAACTGCTGGTGGATGTTTGTATAATAATCTACGATCGCAGACTATAAACATTACTGTTGGACTCCTGTAAACATCACTGTTGGACTCCTGTAAACATTACTGTTGGACTTCTGTAAACATTACTGTTGCACTTCTGTAAATATTACTGTTGGACTTGTGTAAACATTACTGTTGGACTTGTGTAAACATTACTGTTGGACTTCTGTAAACATTACTGTTGCACTTCTGTAAACATTTCTGTTGCACTTCTGTAAACATTACTGTTGGACTCCTGTAAACATTACTGTTGGACTTCTGTAAACATTACTGTTGGACTTCTGTAAACATTACTGTTGGACTTCTGTAAACATTACTGTTGGACTTCTGTAAACATTTCTGTTGTTTTCTATAACTAACCGTTAATTAGGTTTACAATATCTGGTATTGTTTTCTATAACTAACCGTTAATTAGGTTTACAATATCTAGTATTGTTTTCCATAACTAACCGTTAATTAGGTTTACAATATCTAGTATTGTTTTCCATAACTAGCCGTTAATTAGGTTTACAATATCTGGTATTGTTTTCCATAACTATCCGTTAATTAGGTTAACAATATCTGGTATTGTTTTCCATAACTAACCGTTAACTAGGTTTACAATATCTGATATTGTTTTCTATAACTAACCGTTAATTAGGTTTACAATATCAGGTATTGTTTGTCTATAACTAACGTTAATTAGGTTTACAATATCAGGTATTGTTTGTCTATAACTAACCGTTGATTAGGTTTACAATATCATGTATTGTTTTCTATAACTAACCGTTAATTAGGTTTACAATATCTGGTATTGTTTTCTATAACTAACCGTTAATTAGGTTTACAATATCTGGTATTGTTTTCTATAACTAACCGTTAATTAGGTTTACAATATCTGGTATTGTTTTCTATAACTAACCGTTAATTAGGTTTACAATATCTGGTATTGTTTTCTATAACTAACCGTTAATTAGGTTTACAATATCTGGTATTGTTTTCTATAACTAACCGTTAATTAGGTTTACAATATCTGGTATTGTTTTCTATAACTAACCGTTAATTAGGTTTACAATATCTGGTATTGTTTTCTATAACTAACCGTTAATTAGGTTTACAATATCTGGTATTGTTTTCTATAACTAACCGTTAATTAGGTTTACAATATCAGGTATTGTTTTCTATAACTAACCGTTAATTAGGTTTACAATCTTGAGTTGCAGGCAAATCTATACATGTATCTTATCTATAAATAGCCTTGCTTATTGTGTCACAGAGTAAGGAGAAGACGCTCACATGTAATAGCAGCATGTGACATTGAATGAGCCGAGGACATCAATATCAGATCTTAATCCAGATAGCAAACAGTTTCAATACCGAGTATATAACGACAAGCCATGACACACAAGCTGTACAACACGACACACCGATAAAATATCAACGTGCCAAGGTCACCCATAGAGGCTGTGTTAAGATGAAAGGGGAAAAGCAAGTGGTATATAGATACAAAATGGCAGGACATAAGAAGACAGTTTTGTTCTCGTCGGGATATGAAAAAAAAAATCAACAAACTGGCCACGTAAATGGTGAAATGATGAATACCTAAAGGCTCTTTGATTGCTGCTTGGTGACATGCTATTAGCTTCTGTGAGAGAATTCACGGACCAATGTACACTAATTAACCGAAGACAATGCCGCTGTATGACCTTTAGTATTTATCCTGGAGAAGTCAAGGTCAGGGTTTATACACTACGCAGCCAGCGATAAATCTATTTCAAATTCTCCGACCTGTTCCATTAGTGCCATGAATATTTTATTGCAGCAAAAACGTTGGAATCAGCGGCCTGTTAAATATCCTGTTTCAGTGGAGTCGTGTCCGTAGATCATCCACGACAGTTGTAGTGATAAATACTGATAATGTGGCAAAAGTGCTTCAGCCAAGTAACAAGTTGTTATTGATTTTTAGTGACACTAACTATTAAACAAAATGTGTATGTCCAGTTGACGTCATGATCATCAGTCGAGTCAGTCCCCTACGACAAATATGGATCTTGGAAGACTCCTCCGTCAAATGTAACAATCAAAAAGAGCGCATTACTGGCGATAAGTTATAATATCAGAAAAAATTCATTCACTGCAGAATATCCCAAGAAAATCGAAATGTAACTATTTCACTACAATTCAAGGATTTTGTCAAACTGGCACCTTGTCTTTAGTATATAAATGGGTTACCATGGTATTTGTAACTAAGGGAATTCGTTTACAATCAGCTGTCTTCCGACATTACGATCTATTCACCTGATGGATAATGATATCAAATTATAATTTAATACCCCAATCACTTCCCACCTGGGAAAAACGATTTAATTGATCAATACAAGGGTGTCACTCGGTCGTTATAACCTTCAGTAATTGTTGTACATACACAAATGGTGTTACAAGCCGTTCTAGTCGTGTATAGGGGTTAACCCTCCTTTTGTTGTCGGAACTCAATGGTTCCTAAAATTAAGGGGTTCATACATCTTTTGATAATGAAACTCAATGGTTCCTCAAAATAAAAGGGCCCCTGACATTTTTGACAAAGCAAATAGTCTGAACGTTCTGATAAAGAACCACATGAGATTTCAAGACGTTTTGAGAAAATGCATGATTTATAAGACACCATGAAGTAAAAATAAATCGAACTTATTTTGATAAAGTAGGGATAATTACGAATGACAACTGTAATAAGGACAAAATGTCTGACTAGTTCAATAACAGTGTGAAAAGGTGTTTGAGTTAAGGTAAAGCTAACGTAATTTTTCGTAAAACGTAAAAGCCTCTTTATATTAATGTAAATGTAATATAGTGGATCCAAGCCTACTTTTATTTAAAGTAAAGGCAGCCTGTTTCAAATTTTGTTTTTTATAGAGTAAAAGGTTTTCAGAGCTCTGTTTTTCGAAACAAACTTTATTGAAATAAAGGCAATTCCAACGCATAATGATTAAGTAGGTAATGAAATGCTTTCTTTAAGTACGCCATCAAATTAATTAGATGATAATTGAATGATTGAAATAGACTTTCTATTTCAGATATCAGCATTAGGAATGGATTGAGATCTTTGTGATCTGGAATGTTCTTTGATGTCTCCCACACCAGTTGCCCATGGCTACCTCCACATACCAATACAACCTCACGTCAATAAGACTCAGTTTAATTAATTTTCCGAGTCGCGCTGACTACTCCACTGTAATACCTCCTGGTTACATTAAGTTGTGTCCACAGTAAGTTATGTCCACAGTAAGTTGTGTAAGTTGTGTCCACAGTAAGTTGTGTCCACAGTAAGTTGTGTCTACAGTAAGTTGTGTCTACAGTAAGTTGTGTCCACAGTAAGTTGTGTCAACAGTAAGTTGTGTCCACAGTAAGTTGTGTCCACAGTAAGTTATGTCCACAGTAAGTTGTGTCCACAGTAAGTTGTGTCTACAGTAAGCTGTGTCCACAGTAAGCTGTGTAAGTTGTGTCCACAGTAAGTTGTATCCACAGTAAGTTGTGTCCACAGTTAGTTATGTCCACAGTAAGTTATGTCCATAGTAAGTTGTGTCCACAGTAAGTTGTGTCCACAGTAAGTTGTGTAAGTTGTGTCCACAGTAAGTTGTGTCCACAGTAAGTTGTGTCTACAGTAAGTTGTGTCTACAGTAAGTTGTGTCCACAGTAAGTTGTGTCCACAGTAAGTTGTGTCCACAGTTAGTTATGTCCACAGTAAGTTGTGTCCATAGTAAGTTGTGTCCACAGTAAGTTGTGTCCACAGTAAGTTGTGTCCATAGTAAGTTGTGTCCACAGTTAGTTATGTCCACAGTAAGTTGTGTCCATAGTAAGTTATGTCCACAGTAAGTTGTGTCCACAGTAAGTTGTGTCCACAGTAAGCTGTGTAAGTTGTGTCCACAGTAAGTTATGTCCACAGTAAGTTGTGTCCATAGTAAGTTATGTCCACAGTAAGTTGTGTCCACAGTAAGTTGTGTCCACAGTAAGTTATGTCCACAGTAAGTTGTGTCCACAGTAAGTTGTGTCCACAGTAAGTTGTGTCCACAGTAAGTTATGTCCACAGTAAGTTGTGTCCACAGTAAGTTGTGTCCACAGTAAGCTGTGTAAGTTGTGTCCACAGTAAGTTATGACCACAGTAAGTTGTGTCCACAGTAAGTTGTGTCCACAGTTAGTTATGTCCACAGTAAGTTGTGTCCATAGTAAGTTGTGTCTACAGTAAGTTGTGTCCACAGTAAGTTGTGTCCACAGTAAGCTGTGTAAGTTGTGTCCACAGTAAGTTGTGTCCACAGTAAGTTGTGTCCACAGTAAGTTATGTCCACAGTAAGTTGTGTCCACAGTAAGCTGTGTAAGTTGTGTCCACAGTAAGTTATGTCCACAGTAAGTTGTGTCCACAGTAATTTGTGTCCACAGTAAGTTGTGTCCACAGTAAGTTATGTCCACAGTAAGTTGTGTCTACAGTAAGTTGTGTCCACAGTAAGCTGTGTAAGTTGTGTCCACAGTAAGTTGTGTCCACAGTAAGTTATGTCCACAGTAAGTTATGTCCACAGTAAGTTGTGTCCACAGTAAGTTATGTCCACAGTAAGCTGTGTAAGTTGTGTCCACAGTAAGTTATGTCCACAGTAAGTTGTGTCCACAGTAAGCTGTGAAAGTTGTGTCCACAGTAAGTTGTGTCCACAGTAAGTTATGTCCACAGTAAGTTGTGTCCACAGTAAGTTGTGTCCACAGTAAGCTGTGTAAGTTGTGTCCACAGTAAGTTGTGTCAACAGTAAGTTGTGTCCACAGTAAGTTATGTCCACAGTAAGTTATGTCCACATTAAGTTGTGTCCACAGTAAGTTGTGTCCACAGTAAGTTATGTCCACAGTAAGTTATGTCCACATTAAGTTATGTCCACAGTAAGTTATGTCCACAGAAAGTTGTGTCCACAGTAAGTAGTGTCCACAGTAAGTTGTGTCCACAGTAAGTTGTGTCCACAGTAAGTTGTGTCCACAGTAAGTTGTGTCTACAGTAAGTTGTGTCCACAGTAAGTTGTGTCTACAGTAAGTTGTGTCCACAGTAAGTTGTGCCCACAGTAAGTTGTGTCTACAGTAAGTTGTGTCCACAGTAAGTTGTGTCCACAATAAGTTGTGTCCACAGTAAGTTGTGTCCACAGTAAGTTGTGTCTACAGTAAGTTGTGTCCACAGTAAGTTGTGTCCACAGTAAGTTGTGTCCACAGTAAGTTGTGTCCACAGTAAGTTGTGTCCACAGAAAGTTGTGTCCACAGTAAGTTGTGTCCACAGAAAGTTGTGTCCACAGTAAGTTGTGTCCACAGAAAGTTGTGTCCACAGTAAGTTGTGTCCACAGAAAGTTGTGTCCACAGTAAGTTGTGTCCACAGTAAGTGTGTCCACAGTAAGTTATGTCCACAGTAAGTTATGTCCACAGTAAGTTGTGTCCACAGTAAGCTGTGTAAGTTGTGTCCACAGTAAGTTATGTCCACAGTAAGTTATGTCCACATTAAGTTATGTCCACAGTAAGTTATGTCCACAGTAAGTTGTGTCCACAGTAAGTTGTGTCCACAGTAAGTTGTGTCTACAGTAAGTTGTGTCCACAGTAAGCTGTGTAAGTTGTGTCCACAGTAAGTTGTGTCCATAGTAAGTTATGTCCACAGTAAGTTGTGTCTACAGTAAGTTGTATCCACAGTAAGTTATGTCCACAGTAAGTTATGTCCACAGTAAGTTGTGTCCACAGTAAGTTGTGTCCACAGTAAGCTGTGTAAGTTGTGTCCACAGTAAGCTGTGTAAGTTGTGTCCACAGTAAGTTGTGTCCACAGTAAGCTGTGAAAGTTGTGTCCACAGTAAGTAGTGTCCACAGTAAGTTGTGTCCACAGTAAGCTGTGTAAGTTGTGTCCACAGTAAGTTGTGTCCACAGTAAGTTATGTCCACAGTAAGTTGTGTCCACAGTAAGTTATGTCCACAGTAACTTGTGTCCACAGTAAGTTGTGTCCACAGTAAGTTATGTCCACAGTAAGTTATGTCCACAATAAGTTATGTCCACAGTAAGTTATGTCCACAGTAAGTTGTGTCCACAGTAAGTTGTGTCCACAGTAAGTTGTGTCCACAGTAAGTTATGTCCACAGTAAGTTGTGTCCACAGTAAGCTGTGTAAGTTGTGTCCACAGTAAGTTGTGTAAGTTGTGTCCACAGTAAGCTGTGTCCACAGTAAGTGTGTCCACAGTAAGCTGTGTAAGTTGTGTCCATAGTAAGTTATGTCCACAGTAAGTTGTGTCCACAGTAAGTTGTATCCACAGTAAGTTATGTCCACAGTAAGTTATGTCCACAGTAAGTTGTGTCCACAGTAAGTTGTGTCCACAGTAAGCTGTGTAAGTTGTGTCCACAGTAAGCTGTGTAAGTTGTGTCCACAGTAAGTTGTGTCCACAGTAAGTGTGTCCACAGTAAGTTGTGTCCACAGTAAGTGTGTCCACAGTAAGTTGTGTCCATAGTAAGTGGTGTCTGGTGACCTGGTAGGGAGCAATCATTATCCGATATCACACGCTAAAATCAGTATGGAAAACAATTAGAAAAATAAAAACTTTTCTTTAGTTTATATTTTTATCGACAGAGCGTAATAAAATAATGCAGTGTTGAAAAGAAATAATCATTTAAGGTGAAGTGGACGTTATCTATCAGTGGGGTCGAATATCAACTTAACGTACAGTTAAAGTGGACGTTATATATCAGTGAGGTCGAATATCAACTTAACGTACAGTTAAAGTGGACGTTATCTATCAGTGGGGTCGAATATCAACTTAACGTACAGTTAAAGTGGACGTTATCTATCAGTGGGGTCGAATATCAACTTAACGTACAGTTAAAGTGGACGTTATCTATCAGCGGGGTCGAATATCAACTTAACGTACAGTAAAAGTGGACGTTATCTATCAGTGGGGTGGAATATCAACTTAACGTACAGTTAAAGTGGACGTTATCTATCAGCGGGGTCGAATATCAACTTAACGTACAGTTAAAGTGGACGTTATATATCAGTGAGGTCGAATATCAACTTAACGTACAGTTAAAGTGGACGTTATATATCAGCGGGGTCGAATATCAACTTAACGTACAGTTAAAGTGGACGTTATATATCAGTGAGGTCGAATATCAACTTAACGTACAGTTAAAGTGGACGTTATCTATCAGTGGGGTCGAATATCAACTTAACGTACAGTTAAAGTGGACGTTATATATCAGTGGGGTCGAATATCAACTTAACGTACAGTTAAAGTGGACGTTATCTATCAGTGGGGTCGAATATCAACTTAACGTACAGTTAAAGTGGACGTTATCTATCAGTGGGGTCGAATATCAACTTAACGTACAGTTAAAGTGGACGTTATCTATCAGTGGGCGAAAGTGGACGTATATCAGTAGGGTCGAATATCGCTTAACGTACAGTTAAAGTGGACGTTATCTATCAGTGGGGTCGAATATCAACTTAACGTACAGTTAAAGTGGACGTTATCTATCAGTGGGGTCGAATATCAACTTAACGTACAGTTAAAGTGGACGTTATCTATCAGCGGGGTCGAATATCAACTTAACGTACAGTTAAAGTGGATGTTACATGTACCTAACAGTGAGGTCGAATATAAAGTTGAACCCACAAAACCTTATTCATACGATGGCGCAATGCTGAATAAGGTTTCTGTCGTTGGCGTTATGAAGGTAATTTGTTGCATGGAGAATATTAACTTAAAGTACAACAAGAACATCCCAAAGTGCAATGAACTTTGAACTAGTAATTGGAAATCCAAGGGAGTGTGATGTGGGTTACAACATACTCAGAATCAATAAATACGAGCTCTATAGCTGTCCCGTCAGTTACAGGACTCCTCAGTGATGTTATACGGGCCAGAATCTCGGAAATATAGAGAAGATGGAAAATAAAAAAAAATGGATTTGGTCAGTCTAACACTTTATAAATCATCATAGCAACTCCACGGAATACTGAAACAAATACAGACTTTTTATCAATGGACATTTACTTTGCTCTCTATTAGCTTTTCTTTACATGTCAACATCAGTAATCAGTCCGGGTTCTCATTAGTTTCTGTATATTATCTAAGTACGCCGTCCGGGTTCTCACTAGTTTATCAATTTAAAATTATTCAATAGCCTACCTTTTATATATTGCGGGGATGTCAGGAAGTTACGAAGTTTTGATTCATCATAATTGATTGGGAAGATAGTTAAACACACAATAGGCTTAATATAATACGTCATCGACTACTGGTAAAACACACCGGGACGACCAAATATATAGTTTGTTTGTTGTCAAGGAAACGTTATTGATTAATGATTGCAGTTATTGAGATGTCAACCCCGAAACTGAATGAAGCACTTTATGAAAAGGAATTTATATTTACATAAAGACAGGTCAATATGTGTTTAAACTTAATCCCTACATCGAATTATATAAATGTTAATTTACTTTGTTTGTCCTATAGATGATATCGTGTGCTACAAGACAGATATAGCAGATCAAATGACTCAATAAACCTATACAAACCCTCCCTGTGTACACATCATCATCATCAGTAAATTACCAGTAAAATCCTGATGGCAGAGATGGATATTCATACACAAGGGATACACTTTTGAGCATATCCGAGACTTTCCGTAATAAGTTATGGACAATGAAGTCATCCGGTGGTCCACCCTCGGCAACTATTGTTTTAAAATGTTTGTTGAAATTGCAGGGTATTTGTAAGAGCAGTCGAGATCAGTCACTCGCCTGGAAGACTACACGCCATTCGACGCTGACCCGGTACAAGAAATATTGGCCTTATTTCTGCAGAAGTATAGTTCATAGATACCAACGAAAAGGGAAAACACACACCACAGCGCCATATAACATGAGGACATACTAAAAGGTGGACAGACAATTGTTGATAGCAAAGTAAAACATCACCAAATACAGTAATACCCGATCGGTGTTATATGTTAATTCCGTTAGTAAGATAGTAAGGTTTTTCTCAACCCTTGTCAAATCCAGTACACACACAACTGATGCCTGGTTGTGTTAAACTGTAAACCGGTGTCGATATCATAGACCAGAAGAGGTGTAATGTCAATATTCCTGGACATGACAGAACAATAACACTTATAGCAATTGGTGCTTCACTATCAGTCGTTAACAGTATGTTACTGTGATGACATAGAGGTCGTTTATACTGGCCCTCAGCGGCACGCCTGGCAGATAGCAATGGCAGAGATGCCAAAACAGATATACACGGACAGTGTACATGGTATCTGATGTTTCAAGTGAGGACAATCGTTATGAATTATTCCGTACATTAACAAATTAACAATCAGTGTGATACATGGTCAACACGATGATGACGCGATAGACATCAATGGAGAGATCAGTAACACCAACCAAGACTTCCACTCCGTTTGTGGGACTTCATAATAAATAACCTTAATATAGGTTAATACAAGGATGTGTTAACCTTCGGAAGTTGTTATACCCTCGACCCTCGGGTATGTTATTCCCTCGACCCTCGGGTATGTTATTCCCTCGACCCTCGGGTATGTACTCGACCCTCGGGTATGTTGTTCCCTCGACCCTCGGGTATGTACTCGACCCTCGGGTATGTTGTCCCCGTCGACCCTCGGGTATGTTGTTCCCTCGACCCTCGGGTATGTTATTCCCTCGACCCTCGGGTATGTTATTCCCTCGACCCTCGGGTATGTTGTCCCCGTCGACCCTCGGGTATGTTGTCCCCTCGACCCTCGGGTATGTTATACCCTCGACCCTCGGGTATGTTATTCCCTCGACCCTCGGGTATGTTGTCCCCGTCGACCCTCGGGTATGTTGTCCCCTCGACCCTCGGGTATGTTGTCCCCTCGACCCTCGGGTATGTTATTCCCTCGACCCTCGGGTATGTTATACCCTCGACCCTCGGGTATGTTGTCCCCTCGACCCTCGGGTATGTACTCGACCCGCGGGTATGTTATACCCTCGACCCTCGGGTATGTTATACCCTCGACCTTTGGGTATGTACTCGACCCTCGGGTATGTTATTCCCTCGACCCTCGGGTATGTTGTTCCCTCGACCCTCGGGTATGTTATTCCCTCGACCCTCGGGTATGTTATACCCTCGACCCTCGGGTATGTTATTCCCTCGACCCTCGGGTATGTTATACCCTCGACCCTCGGGTATGTTATTCCCTCGACCCTCGGGTATGTTATTCCCTCGACCCTCGGGTATGTACTCGACCCTCGGGTATGTTGTTCCCTCGACCCTCGGGTATGTACTCGACCCTCGGGTATGTTGTCCCCTCGACCCTCGGTTATGTTGTTCCCTCGACCCTCGGGTATGTTGTCCCCTCGACCCTCGGGTATGTTGTTCCCTCGACCCTCGGGTATGTTATTCCCTCGACCCTCGGGTATGTACTCGACCCTCGGGTATGTTATACCCTCGACCCTCGGGTATGTTATTCCCTCGACCTTCGGGTATGTTGTTCCCTCGACCCTCGGAGGTGTTACTCGACCCTCGGGTATGTTATACCCTCGACCCTCGGGTATGTTATTCCCTCGACCCTCGGGTATGTTGTTCCCTCGACCCTCGGGTATGTTATTCCCTCGACCCTCGGGTATGTACTCGACCCTCGGGTATGTTATACCCTCGACCCTCGGGTATGTTATTCCCTCGACCCGCGGGTATGTTATACCCTCGACCCTCGGGTATGTTGTCCCCTCGACCCTCGGGTATGTTGTCCCCTCGACCCTCGGGTATGTTATTCCCTCGACCCTCGGAGGTGTCATTTCCTTGACACTCGGGTATGTTATACCCTCGACCCTCGGGTATGTTGTTCCCTCGACCCTCGGGTATGTTATTCCCTCGACCCTCGGGTATTTTATACCCTCGACCCTCGGAGGTGTCATTTCCTTGACCCTCGGGTATGTTATTCCCTCGACCCTCGGGTATGTTATACCCTCGACCCTCGGGTATGTTATTCCCTCGACCCTCGGGTATGTTATTCCCTCGACCCTCGGAGGTGTTACTCGACCCTCGGGTATGTTATTCCCTCGACCCTCGGGTATGTTATTCCCTCGACCCTCGGGTATGTTATTCCCTCGACCCTCGGAGGTGTTACTCGACCCTCGGGTATGTTATTCCCTCGACCCTCGGGTATGTTATTCCCTCGACCCTCGGGCATGTTGTTCCCTCGACCCTCGGAGGTGTCATTCCCTCGACCCTCGGAGGTGTCATTCCCTCGACCCTCGGGAAATATTGCCTTTCTTTCGAAGGTTAACAATTCCTTGTATTATTTAACCTTAACTAAGTTGTATAATAATATAAGACTCTATCATATGTGGTCATGTAGGATAGGGATATTCCACCACATTTTGTGACCCAGAGGGTGGAATATCCCTATCCTACATGAACCACATATGATTGAGTATTTTTCTCTCATTCCCCAACCTAAAATATGCAAAGATAGGCACTATCTGTCGATAGCTTTCTCAGATAGACGCCATTTTTTCTCAATCCAAACTTTTTTTCTACTGCATATAATAAAAAAAGAACAGCGCCAATCGATTTACCATACCCCATATATGCAAACGTCGTTTGCTGTTCTAAAAACGAAGGAAACCATTCATTTCCACAGTCTAACGTTGTTTCAGCAGCCCTGTCATTGCAAGCGAAGCCAAATCACTTGATGTCGGCCAAGCTAGTGTGTCCTTTCGCGTGAAAATATAGTTCCATGTTTTATTAATAAAAACAATAAAAGAACGTGTGTTTTTTTACATAATTTATATCATAAATAAAAAAAATATTATCTGATTACATATCTTAATTCCATGTATTGTTGAAATGTTTAAATCATGTAGATCTACTTTCGGTTCGGCGACCTACTTTTGTATCATTGCGCGCGCGTGGCTATCCTACACCGGAAGCGAGGTAATACACACACAGCAAGCATGGGTGTATTTACCTGGACAGACCAGTATGATGCCGATAGGGATGAGAGAATGACCTGTTAAATATTAGCCTGTTGTTTAACATTGCGTTTATGACGTCATAATCTTTGTGACGTCACAATGTCCCAGTGTAAACCTGTTATACAAGACAAATCCATAATGCAATGTTTAACCTTTTACAAACAACTTCCATATCGTATATAGATTAAGGATTTTTGACTCCGTCAAAATTGTGTGATACCAACCTGACAGAATCTGATATGCTGACCTCGGACTTGGCCTCCGGTTGATACCAGGATGGTAAAACACCATATTGACCTCACCAGAGGTCCATAATTAACTTTTAATACAGGATGTAAATATTTGGTTACCTGGGATGGTGCCTACTGTTACCATATATGGTCATAATTACGTTCCATTGTGCGTTCCCTCATCAATACAAACTAATTACATAGCTGTTAAGTGCGAAACTTCAACAGATGTAATTGTATCTAACAAAGTAGCTATTTATAGAGAAATAATTTCTATCTTCAGCATTCTAACACCGGTAAGCCTGTTTAAGTGCCCTGACTCTACATAAAACTACCTACTAGCCCCCCGTGATACCACAGTACTCATTATACCGGAAACACTAGTGATGGATGGAGCAGTTTTGTATGAGAAAAACAATCGCTTAATTCCCTACAGAATTCCCTACAGAGAAACAAGTTTAGTCAACCCAACTTTTGTGTTATTCTTTGAAGTTATCGATATTTCTTCGAGATTAAATTCCTTCCAAACATGGTAACAGAAGTTCAATGAAAAGCATGCTAGGCCAGTGTCATTAATGACGTCACACCTCGTTTTCTCTTCCGTAGCCCCGGATGTAAAATGATGGAACATATAACAATGAAGTAGGACAGTTAGCTTCTCCCTTCAATGTCGCGGTGGCCGAGTGGTTAAGGTGTCCCGACACTTTAACACTAGCCCTCCACCACTGGGTTGCGAGTTCGAAACCTACGTGAGGCAGTTGCCAGGTACTGATCGTAGGCCGGTGGTTTTTCTCCGGGTACTCCGGCTTTCCTCCACCTCCAAAACCTGGCACGTCCTTAAATGACCCTGGCTGTTAATAGGACGTTAAAAAAAATCAAACAAACAATCAAACAAACCCTTCAATGTCTGTCTCTTTCTTGTATTACACCAGCAGTACCTTTCATTAAACATTTATTCACGGAGAATTGAATGTTGAATCCAACCATACCTATTTTATTGTAAAGTTGTAAAGACAGCATGCCTTAGAGTTAAAGTGACTGACATTCCAGTGTCAGTATAATGGACCAGAGAGATTTCAATGTCCCTGGGACCTGACATTCCAGTGTCAGTATAATGGACCAGAGAGATTTCAATGTCCCTGGGACCTGACATTCTAGTGTCAGTATAATGGACCAGAGAGATTTCAATGTCCCTGGGACCTGACATTCCAGTGTCAGTATAATGGACCAGAGAGATGTCATATCAATGTCCCTGGGACCTGACATTCCAGTGTCAGTATAATGGTCCAGAGAGATGTCATGTCACTGTCCCTGGGACCTGACATTCCAGTGTCAGTATAATGGACCAGAGAGATGTCAATGTCCCTGGGACCTGACATTCCAGTGTCAGTATAATGGACCAGAGAGATTTCAATGTCCCTGGGACCTGACATTCCAGTGTCAGTATAATGGACCAGAGAGATGTCATATCAATGTCCCTGGGACCTGACATTCCAGTGTCAGTATAATGGACCAGAGAGATGTCAATGTCCCTGGGACCTGACATTCCAGTGTCAGTATAATGGACCAGAGAGATGTCAATGTCACTCGGACCTGACATTCCAGTGTCAGTATAATGGACCAGAGAAATGTCATGTCAATGTCACTCGGACCTGACATTCTAGTGTCAGTATAATGGACCAGATAGATGTCATGTCAATGTCCCTGGGACCTGACATTCCAGTGTCAGTATAATGGACCAGAGAAATGTCATGTCAATGTCACTCGGACCTGACATTCCAGTGTCAGTATAATGGACCAGAGAGATTTCAATGTCCCTGGGACCTGACATTCCAGTGTCAGTATAATGGACCAGAGAGATTTCAATGTCCCTGGGACCTGACATTCCAGTGTCAGTATAATGGACCAGAGAGATTTCAATGTCCCTGGGACCTGACATTCCAGTGTCAGTATAATGGTCCAGAGAGATGTCAATGTCCCTGGGACCTGACATTCCAGTGTCAGTATAATGGACCAGAGATATTTCAATGTCCCTGGGACCTGACATTCCAGTGTCAGTATAATGGACCAGAGAGATGTCATGTCAATGTCCCTGGGACCTGACATTCCAGTGTCAGTATAATGGACCAGAGAGATGTCAATGTCCCTGTGACCTGACATTCCAGTGTCAGTATAATGGACCAGAGAGATGTCAATGTCCCTGTGACCTGACATTCTAGTGTCGGTATAATGGACCAGAGAAATGTCATGTCAATGTCCCTCGGACCTGACATTCCAGTGTCAGTATAATGGACCAGAGAGATTTCAATGTCCCTGGGACCTGACATTCCAGTGTCAGTATAATGGACCAGAGAGATTTCAATGTCCCTGGGACCTGACATTCCAGTGTCAGTATAATGGACCAGAGAGATGTCAATGTCCCTGGGACCTGACATTCCAGTGTCAGTATAATGGACCAGAGAGATGTCAATGTCCCTGGGACCTGACATTCCAGTGTCAGTATAATGGACCAGAGAGATGTCATATCAATGTCCCTGTGACCTGACATTCCAGTGTCAGTATAATGGACCAGAGAGATGTCAATGTCCCTGTGACCTGACATTCAAATGTCAGTTTAATGGACCAGAGAGATGTCATGTTGATGTGGCTGGTACCGGACATTAAGTGCTACTATACAGTGACCCTTGATCTGGTCCTGTTGGTATCAATTAATGACGTAATCACGGGGGTAACAACTAACATCATTTTATTACCGACAGGGAATACAACTGAGAAAATGAAGCAAGATGAAGTCGTCAAGACGTGATCAGATCTGACCAGTGCGTGGTATACCTGATTCTTTACATATTTAAGGAGATACGTCATACATAGCTCGCGCCAGCTGAACGAACCTAAAATAGAACACATCAAAAATAAAATCGAACCTGGGGAATTCTCAATAATGACATATACTTATAGTATTGATATTGGTTCGATTGATTTTACATTATACTTGTTTAGATCTTTATTCCTGGTCTTTATTTATTGATCAGTTTATGAATTACTGCAGAGTATCGATCAAAATTCTATTTAAAAATATTGATTTTTCCAAGGAAAAGAAAAAGGCAAGGACAGAGTGTCGACATGGTGTTGTGTAATTATCGAGTATGTCCTCAAGGTGTGTCTATATGAAAAGCCGCACAGGGATTATGATTGCCTTGTTCAAGTATTGACCAATCAGATTGTCCATAAGAATATAGACCATATATACTAAGATTTCGCCTGACGTCCAGAAAACATTCCCAAGTACTGTAAAATATTCGGGGTTATTCAACAGAACGTAGTGATGATATCGTTATCTTAGAAATGCTTATATTTTTTTAACAGTTGATGAAGATAATGGGAATTTGGTCAGGTCGACATCATGACCTCATTGGAGCCTATTTCCTTGTTCGATATGGAGACAGACGTGTCCGGTGATTGTTGTCTAGTGGCTCCGTTTTCAATACCCTTGTTCTCTTTTTGAGAACGTGACTTGACCCAGATTTGAATTAGAGATTTGACAACTCGTTTTTCATCCTGATATATTTATTTTATGGGGGTACAGTTACTTACACACTTTATTTACACTGTTTTCACGTGTTATTTCGGCTGGTTTGTACTATTTAACTGTTTTCACCGTGTTGATTATCATATCTGGTCGTGACTCTGCTTAATTGTACAGACACAAAATAATAATTCAGATATGTAATCCATTTTAAAACTGGATTTTTGTCTCTGATCACGAATACGGAATGGTTTCCTCTTGACTGAGTCTGAGTGGTGATGTATTATATAAAATTTTCACGTAGAATATGAGAGGAAATCACTGGTGAAGCTACACAACAGTTTAACAGACGGAAATTAACAGACTATAAACTATGCTGAAGACCCATGTTCTCCGGCTTAAGAATCCGTATCACGTCAGCAGGTTTGTATTTTACTGTACCATCTCTCACTTCCGGTATTTCGATATCCATTTCATTCACGTCGTTTGTCCATTATCCAGAGATGTGAGTGTGAAACCAATATAAATAACAGCAGGCGAGAACACCAACTGTAGTAATGGGTAAATGAGTTGATTAATCCAGTATAGAACTTTTAGTATATTAAACCAGGCCAATGACTCACAAATATATGAATAGTAATAAGTCGAACTGTACATTGTAAGATTCTCACTCAACCATTCACAAATGAACACTAAAATTGTCCAGTCTTGTTGTAATGTGCCATTGAATCCGTGTTCTTAGACAGTATGTTTACTGTACTTTATCACATCATACAATATTATAGCAATGTAAGTCAACCACATTTCGGCTCCCTCGCGTTAGTATAATTAGAGGAAGTGGCGTTTGATGACATTAATAAACGTTAAGACCACATGTGGACATCTTTTCGTAACAACGGTGCCTGAAAGGTCAAATCGGGGTATATTTTTGCATTCGGCGCCTAAGAGAACAAACAAAACCCACAGAATCCTGATCAACATGGGAACATAAGGATACAGACAGCCAATGTTCTATGTGTTGGTTAAATTATGATTACAAATGGTTTGTTCCTCGGGCGTCTGTACGTTAATTAGTCGATCACAGTTGATCTGTAGCCAAGTCGATATTCCATAACCTCTGATGACTTTTTTACCCTTTGTATCCTTTTATAAACTAAAGGTATTTATCGTGAGTACTGAATTTAACGCTTTATTAAGCAGAAACTACAAACATATTTTCATACGGGTTTCCTCATTAAAGAGCAAAACGTCATAATTATCAACTCAAAATTGATCAGCAAAAAAATCAATTGTTTTTAATCACATGGAGACCATAAAAAAACTATCAAGGATGATGCTACGACCTGGTCGATCTTATTAAAATAAGATGTTCATTATCCACTCCGTAAACTGTGGGATGTTGTCAGATGTTCATACGGAGTTTACGGAGTGGACAATGAAAATCTGATCGTAATTATATTGCAAACTGGTGTTCCCGGGGGGGTTCTGCTTTCTGCTTCATGGACATCACCGGTCCTTTTAAGGCACATCCTTACAACACAGAATACCGACGACATCATCACGAACCAATGATTCAAACTCAGGATCTCTAAAACGAGGACAAAATATAAAAAATTATATCTATTTATATGGGGACTCATGAAGACGTACAGGCTGAACACCACACAGGTAAGACCATGTGGTCCAGGGGTATATTCTGTTTCATCATCCGTCATACAAATCAAATCTAGATTCGGGGTAGAGACAACTGACCAAATCGACTGTCATGGTCAAGCCTATCGAACACGTGGAATTTCATACTGGACTAGAATCCTATTATTTAAAAGAATATTTTCACAAAAAGCATAATGTAATTGTTAATTTTCAGCATTCATCAGGGAGATCATGATATTCGGTAAGGGCCCCAGAATACTGTAACTCCGCCAGGTTAATATATGTTATGGAAGCAGGACTGTTACTATCCGTAAATGTGAACTTTATATACAAGTTGAAATACATTAACAAATCATTAATATCATTTGTAAACTATACCGGTTGGTTAACACATTAGTTTGGAATGATTGACATCAGGATATTCAAACTTTACATATCATTTTCAATCTTGACTTTCCATGATTCTATCACATAGTTTTTATATATACGAACATTAAACACAGTTTAAAATGTTCATTTTAAATAGTAAAGATATATTTCAAATTCCGTAAAGTGATTAAATGATAATTTCTATGTGCGATTGTCTAGTAGTAAATGTTATAACGTTCTCGTAGCATCATCAATGTCCTTCTACAAAAACGTAGACAACACACTTATCACCATGGTTCCCATCAAAAGCGAGAAAACACCTCACTGAAATCAGAGACAATCGAAATACAATGAAGGGTCGGAGTCATTGTAGTTCTGGTAAAACAAAGCAGCTTTTGAAAATGTCGAGGTCAAAAGGAAGTCTGACAGACAAAAATAAATACCAACAACGTCGAGAACACAAGGAATACTCTCACTATCGAGAACACAAGGACAATTCTCACTATCGAGAACACAAGGACAATTCTAACTATCGAGAACACAAGAAATATTCTCACTATCGAGAACACAAGAAATATTCTCACTATCGAGAACACAAGGGGTACTCTCACTATCGAGAACACAAGGACAATTCTCACTATCGAGAACACAAGAAATATTCTCACTATCGAGAACACAAGAAATATTCTCACTATCGAGAACACAAGGGGTTCTCTCACTATCGAGAACACAAGGACAATTCTAACTATCGAGAACACAAGAAATATTCTCACTATCGAGAACACAAGAAATATTCTCACTATCGAGAACACAAGAAATATTCTCACTATCGAGAACACAAGAAATATTCTCACTATCGAGAACACAAGGGGTACTCTCACTATCGAGAACACAAGGACACTTCTTACTATCGAGAACACAAGGAAGACTCTTACTATCGAGAACACAAGGACAATTCTTGCTATCGAGAACACAAGGGGTACTCTCACTATCGAGAACACAAGGAATACTCTCACTATCGAGATCACAAGGAATACTCTCACTATCGAGAACACAAGGACACTTCTTACTATCGAGAACACAAGGAAGACTCTTACTATCGAGAACACAAGGACAATTCTTGCTATCGAGAACACAAGGGGTACTCTCACTATCGAGAACACAAGGGGTACTCTCACTATCGAGAACACAAGGACAATTCTAACTATCGAGAACACAAGAAATATTCTCACTATCGAGAACACAAGGAATACTCTCACTATCGAGAACACAAGGACACTTCTTACTATCGAGAACACAAGGAAGACTCTTACTATCGAGAACACAAGGACAATTCTTGCTATCGAGAACACAAGGGGTACTCTCACTATCGAGAACACAGGGAATCCTCCCTCTATCGAGATCACAAGGAATACTCTCTCTATCGAGAGCGCAAAACAATTATAACATCTCCTCTTGCCGAGAGACACAACAAAAACTATGACAGTCCTTTGCCGTGTAAATATAACCTATTCTACTGGTGTTAATGGAACATTTGTTTGTTTTCTAATTAGGAACTTAACAGTTTCCAATATTTATGCATATTGATATTTTTTAGAACTTACCCGTCGTTGATAATAAAAATAGCGAGTGACGTAACAAGAAATTTTAAATAATTGATTTCGTGTTAGAATGCTTTAAATTGTAAGGCGGTACGTGTTGTGTTGGGACGTTTTCATTCGTACCGATACAATATTCATACCGTGTACTAAAGTTGGCCATTATGTTATAACGCAGGTTAATGGAGACCAGGGAAAGTAGGAAATATTAACGTCTAGTGGTTCCTTTGTCACCTCTCTAGTAACGTCTAGTGGTTCCTTTGTCACCACCCTAGTAACACCTAGTGGTTCCTTTGTCGCCTCCCTAGTAACACCTAGTGGTTCCTTTGTCACCTCCCTATTAACACCTAGTGGTTCCTTTGTCACCTCCCTAGTAACACCTAGTGGTTCCTTTGTCACCTCCCCCCTAGTAACACCTAGTGGTTCCTTTGTCACCTCCCTAGTAACACCTAGCGGTTCCTTTGTCGCCTCCCTAGTAACACCTAGTGGTTCCTTTGTCACCTCCCTAGTAACACCTAGTGGTTCCTTTGTCACCTCCCTAGTAACACCTAGTGGTTCCTTTGTCACCTCCCTAGTAACACCTAGTGGTTCCTTTGTCACCTCCCTAGTAACACCTAGTGGTTCCTTTGTCACCTACCTAATAATACCTAGTGGTTCCTTTGTCACCTGCCTAGTAACACCTAGTGGTTCCTTTGTCACCTCCCTAGTAACACCTAGTGGTTCCTTTGTCGCCTCCCTAGTAACACCTAGTGGTTCCTTTGTCACCTCCCTAGTAACACCTAGTGGTTCCTTTGTCGCCTCTCTAGTATCACCTAGTGGTTCCTTTGTCACCTCCCTAGTAACACCTAGTGGTTCCTTTGTCACCCCCCTAGTAACACCTAGTGGTTCCTTTGTCACCTCTCTAGTATCACCTAGTGGTTCCTTTGTCACATCCCTAGTAACACCTAGTGGTTCCTTTGTCACCTCCCTAGTAACACCTAGTGGTTCCTTTGTCACCTCCCTAGTAACACCTATTGGTTCCTTTGTCGCCTCCCTAGTAACACCTAGTGGTTCCTTTGTCACCTCCCTAGTAACACCTATTGGTTCCTTTGTCGCCTCCCTAGTAACACCTAGTGGTTCCTTTGTCACCTGCCTAGTAACACCTAGTGGTTCCTTTGTCACCTCCCTAGTAACACCTAGTGGTTCCTTTGTCACCTCTCTAGTAACACCTAGTGGTTCCTTTGTCACCTCTCTAGTAACACCTATTGGTTCCTTTGTCACCTCCCTACTAAACACCTAGTGGTTCCTTTGTCACCTCCCTAGTAACACCTAGTGGTTCCTTTGTCACCTCCCTAGTAACACCTAGTGGTTCCTTTGTCACCTCCCTAGTAACACCTAGTGGTTCCTTTGTCACCTCCCTAGTAACACCTAGTGGTTCCTTTGTCACCTCCCTAGTAACACCTAGTGGTTCCTTTGTCACCTGCCTAGTAACACATAGTGGTTCCTTTGTCACATCCCTAGTAACACCTAGTGGTTCCTTTGTCACCTCCCTAGTAACACCTAGTGGTTCCTTTGTCACCTGCCTAGTAACACCTAGTGGTTCCTTTGTCACATCCCTAGTAACACCTAGTGGTTCCTTTGTCACCTCCCTAGTAACACCTAGTGGTTCCTTTGTCACCTGCCTAGTAACACCTAGTGGTTCCTTTGTCACATCCCTAGTAACACCTAGTGGTTCCTTTGTCACCTCCCTAGTAACACCTAGTGGTTCCTTTGTCACCTCCCTAGTAACACCTATTGGTTCCTTTGTCGCCTCCCTAGTAACACCTAGTGGTTCCTTTGTCACCTCCCTAGTAACACCTAGTGGTTCCTTTGTCGCCTCCCTAGTAACACCTAGTGGTTCCTTTGTCACCTCCCTAGTAACACCTAGTGGTTCCTTTGTCACCTCCCCCCTAGTAACACCTAGTGGTTCCTTTGTCACCTGCCTAGTAACACCTAGTGGTTCCTTTGTCACCTCCCTAGTAACACCTAGTGGTTCCTTTGTCGCCTCCCTAGTAACACCTAGTGGTTCCTTTGTCACATCCCTAGTAACACCTGGTGGTTCCTTTGTCACCTCCCCCCTAGTAACACCTAGTGGTTCCTTTGTCACCTCCCCCCTAGTAACACCTAGTGGTTCCTTTGTCGCCTCCCTAGTAACACCCAGTGGTTCCTTTGTTGCCTCCCTAGTAACACCTAGTGGTTCAATTGTCACCCACGTAGTAACACCTAGTGGTTCCTTTGTCGCCTCCCTAGTAACACCTAGTGGTTCCTTTGTCGCCTCCCTAGTAACGCCTAGTGGTTCCTTTGTCACCTCCCTAGTAACACCTAGTGGTTCCTTTGTCACCTCCCTAGTAACACCTAGTGGTTTCTTTGTCACTTTAATAGTGATATCCAGTGATTCCTTTAATTTGTCACCTCCCTAGTAACACCTAGTGGTTCCTTTGTCACTTTAATAGTGATACCCAGTGATTCCTTTAATTTGTCACCTCCCTAGTAACACCCAGTGGTTCCTTTGTTGCCTCCCTAGTAACACCTAGTGGTTCAATTGTCACCCACGTAGTAACACCTAGTGGTTCCTTTGTCGCCTCCCTAGTAACACCTAGTGGTTCCTTTGTCACCTGCCTAGTAACACCTAGTGGTTCCTTTGTCACCTCCCCCCTAGTAACACCTAGTGGTTCCTTTGTCACCTCCCCCCTAGTAACACCTAGTGGTTCCTTTGTCACCTCCCCCCTAGTAACACCTAGTGGTTCCTTTGTCACCTCCTCCCTAGTAACACCTAGTGGTTCCTTTGTCACCCCCCTAGTAACACCTAGTGGTTCCTTTGTCACCTCTCTAGTATCACCTAGTGGTTCCTTTGTCACATCCCTAGTAACACCTAGTGGTTCCTTTGTCACCTCCCTAGTAACACCTAGTGGTTCCTTTGTCACCTCCCTAGTAACACCTATTGGTTCCTTTGTCGCCTCCCTAGTAACACCTAGTGGTTCCTTTGTCACCTCCCTAGTAACACCTATTGGTTCCTTTGTCGCCTCCCTAGTAACACCTAGTGGTTCCTTTGTCACCTGCCTAGTAACACCTAGTGGTTCCTTTGTCACCTCCCTAGTAACACCTAGTGGTTCCTTTGTCACCTCTCTAGTAACACCTAGTGGTTCCTTTGTCACCTCTCTAGTAACACCTATTGGTTCCTTTGTCACCTCCCTACTAAACACCTAGTGGTTCCTTTGTCACCTCCCTAGTAACACCTAGTGGTTCCTTTGTCACCTCCCTAGTAACACCTAGTGGTTCCTTTGTCACCTCCCTAGTAACACCTAGTGGTTCCTTTGTCACATCCCTAGTAACACCTAGTGGTTCCTTTGTCACCTCCCTAGTAACACCTAGTGGTTCCTTTGTCACCTGCCTAGTAACACATAGTGGTTCCTTTGTCACATCCCTAGTAACACCTAGTGGTTCCTTTGTCACCTCCCTAGTAACACCTAGTGGTTCCTTTGTCACCTGCCTAGTAACACCTAGTGGTTCCTTTGTCACATCCCTAGTAACACCTAGTGGTTCCTTTGTCACCTCCCTAGTAACACCTAGTGGTTCCTTTGTCACCTGCCTAGTAACACCTAGTGGTTCCTTTGTCACATCCCTAGTAACACCTAGTGGTTCCTTTGTCACCTCCCTAGTAACACCTAGTGGTTCCTTTGTCACCTCCCTAGTAACACCTATTGGTTCCTTTGTCACCTCCCTAGTAACACCTAGTGGTTCCTTTGTCACCTCCCTAGTAACACCTAGTGGTTCCTTTGTCGCCTCCCTAGTAACACCTAGTGGTTCCTTTGTCACCTCTCTAGTAACACCTAGTGGTTCCTTTGTCACCTCCCCCCTAGTAACACCTAGTGGTTCCTTTGTCACCTGCCTAGTAACACCTAGTGGTTCCTTTGTCACCTCCCTAGTAACACCTAGTGGTTCCTTTGTCGCCTCCCTAGTAACACCTAGTGGTTCCTTTGTCACATCCCTAGTAACACCTGGTGGTTCCTTTGTCACCTCCCCCCTAGTAACACCTAGTGGTTCCTTTGTCACCTCCCCCCTAGTAACACCTAGTGGTTCCTTTGTCGCCTCCCTAGTAACACCCAGTGGTTCCTTTGTTGCCTCCCTAGTAACACCTAGTGGTTCAATTGTCACCCACGTAGTAACACCTAGTGGTTCCTTTGTCGCCTCCCTAGTAACACCTAGTGGTTCCTTTGTCGCCTCCCTAGTAACGCCTAGTGGTTCCTTTGTCACCTCCCTAGTAACACCTAGTGGTTCCTTTGTCACCTCCCTAGTAACACCTAGTGGTTTCTTTGTCACTTTAATAGTGATATCCAGTGATTCCTTTAATTTGTCACCTCCCTAGTAACACCTAGTGGTTCCTTTGTCACTTTAATAGTGATACCCAGTGATTCCTTTAATTTGTCACCTCCCTAGTAACACCCAGTGGTTCCTTTGTTGCCTCCCTAGTAACACCTAGTGGTTCAATTGTCACCCACGTAGTAACACCTAGTGGTTCCTTTGTCGCCTCCCTAGTAACACCTAGTGGTTCCTTTGTCACCTGCCTAGTAACACCTAGTGGTTCCTTTGTCACCTCCCCCCTAGTAACACCTAGTGGTTCCTTTGTCACCTCCCCCCTAGTAACACCTAGTGGTTCCTTTGTCACCTCCCCCCTAGTAACACCTAGTGGTTCCTTTGTCACCTCCCCCCTAGTAACACCTAGTGGTTCCTTTGTCACCTCCCCCCTAGTAACACCTAGTGGTTCCTTTGTCACATCCCTAGTAACACCTAGTGGTTCCTTTGTCACCTCCCTAGTAACACCTAGTGGTTCCTTTGTCACCTCCCTAGTAACACCTAGTGGTTCCTTTGTCACCTCTCTAGTAACACCTAGTGGTTCCTTTGTCACCTCCCTAGTAACACCTAGTGGTTCCTTTGTCGCCTCCCTAGTAACACCTAGTGGTTCCTTTGTCACCTCCCTAGTAACACCTAGTGGTTCCTTTGTCGCCTCCCCCCTAGTAACACCTAGTGGTTCCTTTGTCACCTCCCCCCTAGTAACACCTAGTGGTTCCTTTGTCACCTCCCTAGTAACACCTAGTGGTTCCTTTGTCGCCTCCCTAGTAACACCTAGTGGTTCCTTTGTCACCTCCCTAGTAACACCTAGTGGTTCCTTTGTTACCTCCCTAGTAACACCTAGTGGTTCCTTTGTCACCTCCCTAATAACACCTAGTGGTTCCTTTGTCACCTCCCTAGTAACACCTAGTGGTTCCTTTGTCACCTCCCTAGTAACACCTAGTGGTTCCTTTGTAGCCTCCCTAGTAACACCTAGTGGTTCCTTTGTCACCTCCCTAGTAACACCTAGTGGTTCCTTTGTCACCTCCCTAGTAACACCTAGTGGTTCCTTTGTCACCTCTCTAGTAACACCTATTGGTTCCTTTGTCGCCTCCCTAGTAACGTCTAGTTGTTCCTTTGTCACCTCCCTAGTAACACCTAGTGGTTCCTTTGTCACCTCCCTAGTAACACCTAGTGGTTCCTTTGTCACCTCCCTAGTAACACCTAGTGGTTCCTTTGTCGCCTCCCTAGTAACACCTAGTGGTTCCTTTGTCACCTCCCTAGTAACACCTAGTGGTTCCTTTGTCACCTCCCTAGTAAAACCTAGTGGTTCCTTTGTCACCTCCCTAGTAACACCTAGTGGTTCCTTTGTCGCCTCCCTAGTAACACCTAGTGGTTCCTTTGTCACCTCTCTAGTAACACCTATTGGTTCCTTTGTCGCCTCCCTAGTAACGTCTAGTTGTTCCTTTGTCACATCCCTAGTAACACCTAGTGGTTCCTTTGTCACCTCCCTAGTAACACCTAGTGGTTCCTTTGTCACCTCCCTAGTAACACCTAGTGGTTCCTTTGTCACCTGCCTAGTAACACCTAGTGGTTCCTTTGTCACCTCCCTAGTAACACCTAGTGGTTCCTTTGTCACCTCCCTAGTAACACCTAGTGGTTCCTTTGTCGCCTCCCTAGTAACACCTAGTGGTTCCTTTGTCACCTCCCTAGTAACACCTAGTGGTTCCTTTGTCACCTCCCTAGTAAAACCTAGTGGTTCCTTTGTCACCTCCCTAGTAACACCTAGTGGTTCCTTTGTCGCCTCCCTAGTAACACCTAGTGGTTCCTTTGTCACCTCTCTAGTAACACCTAGTGGTTTCTTTGTCACTTTAATAGTGATACCCAGTGGTTCCTTTGATTTGTCACCTTCCTAGTAACACCTAGTGGTTCCTTTGTCACTTTAATAGTGATTCCCAGTGATTCCTTTGATTTGTCACCTCCCTGGTGACGCTAAGTGGTTCATTTGTCGATTGATGTAGGATCTAGGGACGCAAATCAGACACCGAAATAAAGTGCCTCTCAGGGAAACACAGCTATAAACCATGATATATAAATAGATTGAAAATTGAAGAAGGAATTTCCCGCGCAAAAATTAAATACCGAAATAAACAAAGGGCAATGACTTTTGCAAAAATAGTCTGATCAAAATTATCTTCAGAGAAACACACAAAAATATCATGATATATCATAATTATAATATATACCAATGTAACAAAAAGATGAGGCAATACATCTCCGGACAAACGTCATTTTACGCCGGTCGGCCGGTCGAACGGTCAAGGTTGACTATTGTTTCGTCTGTCGACTTGTGGGATGTATTGTTTGTCCATCGACTTGTAGGGGTGTATTGTTTGTCCGTCGACTTGTGGGGTGTATTGTTTGTCCGTCGACTTGTGGGGTGTATTGTTTGTCCGTCGGCTTGTGGGGTGTAATGTTTGTCCGTCGACTTGTCGGGGTGTATTGTTTGTCCGTCGACTTGTAGGGTGCGAATTTCAAAATTTGTTTTCATTTCCGTTCAGTCCGGTCCATTGCTAAAAAAAGTATATGCGCAATGAATTTAATGCTGGAATAGGGTAAACAATCAAATCCCTCTCCTATAGGAGACGAACATATTTTGACGAAATGAATCAGTGAATACACTCCAATGTTGAATGTATGCACGGACGACGCCAAACCATAAAACTAACGATGTATAAAAACAATCAATATTATATTCGGGTTTTTATGCTGGAATAAACTCCCAATTCCCTCAATGACTAACGTGTCAATGTATTTAATGACTGTCCAGTATTTCCGAAACTTACGAATATTGATTAAAAATTGGTGACTATTAAAATAATGAATTGTAAACAAAACACTCTGTCAGGTAAGGACGGGAAACTGTATAGAACCATCACTTACCGCTGCTACACGAATGCGCATGCTCCTGGATCGATATAAATCTGACATCTGGCTTGTGATGGATATCTTTGGATATACACTATAGTCGATACCGTAATGGGTTTATACGCCCGCATTATAGTCCGCCAAATCTCGTCACGACGGCCAGATGATTAGTCTTGATTTTGTCCTTAAATCAGGATGAATCGCTATCCGTTAATTGAAATAAACTGATGTAGAATTTCTGTCATAGCGGTAACACTGTGCACAACAGTGTAGACTGTAGGTGATTGTTACAATATCGGTTCTGTACCTCCCGAATTATTACAAAAAAAAAATGTCTACCTGTATGTATAGGTGACAATAAAATATCATGTCTACCTGTCTGTATGTATATATGTCTACCTGTCTGTATAGGTGTCTACCTGTATGTATGTATAGGTGTCTACCTGTCTGTATGTATAGGTGTCTACCTGTCTGTATGTATAGATGTCTACCTGTCTGTATGTATAGGTGTCTACCTGTCTGTATGTATAGGTGTCTACCTGTCTGTATGTATAGATGTCTACCTGTCTGTATGTATAGATGTCTGTCTGTATGTATAGATGTCTACCTGTCTGTATGTATAGGTGTCTACCTGTCTGTATGTATAGATGTCTACCTGTCTGTATGTATAGGTGTCTACCTGTCTGTATGTATAGATGTCTACCTGTATGTATAGATGTCTACCTGTCTGTATGTATAGATGTCTACCTGTATGTATAGATGTCTACCTGTATGTATAGATGTCTACCTGTCTGTATAGATGTCTACCTGTCTGTATAGGTGTCTACCTGTATGTATAGGTGTCTACCTGTCTGTATGTATAGGTGTCTACCTGTATGTATGTAAAATGTCTACCTGTCTGTATGTATAGATGTCTGTCTGTATGTATAGATGTCTACCTGTCTGTATGTATAGGTGTCTACTTGTCTGTATGTATAGATGTCTACCTGTCTGTATGTATAGATATCTACCTGTATGTATAGGTGTCTACCTGTATGTATAGATGTCTACCTGTATGTATAGATGTCTACCTGTATGTATAGGTATCTACCTGTATGTATAGATGTCTACCTGTATGTATGTATAGATGTCTACCTGTCTGTATAGGTGTCTACCTGTATGTATGTATAGATGTCTACCTGTATGTATAGATGTCTACCTGTGTGTATAGATGTCTACCTGTCTGTATGTATAGATGTCTACCTGTCTGTATGTATAGGTGTCTACCTGTCTGTATGTATAGATGTCTACCTGTCTGTATGTATAGATGTCTACCTGTCTGTATGTATAGATGTCTACCTGTCTGTCTGTATAGATGTCTACCTGTCTGTATGTATAGATGTCTACCTGTCTGTATGTATAGGTGTCTACCTGTCTGTATGTATAGGTGTCTACCTGTCTGTATGTATAGATGTCTACCTGTCTGTATAGATGTCTACCTGTCTGTATCTATAGATGTCTACCTGTCTGTATCTATAGGTGTCTACCTGTATGTATAGATGTCTACCTGTATGTATAGATGTCTACCTGTCTGTATGTATAGATGTCTACCTGTCTGTATGTATAGATGTCTACCTGTCTGTATGTATAGATGTCTACCTGTATGTATAGATGTCTACCTGTCTGTATCTATAGATGTCTACCTGTCTGTATCTATAGGTGTCTACCTGTCTGTATGTATAGATATCTACCTGTATGTATAGGTGTCTACCTGTATTTATAGGTGTCTACCTGTATGTATAGATGTCTACCTGTCTGTATCTATAGGTGTCTACCTGTATGTATGTATAGATGTCTACCTGTATGTATAGATGTCTACCTGTATGTATGTATAGATGTCTACCTGTCTGTATGTATAGATGTCTACCTGTCTGTATGTATAGATGTCTACCTGTATGTATGTATAGGTGTCTACCTGTCTGTATGTATAGATGTCTACCTGTCTGTATGTATAGATGTCTACCTGTATGTATAGATGTCTACCTGTCTGTATGTATAGATGTCTACCTGTCTGTATGTATAGATGTCTGTATGTATAGATGTCTACCTGTCTGTTTGTATAGGTGTCTACCTGTCTGTATGTATAGATGTCTACCTGTATGTATAGATGTCTACCTGTCTGTATGTATAGGTGTCTACCTGTCTGTATAGATGTCTACCTGTCTGTATGTATAGGTGTCTACCTGTATGTATAGATGTCTACCTGTCTGTATGTATAGATGTCTACCTGTCTGTATGTATAGATGTCTATCTGTATGTATAGATGTCTACCTGTATGTATAGATGTCTACCTGTATGTATAGATGTCTACCTGTATGTATAGATGTCTACCTGTATGTATAGATGTCTACCTGTATGTATGTATAGGTGTCTACCTGTCTGTATGTATAGGTGTCTACCTGTCTGTATGTATAGATGTCTACATGTCTGTATGTATAGATGTCTACCCCTATGTATGTATAGATGTCTACCTGTCTGTATGTATAGATGTCTACCTGTATGTATAGATGTCTACCTGTATGTATAGATGTCTACCTGTCTGTATGTATAGATGTCTACCTGTATGTATAGATGTCTACCTGTATGTATGTATAGGTGTCTACCTGTATGTATAGATGTCTACCTGTATGTATAGATGTCTACCTGTCTGTATGTATAGATGTCTACCTGTATGTATAGATGTCTACCTGTATGTATAGGTGTCTACCTGTCTGTATGTATAGGTGTCTACCTGTATGTATAGATGTCTACCTGTCTGTATGTATAGGTGTCTACCTGTCTGTATGTATAGATGTCTACCTGTCTGTATCTATAGATGTATACCTGTATGTATGTATAGATGTCTACCTGTATGTATAGATGTCTACCTGTCTGTATGTATAGATGTCTACCTGTATGTATAGATGTCTACCTGTCTGTATAGATGTCTACCTGTCTGTATGTATAGATGTCTACCTGTATGTATAGATGTCTACCTGTCTGTATGTATAGATGTCTACCTGTATGTATAGATGTCTACCTGTCTGTATCTATAGATGTCTACCTGTCTGTATCTATAGGTGTCTACCTGTATGTATAGATGTCTACCTGTCTGTATAGATGTCTACCTGTCTGTATAGATGTCTACCTGTCTGTATCTATAGATGTCTACCTGTATGTATAGATGTCTACCTGTATGTATAGGTGTCTACCTGTCTGTATGTATAGATGTCTACCTATCTGTATGTATAGGTGTATACCTGTCTGTATAGATATCTACCTGTATGTATGTATAGATGTCTACCTGTCTGTAAGTATAGAGGTCTACCTGTCTGTATGTATAGATGTCTACCTGTCTGTATGTATAGATGTCTACCTGTCTGTTTGTATAGGTGTCTACCTGTCTGTATGTATAGATGTCTACCTGTATGTATAGATGTCTACCTGTCTGTATGTATAGATGTCTGTCTGTATGTATAGATGTCTACCTGTCTGTATGTATAGGTGTCTACCTGTATGTATGTATAGATGTCTACCTGTCTGTTTGTATAGGTGTCTACCTGTCTGTATGTATAGATGTCTACCTGTATGTATAGGTGTCTACCTGTCTGTATGTATAGGTGTCTACCTGTCTGTATGTATAGATGTCTACCTGTATGTATAGATGTCTACCTGTCTGTATGTATAGGTGTCTACCTGTCTGTATAGATGTCTACCTGTCTGTATGTATAGGTGTCCACCTGTATGTATAGATGTCTACCTGTCTGTATGTATAGATGTCTACCTGTCTGTATGTATAGATGTCTATCTGTATGTATAGATGTCTACCTGTATGTATAGATGTCTACCTGTATGTATAGATGTCTACCTGTATGTATAGATGTCTACCTGTATGTATGTATAGAGGTCTACCTGTCTGTATGTATAGGTGTCTACCTGTCTGTATGTATAGATGTCTACATGTCTGTATGTATAGATGTCTACCTGTATGTATGTATAGATGTCTACCTGTCTGTATGTATAGATATCTACCTGTATGTATAGATGTCTACCTGTCTGTATGTATAGATGTCTACCTGTATGTATAGATGTCTACCTGTATGTATGTATAGGTGTCTACCTGTATGTATAGATGTCTACCTGTATGTATAGATGTCTACCTGTCTGTATGTATAGATGTCTACCTGTCTGTATCTATAGATGTCTACCTGTATGTATGTATAGATGTCTACCTGTATGTATAGGTGTCTACCTGTATGTATAGATGTCTACCTGTATGTATCTATAGATGTCTACCTGTCTGTATGTATAGATGTCTACCTGTCTGTATAGATGTCTACCTGTCTGTATAGGTGTCTACCTGTATGTATAGATGTCTACCTGTATGTATGTATAGGTGTCTACCTGTATGTATAGATGTCTACCTGTATGTATAGGTGTCTACCTGTCTGTATCTATAGATGTCTACCTGTCTGTATGTATAGATGTCTACCTGTCTGTATAGATGTCTACATGTCTGTATAGGTGTCTACCTGTATGTATAGATGTCTACCTGTCTGTATGTATAGATGTCTACCTGTCTGTATGTATAGATGTCTACCTGTCTGTATCTATAGATGTCTACCTGTATGTATAGATGTCTACCTGTCTGTATGTATAGATGTCTACCTGTATGTATAGATGTCTACCTGTCTGTATGTATAGATGTCTACCTGTCTGTATGTATAGGTGTCTACCTGTATGTATAGATGTCTACCTGTCTGTATGTATAGATGTCTACCTGTCTGTATGTATAGATGTCTACCTGTCTGTATGTATAGATGTCTACCTGTATGTATAGATGTCTACCTGTCTGTATGTATAGATGTCTACCTGTATGTATAGATGTCTACCTGTATGTATGTATAGGTGTCTACCTGTCTGTATCTATAGATGTCTACCTGTCTGTATGTATAGATGTCTACCTGTATGTATAGATATCTACCTGTATGTATAGATGTCTACCTGTCTGTATGTATAGATGTCTACCTGTCTGTATAGATGTCTACCTGTCTGTATGTATAGATGTCTACCTGTCTGTATGTATAGATGTCTACCTGTATGTATAGATGTCTACCTGTATGTATAGATGTCTACCTGTCTGTATGTATAGATGTCTACCTGTATGTATAGATATCTATCTGTATGTATAGGTGTCTACCTGTCTGTATGTATAGATGTCTACCTGTCTGTATGTATAGATGTCTACCTGTCTGTATGTATAGATGTCTACCTGTATGTATAGATGTCTACCTGTATGTATAGATGTCTACCTGTCTGTATGTATAGATGTCTGCCTGTATGTATAGATGTCTACCTGTATGTATAGATGTCTACCTGTCTGTATGTATAGATGTCTACCTGTCTGTATGTATATATGTCTACCTGTATGTATATATGTCTACCTGTATGTATAGATGTCTACCTGTATGTATAGATGTCTACCTGTATGTATAGATGTCTACCTGTATGTATAGATATCTACCTGTATGTATAGGTCACAATAAAATATCATCTAATTCAATTCGATAAAAAAAAATATTCATTTCTTAAACACATTTCTAATTATTCTGCTTACGCGCGGTCCAATAAATTTCAGAGTTGACCTTCCCTCACTTTGGAATGTATTGCTATAATAGTCTGATATACCTGGTAATCTACTTAACTAGAAATACATATTTTTACATTTCCTTCCCTTTTCATGTTTCCTGTTATTATTTGCTCAAATAAAATAAATAGGCAAAAATTGGTTGGCAGCATTTTCCAGAAGAGATTTAAAAGTGGAATAATTTTGAGTGATTTTATATCAAATTATCTTCCATGTCATTTAAAATCCAACATGTTCCCACCTCTCTTGTCTCATATGGGCTGCTTACATAAAATATACCAGTTCCTCTAAGACCATCGAGATTATATCTAATATCATATCCAGATTATATATATTATATACAGATTGACTGCTACCCGCTGTTTGGGCCGAGATTTGCGGGACGAAATGTACATATCGCGTAAAAAAAAACAATAACAAAAACCTTCACGACATAGCACGCGCTGCCATCACATCGAATCAACCCGCGATGTTATTTTGTTAAACCTTTAAGTTATATTATTTATCTATTTATTTATTTATTTATTTACTTTTACCATCTGTACACCACCTAAGAAGTTCCCCAATTAATCATAATAGGCCCTCGGCGAATTAAGTATCGGCCGAGGGGGATCATTTTTACAACATTACGATATTTTTTGTTGTTTATACCTACTATATTTGTGTAACTGTTCCATGTTCTATGTCTATATGTGATCGTATGTAATTTACCTGTGTCTTGATAAAGGGGCAGACTGCCTCGAAAAATCGACAATTTACTTGTCTGTACTGTCGTTATTAATACTTGACATATATTATATACAGATTATATATAATATAATAGCTAGATTATTTCTAATATCTTAACCACATTATATGTAATACACATCCAGATGATATATCATATTGTATCCGGATAATATATAATGCATATCCAGATTTTATATAATATTATATCTAGATTATATATAATAATATATCTAGATTATATATAATATTATATCCAGTTATATATATTATTAAACAACATGAATATTTTAACACAGTCCAAACGTTTGTAATCCCCTTTTAACATATTCCAAACGTTTGTCATCCCATTATAACACAGTCCAAACGTTTGTCATCCCATTATAACACAGTCCAAACGTTTGTAATCCCCTTTAACACAGTCCAAACGTTTGTAATCCCCTTTTAACACAGTCCAAACGTTTGTAATCCCCTTTTAACACAGTCCAAACGTTTGTCATACCATTTTAACACAGTCCAAACGTTTGTCATACCATTTCAACACAGTCCAAACGTTTGTCATCCCATTTTAACACAGTCCAAACGTTTGTCATCCCATTTTAACACAGTCCAAACGTTTGTCATCCCATTTTAACACAGTCCAAAGGCTTGTCATACCATTTTAACATAGTCCAAAGGTTTGTCATCCATTTTAACACAGTCCAAACGTTTGTCATCCATTTTAACACAGTCCAAACGTTTGTCATCCATTTTAACACAGTGCAAACGTTTGTCGTCCCATCTTAACACAGTCCAAACGCTTGGCATCCCATTTTAACACAGTCCAAACGCTTGTCATCCCATTTTAACACAGTCCAAACGTTTGTCATCCATTTTAACACAGTCCAAACGTTTGTCGTCCCATCTTAACACAGTCCAAACGCTTGTCATACCATTTTAACACAGTCCGAACGTTTGTCATACCATTTTAACAGTCCAAAAGCTTGTCATACCATTTTGACACAGTCCAAACGTTTGTCATCCATTTTAACACAGTCCAAACGTTTGTCATCCATTTTAACACAGTCCAAACGTTTGTCATACCATTTCAACACAGTCCAAACGTTTGTCGTCCCATTTTAACACAGTCCAAACGCTTGTCATCCCATTTTAACACAGTCCAAACGCTTGTCATACCATTTTAACACAGTCCAAACGTTTGTCATCCATTTTAACACAGTCCAAACGTTTGTCATACCATTTCAACACAGTCCAAACGTTTGTCGTCCCATTTTAACACAGTCCAAACGCTTGTCATCCCATTTTAACACAGTCCAAACGTTTGTCATCCATTTTAACACAGTCCAAACGCTTGTCATCCCATTTTAACACAGTCCAAACGTTTGTCATCCCATTTTAACACAGTCCAAACGCTTGTCATCCCATTTTAACACAGTCCAAACGTTTGTCATCCCATTTTAACACAGTCCAAACGTTTGTCGTCCATTTTAACACAGTCCAAACGCTTGTCATCCCATTTTAACACAGTCCAAACGCTTGTCATACCATTTTAACACAGTCCAAACGTTTGTCATCCATTTTAACACAGTCCAAACGTTTGTCATACCATTTCAACACAGTCCAAACGTTTGTCGTCCCATTTTAACACAGTCCAAACGCTTGTCATCCCATTTTAACACAGTCCAAACGTTTGTCGTCCATTTTAACACAGTCCAAACGCTTGTCATCCCATTTTAACACAGTCCAAACGTTTGTCATCCCATTTTAACACAGTCCAAACGCTTGTCATCCCATTTTAACACAGTCCAAACGTTTGTCATCCCATTTTAACACAGTCCAAACGTTTGTCGTCCATTTTAACACAGTCCAAACGCTTGTCATCCCATTTTAACACAGTCCAAACGTTTGTCATACCATTTTAACACAGTCCAAACGCTTGTCATCCCATTTTAACACAGTCCAAACGTTTGTCATCACATTTTAACACAGTCCAAACGTTTGTCATACCATTTTAACACAGTCCAAACGTTTGTCATCACATTTTAACACAGTCCAAACGTTTGTCATACCATTTTAACACAGTCCAAACGTTTGTCATCACATTTTAACACAGTCCAAACGTTTGTCATACCATTTTAACACAGTCCAAACGCTTGTCATACCATTTTAACACAGTCCAAACGTTTGTCATCCCATTCAAACAGAGTCTAATATGTTTGTGCCTAACGATGACACGTTTATATAATGACATTTTCCTAATCCCTACATTTTCACATTCTATGTTCCATTTACCTATCTGACGTTAGTAAACCAAGTTGTATTCATGAGACTGTATACTACAATTTACAGTGATTCGGTCAGTGTAGGAAAACAGCTCCGAGTGTTCTATGTAAAACAAACGTTACCAAGGGAACATTGAGTCTAAGCTTATCCGTGCAATATCTGTTCAACGCCGCATCACTTCTAAATAATAACAGTAAAACTCTTTAATTTCAAGCGACGAACTGAATTATTCAATTTGAACAATTAAACAATTTTATGATGTATATACGGGTATATGAAAGAGATAATATAGCTAAGTAGATACGAGGAACTGAATGATTTCTTCTGGAACTTACTGACGTCATATATATGATCAGCGGGAAATTCAAACTCATTTTTTGCTTCAGTCCAGAAAAATGAATATGAATGTTTATGTACGGTTTAAATTCTAGTATACAACTAATGGGCGACATCATATCTATCTGCCACCAAACTGTATTCATATCGACTGTACACTAGCGTTTGTTAACAGCTCAATACTTGGATATATGGTAATTTCAAAATGTCGATTGATCTATCTGGTTGCTAAGGATACAATAATTACTGGTTTGTATTTAAACTTCATTATAGGATTGTATAGACAATCCGATTTTATATTGACAGGATTAGTGATTTATAATCCTGAAATATCTGTTTATATATCTGGCTTTAATTAACTGAACCTTACTGGGAGAGAGATGTGAACAGTGAGTCTGATGAGGAATCGATCTTTGAAGTGTCTAGCAATACAGCATAGAGATTCAGTATAAACCTTGACATTTTACTTCTGACACCAAGTCACTCAATGGAACAGTACAGGAAAAAAAGATAGTTCATATATGTTTCATTTGAAATTCAGTGAAATCTAGTTGAATAATTTCTCCTATTTTTACATTATTTCGTTAACTGAACGGAAGAGTAAAAATCAATGAATATGCTGATGATGCCTATGTTAAGAAAATATATGTCGCCACCGGGGTGGACACATACAGGGTTTGTCGCCGCCGGGGTGAACACGTAAAGGTGATGTCGCCGCCGGGATGGACACATATAAAGGTGATGTCGCCGCCGAGGTGGACACATAAAGGTGATGTCGCCGCAGGGGTGGACACATAAAGGGTATGTCGCCGCCGGAGTGGGCACATACAGGGTATGTCGCCGCCGGGGTGGACACATAAAGGCGATGTCCCCGCCGGGGTGGACACATATAAAGGTGATGTCGCCGCCGGGATGAACACATAAAGGTGATGTCGTCGCCGGGGTGGACACATACAGGGTTTGTCGCCGCCGGGGTGAACACGTAAAGGTGATGTCGCCGCCGGGATGGACACATATAAAGGTGATGTCGTCGCCGGGGTGGACACATACAGGGTATGTCGCCGCCGGAGTGGACACATAAAGGTGACGTCGCCGCCGGGGTGGACACATACAGGGTATGTCGCCGCCGGGGTGAACACATAAAAGTGATGTCGCCGCCGGGGTGGACACATAAAGGTGATGTCGCCGCCGGGGTGGACACATAAAGGTGATGTCGCCGCCGGGTGAACACATAAAGGTGATGTCGCCGCCGGGGTGGACACATAAAGGTGATGTCGTCGCCGGGGTGGACACATACAGGGTATGTCGCCGCCGGGGTGGACACATAAAGGTGATGTCGCCGCCGGGGTGGACACATAAAGGTGATGTCGCCGCCGGGTTGGACACATATAAAGGTGATGTCGCCGCCGGGGTGAACACATAAAGGTGATGTCGCCGCCGGAGTGGACACATACAGGGTATGTCGCCGCCGGGGTGGACACATAAAGGTGATGTCGTCGCCGGGGTGGACACATAAAGGTGATGTCCCCGCCGGGGTGGACACATAAAGGTGATGTCCCCGCCGGGGTGGACACATACAGGGTATGTCGCCGCCGGGGTGGACACATAAAGGTGATGTCGTCGCCGGGGTGGACACATAAAGGTGATGTCCCCGCCGGGGTGGACACATAAAGGTGATGTCGTCGCCGGGGTGGACACATACAGGGTATGTCGCCGCCGGGGTGGACACATAAAGGTGATGTCGTCGCCGGGGTGGACACATAAAGGTGATGTCCCCGCCGGGGTGGACACATAAAGGTGATGTCGCCGCCGGGGTGGACACATAAAGGTGATGTCGCCGCCGGGGTGGACACATATAAAGGTGATGTCCCCGCCGGGGTGGACACATACAGGGTATGTCGCCGCCGGGGTGGACACATAAAGGTGATGTCGCCGCCGGGGTGGACACATAAAGGTGATGTCGCCGCCGGGGTGGACACATATAAAGGTGATGTCGCCGCCGGGGTGAACACATAAAGGTGATGTCGTCGCCGGGGTGGACACATACAGGGTATGTCGCCGCCGGGGTGGACACATAAAGGTGATGTCGTCGCCGGAGTGGACACATAAAGGTGATGTCGCCGCCGGGGTGGACACATAAAGATGATGTCCCCGTCGGGGTGGACACATAAAGGTGATGTCGCCGCCGGGGTGAACACATAAAGGTGATGTCCCCGCCGGGGTGGACACATATAAAGGTGATGTCCCCGCCGGGGTGGACACATATAAAGGTGATGTCCCCGCCGGGGTGGACACATAAAGGTGATGTCGCCGCAGGGGTGGACACATAAAGCAGATGTCGCCTGTGCACCACCAAGAAGGTAACCCAGTCTGTACACGACCACGTTAGATAACCCAGTCTGTACACGACCACGTTAGATAACCCAGTCTGTACACGACCACGTTATATAACCCAGTCTGTACACGACCACGTTAGATAACCCAGTCTGTACACGACCACGTTATATAACCCAGTCTGTACACGACCACGTTAGATAACCCAGTCTGTACACGACCACGTTATATAACCCAGTCTGTACACGACCACGTTATATAACCCAGTCTGTACACGACCACGTTATATAACCCAGTCTGTACACGACCACGTTAGATAACCCAGTCTGTACACGACCACGTTATATAACCCAGTCTGTACACGACCACGTTATATAACCCAGTCTGTACACGACCACGTTAGATAACCCAGTCTGTACACGACCCATTATATAACCCTGTCTATACACGACCACGTTAGATAAGGTAACCCAGTCTGTACACGACCACGTTATATAACCCAGTCTGTACACCACCACGTTAGATAACCCAGTCTGTACACGACCACGTTATATAACCCAGTCTGTACACGACCACGTTATATAACCCAGTCTGTACACGACCACGTTAGATAAGGTAACCAGACCAATGTTTTAATATTGCAATTCAAGTAATAAGCAGCACCGATCCAATTAACTGTTTAACAAAATTATAGTAAAACCTCTTCTGCTTAAACTATACTTAGAACCGTGTAGCCATATAAGAAGGGATAATTGTACTATTTCGAAATAAACGTATCAATTATCCGCAATTACAAACAAGCCGTCCTCTTCTGGAGTTTCTATATTCGCTTCTAACAAAACAGCGATGCTCTGTAGAACACAATTGGAAAGGTTTATAGCCGTGATCACATATTGCTTGAGCGTGATTTCTATATATATCTGTCGTGTACCATTGGCCGTGTCACGTACTGCCCTGCTGGGTTCCGGTTCTAATTTGTCTTTGCCATTGCTTGGACCTAAGGTACTGATACAGAGCTCGCCGTTTGATGTTTGGATTGTCGCATATTGATTATACAGCCACCATACACATTATATAATACACTGAAGCATTGCTGCTTGTTTTGTTGTTGTCCATTATTGTCACTTTAAACAAATATTAAACGACAAAAAAGAACATAATTTTATCCAAATTAGCAACATGTATAGGCCTGATCTCACACAAAATGTAATTACTTGGACATTCATGTTTGGTAATAAAACACATTTTTGACAAATCGATAATGTCAATACAGTAGATACAAATAAAAAGTATGAAATACCATAGAAAGAAATATCGGGAGCATTAATTTCGCTCATTGTGGAATTTGTCAACACAGTCAACGTAAACCAAACAGTCCTGTGTTTTAGTCAGTCCATTCCCGGCACCTATCGGAACTGTACCCATAACGACACAACACTAACCTAATTATCACATCTGTGATTAGTTAAATTGACATTTACTTAATTAACGAAATAGTATACATTGATTACTAAGACGAAGAAAAATGATCTTGAAGAACTTTCTTCGTAAAGTTAATATACATATATACTGTATATATGTTATGTTTCGTAGACAACACTTTCTTTGGTAAAAGATTACTATAAGAAACACCACTGTAGATAAAGAAGCTTACCTTATTTAGTATGTGGACTCCGACAGTGTAGTAAGCCCTTACAACATAACCCCGGCGAGCTGTGGCCCTGAGAGACTCCCACACCCGAGGAAGGACATTGTGTTCGGCTGAAGACTATCGGATGTGTTGCCCACCTTTGTGAGTTGTTATTCCACCTCACCTAAGTCACGGTCAACATTGGCTAGTCTCCAACACACAAATTCTTTACTTAAAGTCCCATGTTATCCATTCAGGGAAGCAAACAGCATTGACGTTTTCTCCGGCGTGTTCAGCAGCAGCAGCAGTAGTATTGGTACTGTACCTGTGTGGCACTGCCTATAGGTAAACATATCCACACTTACACGTAGTAGCTACATACACACGCGTGCTACCCGCTTAATCTTCATATAGAATATCACCAGATACGAACGAGCTGTCATATTTCTGTTTCAAGCTTAAATGTCACTTTCGATATCTTACACTTATACTTTATTATCTATAGACAGTGACAAACACCTGTTACAGCCGGGAACTTGATATCGGCTTATTACCATGAAAACAGTATTACCCGGGTTTTTTTACTCCCAGGTAGACTGGCTCTTGGTACTACTGATAGCTCAGACAATGGTACATGTATCTGGTAGCGTAACAAATTTGTCCCACTGCCCTCCACCTGAACAAGTTCAACAAAAAACACAAAACACCTTATATGTAATTATCACCGGAGGTTGTCAAGCAGAAATGCACATAGCAGTGATTTCACGAAAAATCAATGCTATGTAATCGGTTATGCTGTGTCAAGTTTACCAGAAACAATTTGTAGTATATTGAGGATTGTTAAAACACCATTGTTGTTTGATAATTGTCTACGTGTAGTACACGTACGTGTGTTGTATCATATATCAATCTCACTGGAACATGTGGAGTTCAATGACAGTGACACAATCGTTTTAATAAAATATTCATTCACAGTTACGTTGAAAGCGACGGAAATAAACGTAGCCCCTGGAGTATCGAGAAATGTGACACTGATATACTTATTTCAATTGTGAGTGAATTTTAATGTTATGAAGAAGTTTCTTCACAATGTCACAACCGTATTAGATACTTGCTGATTAGTTTCGGAGGTCAGTCAGAAGAAAATGAACTGATTTTAGCAATGTCGAGACGGAACCATTGTGTCAAAGTCACGTATTCCTAACATATCGTCATCAACCTTTATCAATTGCAAAGAAAAGTGAATCTTTTTTTCCATATTTAATTAGACAAAGCACTAATGCTCGGCTTTAAAAGCCGACGTCATGATAAAGGATGACGAACTTACACTCAGTCATCTGTTAATATATATTTCTGTGTCTGTAGACAAATCATCCAACAATTTTATACTTATCTGCAAATACGTTATATCTATTTGGATAGATTTGGTTACTACGGAAACTCTTCAAAATTAAAAATACATTAGTTTGAAAGACGAAATACTGTCTAACTTGCCTCGTTTGTATTGGATTCTGGGTTAATAGTTTCTTGCTGTTGATGCCCTGGTAAGTTCCTTTTTACGCTTCTCTTAAGTCCTTTATCATTTTTCAATGGTAGGCTATCTGCGCAACCTTTACCCATATTCTCATCACCGTTTAATTATGCCACCCAAATAAAATTTACATATTGTTTTTGTTCTGTTTCTTATTATCATATCTGTTTACAACAGATGCATATATTATGATGATATTATTTTGATCTAGAGTTAGGAGAGGGAAAAGGCAAAAACTTAGACTCGAACATGAGACCCCCAAACTCAAGATGTTTTGACCCTAGATCTCTCTATTATTGAGAAAAAGTTGTCAAATGATTTAACACATTTTCCCCAGTGACCTTGAATGACGGCCAATGTCATTAATTTGATCAAACTTGGTTGTCATTTATCTCGGCAAACTACTGACCCAATATCAGTACCCTCGGCTACTTTATGATGAGATGAAACCATTTAACACATTTGACCCCTGTGATCTTAATAGTTAGTGAGCATGACAAACTTGCCAGTCCTTATTTACATAATACCACTGGCCTTGAGGCCTCTTGCTTATTGAAGCTGTTGAAATGTAACTGTTGATGCAATCTGGATGATTGACAACTGCACGCTAGCATTAGCTCACTTTCCCAAATAATAGGGATCATTTCAACACACGAGGGTACACGCCCTACATTCGTGCATGTCACTGCATACCAATGATTTGGTGCTGGCCCTATTTTTGAAGGAAAAAAGTGTTTTTTTTTGTATACTTGCGAAAAAAAAGGTAGCAAGTTTATTTTCGATAGTTATCATTTTACATGATTTGTTATGATATGTTCATGGTGTGAGTTTCTCGATTATTTCATCATTACTGGAACATTTTGATTATTTTTGTGGTCCTATCACAGACAGGTGTTTGAGTGAATACCTTTAAAACAAATGTATCCTACGCCGTTAACTGATCCAAATCAGTAGCGTGTGTGCCCACCCCTGGCATCAGTCGCTACTCTCACTCTCCTTAACATTGACCTCTATCAAGGTGTTTTTGCCCTCTGAGGGATATTATTCCACTCCTAAGTAAGTGCCTGAGTGAGTTGAGTAACGTTATATGGGACGCGCTTCTTAACCCTCCAATCTAGCTCGTCCCACAAATGCTCGACACATCTGGACTATACGGTGGCCAGTCAAGAATTGGAACGTTGTTTTGAGCCAGAAAGTCACGATAAACACTATCAATATGGGACCTCGCGTTGTCTTACTGTAACGTAAAGTAACGTTGATGGATAGCAGGGAGAACGTGTGGTCTCAAGACCTGATCCCGATATCTTACTGCTGTAGGATTACCATTGATAACCACGAGAGGAGTTTTAACGCCTTGAGATATCACAGACCCTCCACAAATCTCTCGCTTTCCGTCAAGCAAGCGTCAGAATATCGCTCACCACGACGTCGACAGACACGTTATCGTCCATCTGACATGTAAAGTGTAACACGAGACTTGTCAGTTAACAACACACGTCTCCAATCGGCGAAACGAAACCGATTAGGTGCATGTGCAAGCAGACACTGCATTCGACGTTGGCGTCGCCTCTACGTAAGTGGTGGACCAACATAGGGACGTCGTGGCTTAAATGAAACTCCCGCAACCGATTCCTAACCGTCTTGGAAAGAATGGTCGACCATGAGTGTCGACAACTTGACGTGCCGTCGCCGTCTGTAATCGGTTACGGAAGTGTGAGAGACATATGCCTCTTTCTTGACGTCGCGACGTCATGCGCGGGCGTCCGCTCCTGGGACGGTCATCCGATCTCCCTGAAGCTCTGAGCCTGAAGCTCTGAGACGCTTGTCTTAACGGGATAGTGTTGTCTCATGTACGCCATATTGCTGTGCAACTTATCAGCGCAATGGTCCTGCCCCTACCGACTTCACTCAATCGTGGCATTTCGCTGTTTAATCACTTCGAGCAATGTTGTTTAACTGACCTGTACTGTTCCAATGTTCGATTTGTAATGATTTACCAGCACATACGGTGCAAGAGTACACCGGATGCCACTTTCTTGAAAAATTACTGTAAGCACGCAACGTCGAGCGGGGTCACGGACAACTGTATTTTAACTGAAGAAAATTTTCAAAGTGCTTGGATGAGCTCAGTGTGAAATTTAATTGAATTTCGACCACGTGTCTAAAAGTTATATTAGAAAAACCGAACTTGCGTTTCTTTTTTCCGCGAATATATAGATATTCCCATCATGTTGATTGTCATCATCACCATCCACAACTTTAGTGGTATCGGTACGTTTTCGCGTTACCACCCAGACAACTGATCGTCTGTTTTAGATTAGGTATCGGAGTAACGTACATTTTGACTATCAGACCTTTGGTGTCAGAGGCTTTTGGAATACAAGAGGCCTACGGGCCTTATCGATCACCCGAGATCTCACAGGTACTTTATACTGGTAGATGATATTATACTTATAAACTAACATTCAACACATTTCACCACGTGACCTTTAAAGTAGGTCAAGGTTGATCACCAAGAGCCCTGTCGTGTAATAATCAAAAAGCCATCTGACCATGGCCATATCGCTGCGCAAGAGAAAAAATATATTTTACGTGTTATTCAATGTGACTCGGCTTGTTTTGGTCCACCTCAGTTTTGACTGAGCTAACAGAAATGTAAATACCAGTATAATAATCATTTGTTAGCTCAAGGTTATTTTATCTGAATCTTAAAACCAGAGGCTAATAACAGCCAGGGTTTACGGTCAGAGATCAAATCTGTTCTCGAACGTTGGACCCAAATGACTTGATCTTTAGTCAGTTTATTACATATACTTCTTTAGATCTAACTAATGTCTAGTTGTGATAAAAATACTAAATTTGACTTTGACAGTTAACTCTGTTACGTTGACCATCATTTTTCTATGTATAAGAATTATAACAAATATTCATTCCTTCATTTATAGGGACGCCAACATATTATTCAAAAAAGGTAGGTGTTGTTTTAGAAAACAATAGGGAGTAAATTATATACTTTTTTTTTTATATAAACTTGTTTTTTCACCTGTATATTTACCTGAGATTTATATGTTTTACAGAAGACATTCCCAAACTCAAAAACAAATATTTGTTTGATTAGCTATTTGTTGGTTATGTTCGCCGTAACATCGTCGAAACTTTGAAGATATCTTCTTTTATATTTGTATTTTGAAAAATTGATATGATTGGATAAACAAATATGACAAAAATATTTCTTTTATACCCACTTAGCAAAATCCGAGTTACAATGAGTTGGTATGTATTCAAAAAAACATTTTATTATCAAAAACATAAGAAATTAAATTATGGACAGACCGAAAAAAGTATAAACATGCAAAATTAGAATCTTTCCCTTTCCTAGACGGAAGACAGGGTGTCATACTACGAAACACCTTAGATTGAGATTTATGGGAAAAGTTCTTGCGTCATACGGACCCGAAGTTTGTATTTACCTTGATAACCTATCTCATGAATATTTTCTGAGAATACTATTCGGTACAAACTGTCATGCCTTCAAAATCATCTTTGAATCCGAAGAAATGTATCTACTGTTTTTGAAAGACGCTGCAGAGTTTTTGGAAAAAACATACAAATGCTTTTACCAAATGTCAAAAAAAAAAAAAAATGAATGTATCCTATGAAATGAACTCTTCCTAGACTTAACTAATAATTGACAATGAACTAAAATGTAGAAAACCAACGATTGTAAAGATTTAAAATACTTTATTTATTTTGTAAATCTCATTTAATTGAGTAATAAAAGAATTGATTGATTGATTGATTGATTGATTGAGATTTGTGGACTAACTATTTCTTAAACAATCAGTGATCGATTATTGATTGATTACTTATTATGGACAAATATCTAGATTACAAAACATTCACCAGAATTGGGGAGAATACTGTAAATATGTTAAATCATAAAGGACTGTACTGATGTCACACTATCTCACTCACAGTAGAATGATGTTTTGTGCATTTTGATACAGTGGCTAAGAACTGTCTTGATACAGTGGCTAAGAACTGTCTTGATACAGTGGCTAAGAATTGTCTTGATACAGTGGCTAAGAATTGTCTTGATACAGTGGCTAAGAACTGTCTTGATACAGTGGCTAAGAACTGTCTTGATACAGAGGCTAAGAATTGTCTTGATACAGTGGCTAAGAACTGTCTTGATACAGTGGCTAAGAACTGTCTTGATACAGTGGCTAAGAACTGTCTTGATACAGTGGCTAAGAACTGTCTTGATACAGTGGCTAAGAATTGTCTTGATACAGTGGCTAAGAACTGTCTTGATACAGTGGCTAAGAACTGTCTTGATACAGTGGCTAAGAATTGTCTTGATACAGTGGCTAAGAATTGTCTTGATACAGAGGCTAAGAACTGTCTTGATACAGTGGCTAAGAACTGTCTTGATACAGTGGCTAAGAATTGTCTTGATACAGTGGCTAAGAACTGTCTTGATACAGTGGCTAAGAACTGTCTTGATACAGTGGCTAAGAACTGTCTTGATACAGTGGCTAAGAACTGTCTTGATACAGTGGCTAAGAATTGTCTTGATACAGTGGCTAAGAATTGTCTTGATACAGAGGCTAAGAACTGTCTTGATACAGTGGCTAAGAACTGTCTTGATACAGTGGCTAAGAACTGTCTTGATACAGTGGCTAAGAACTGTCTTGATACAGTGGCTAAGAATTTTCTTGATACAGTGGCTAAGAATTGTCTTGATACAGAGGCTAAGAATTGTCTTGATACAGTGGCTAAGAACTGTCTTGATACAGTGGCTAAGAATTGTCTTGATACAGTGGCTAAGAATTGTCTTGATACAGTGGCTAAGAATTGTCTTGATACAGTGGCTAAGAACTGTCTTGATACAGTGGCTAAGAATTGTCTTGATACAGTGGCTAAGAACTGTCTTGATACAGTGGCTAAGAACTGTCTTGATACAGTGGCTAAGAACTGTCTTGATACAGTGGCTAAGAATTTTCTTGATACAGTGGCTAAGAATTTTCTTGATACAGTGGCTAAGAATTGTCTTGATACAGAGGCTAAGAATTGTCTTGATACAGTGGCTAAGAACTGTCTTGATACAGTGGCTAAGAATTGTCTTGATAGAGTGGCTAAGAATTGTCTTGATACAGAGGCTAAGAATTGTCTTGATACAGTGGCTAAGAATTTTCTTGATACAGTGGCTAAGAATTGTCTTGATACAGTGGCTAAGAACTGTCTTGATACAGTGGCTAAGAATTGTCTTGATACAGTGGCTAAGAACTGTCTTGATACAGTGGCTAAGAATTGTCTTGATACAGTGGCTCAGAATTTTCTTGATACAGTGGCTAAGAACTGTCTTGATACAGTGGCTAAGAATTGTCTTGATACAGTGGCTAAGAATTGTCTTGATACAGTGGCTAAGAACTGTCTTGATACAGTGGCTAAGAACTGTCTTGATACAGTGGCTAAGAATTGTCTTGATACAGTGGCTAAGAATTGTCTTGATACAGTGGCTAAGAATTGTCTTGATACAGTGGCTAAGAATTGTCTTGATACAGTGGCTAAGAACTGTCTTGATACAGTGGCTAAGAATTGTCTTGATACAGTGGCTAAGAACTGTCTTGATACAGTGGCTAAGAATTGTCTTGATACAGTGGCTAAGAACTGTCTTGATACAGTGGCTAAGAATTGTCTTGATACAGTGGCTAAGAATTGTCTTGATACAGTGGCTAAGAACTGTCTTGATACAGTGGCTAAGAATTGTCTTGATACAGTGGCTAAGAACTGTCTTGATACAGTGGCTAAGAATTGTCTTGATACAGTGGCTAAGAACTGTCTTGATACAGTGGCTAAGAACTGTCTTGATACAGTGGCTAAGAATTGTCTTGATACAGTGGCTAAGAATTGTCTTGATACAGTGGCTAAGAATTGGCGTGATACAGTGGCTAAGAATTGGCGTGATACAGTGGCTAAGAATTGTCTTGATACAGTGGCTAAGAATTGTCTTGATACAGAGGCTAAGAACTGTCTTGATACAGTGGCTAAGAACTGTCTTGATACAGAGGCTAAGAATTGTCTTGATACAGTGGCTAAGAATTGTCTTGATACAGTGGCTAAGAACTGTCTTGATACAGTGGCTAAGAATTGTCTTGATACAGTGGCTAAGAACTGTCTTGATACAGTGGCTAAGAATTGGCGTGATACAGTGGCTAAGAATTGGCGTGATACAGTGGCTAAGAATTGTCTTGATACAGTGGCTAAGAATTGTCTTGATACAGAGGCTAAGAACTGTCTTGATACAGTGGCTAAGAACTGTCTTGATACAGAGGCTAAGAATTGTCTTGATACAGTGGCTAAGAATTGTCTTGATACAGTGGCTAAGAACTGTCTTGATACAGTGGCTAAGAACTGTCTTGATACAGTGGCTAAGAATTGTCTTGATACAGTGGCTAAGAATTGTCTTGATACAGTGGCTAAGAATTGGCGTGATACAGTGGCTAAGAATTGGCGTGATACAGTGGCTAAGAATTGTCTTGATACAGTGGCTAAGAATTGTCTTGATACAGTGGCTAAGAATTGTCTTGATACAGTGGCTAAGAACTGTCTTGATACAGTGGCTAAGAACTGTCTTGATACAGTGGCTAAGAACTGTCTTGATACAGTGGCTAAGAACTGTCTTGATACAGAGGCTAAGAACTGTCTTGATACAGTGGCTAAGAACTGTCTTGATACAGAGGCTAAGAATTGTCTTGATACAGTGGCTAAGAATTGTCTTGATACAGTGGCTAAGAACTGTCTTGATACAGTGGCTAAGAACTGTCTTGATACAGTGGCTAAGAATTGTCTTGATACAGAGGCTAAGAACTGTCTTGATACAGAGGCTAAGAACTGTCTTGATACAGTGGCTAAGAATTTTCTTGATACAGTGGCTAAGAACTGTCTTGATACAGTGGCTAAGAATTGTCTTGATACAGTGGCTAAGAATTGTCTTGTGACTACTGAGTATCATATGGTATACAGTACTTTTCTTAATAGGTATGTATCCTAGTTTAATCACAGCTAAAGGTGGGGAAATGGAGACTTCCAGGTGAAGGTTGGGAAAAAAACGAAATTTTGAAAAAAGAGGGTTAGGGTTAGAAAAATTATAAAATATACCGAAATCAAAATTATGTTTATTGAAAATCAACATCGCTGTCCATCAACGCCTAGATGACGCCATAACTAATGACGAGTTATGTCCCTTGCATAAATCACGAATTTTGAAAAAAAAAATGTGTAAATGTTTTCCTAATAAAAGAAATCAATAACATTTCACGGTAATTTGAATTGTGTTACAGTACAACGTTCTATTCTGAAGAAAGAACCATAGAAACACCGTGATTAATCTTTTAAGGGGTGGTAATATGGATTTGTTTTCCCATACCCTCTGATATATGAAACAAGGCTTAAATTTTCGAATACATCATGTCATAACTTAGTTTATAGAACTTATTTGATAAATACACCTTTTCTATTATTAATTTCTTTAACTTGTGTTTACAGAAATCCAAAAAGAGATAGGACCCTAACGAAAATTAGTGTTTTATTACAAATACTGATAGCAAAATGATTTTGTAATAAATCTTTTATATGTTTTTCTGTTGTTGTTGTTTTTTTTTTTGTTTTTTTTTCTTGTTTGTTTGTTTGTATTTTTTTTGTTTGTATTTTTTTTTTTGTGTTTTGTTTGTTTGTTTGTTTTTTCTTTTTCTTTATTTTGTTTTGGTTTTTATTTTTATAATTTTTAATTTAATGTGACGATGGTGTTAATTGAGTTTCGTTTCTTACGTTGACCACGTGTCCATTAGGGCGTCAGAATGACCTCGCCCTCCTCTACAACTGTCTCCTCCAATCGCCCTCCTCTACAACTGTCTCCTCCAATCGCCCTCCTCTACAACTGTCTCCTCCAATCGCCCTCCTCTACAACTGTCTCCTCCAATCTCCCTCCTCTACAACTGTCTCCTCCAATCGCCCTCCTCTACAACTGTCTCCTCCAATCTCCCTCCTCTACAACTGTCTCCGCCAATCTCCCTCCTCTACAACTGTCTCCGCCAATCTCCCTCCTCTACAACTGTCTCCTCCAATCGCCCTCCTCTACAACTGTCTCCTCCAATCGCCCTCCTCTACAACTGTCTCCTCCAATCTCCCTCCTCTACAACTGTCTCCTCCAATCTCCCTCCTCTACAACTGTCTCCTCCAATCTCCCTCCTCTACAACTGTCTCCGCCAATCTCCCTCCGCTACAACTGTCTCCTCCAATAGCCCTCCTCTACAACTGTCTCCTCCAATCACCCTCCTCTACAACTGTCTCCTCCAATCGCCCTCCTCTACAACTGTCTCCTCCAATCGCCCTCCTCTACAACTGTCTCCTCCAATCGCCCTCCTCTACAACTGTCTCCTCCAATCGCCCTCCTCTACAACTGTCTCCTCCAATCGCCCTCCTCTACAACTGTCTTATCCAATGGTTTACCGCTCGATCTCTACGGCTATATTTAATAATGTCTATGTTAAGATTGCTCTCGTTGTCATTATCATCACCACTGGAACAACCAGGTGCCTCTACATCATCTCCAGCCAGACTGTCATAAGTGTTGATTTTGTATATCTCTATACATCGCATTCCATCTGTTATGGTGGAGACAGCTAGGTTACTGGCATGTCTTGTCCATTACACGACGAAATCTTGTAGTCTTTTACAGAAAACTTCTGAGAGTAAAATGCAGTTTCAAGTCCTTCAATATAAGACTAGGATATACAATTCCAAAACCGATTGAGAATTTTAATTATTTCAATCTTTCCCGTTAAAACTTTCACTGTCCTTGGTAACAAAATGTGCTGTGGTGTTTCCTGACGCCCAATACGTAGACAAAACATGTAACTCCGCGCAATTGATTGTGCAAGTCGCTCTGTTTTTTTGCTGATGACCCTGTTTATGACCCCGATTTCAACACCTCAAAGAATTGTACCATAGATAAAGGGAGAGCAGCGTCGTTGTCGTGTAGCTGGGTGGAGGGGTCACGGCTGTTTATCTTGTCCTTTAGTGCTTGTATTCGTTAACACAGGATGACCAAGTGGCAAGCTAGTGCAAGTGTCTCTCACCTAGGCGGCCGGGGTTCGATTTCCCGATCAGAAGAAAGGGTATGGGGGTCACCTGCTCGACCACGTGGATTTTCTCCGTATATTCCGGGTTCCTCCCTCACTAAGACCACACGCGCACGTCCGTCTGGGTCAATAAATGTTTGTATCGCTTGTTCCGCTATAGAATACAAAAACCATGAAGAATTTCTATTTTTGTTGTACAATCAAGATTGCCGTAACTGATTTTCCATCTCATCATCAGAATCTGTCGAACGTTTTATCTCCTCAGCCATTTTCATGTTTGTTATCAGCAGTTTGGAATTTGGATTTATTATATGCATGATAATTCACAACTCTGACTAAACTCTTCTGGGTTTTTTTCCCCTGATCTTATTGACACCAAGGGAGTTACAATCTGATACCGTTTGGATGTCAATCTTGTCACAACAAGACAGGGCGACTATACAATATCGTTTCACACATATTTATACAGCAAAGCGTATGTTTCCTTTTCAACTTTTAGAAACCGTGGAATGTCCTCCTCTTCAGTCCAACAATATATTTCTGTGTACATTGTACTCTACTGACAAAGTCGTTCTTTGTTGTCATTGTTGTCTACCGACAAAGTCGTTCTTTGTGAACATTGTATACTACTGACAAAGTAGTACTTTGTTGACATTGTACTCTATTGACAAAGTCGTTCTTTGTTGACATTGAACTCTACTGACAAAGTCGTTCTTTGTTGAAATTGTACTCTACTCTCAAGGTCGTTCTTTGTTGACATTGTACTCTACTGACAAAGTCGTTCTTTGTTGACATTGTACTCTGCTGACAAAGTCGTTCTTTGTTGAAATTGAACTCCACTAGCAAAGTCGTTCTTTGTTGTCATTGTACTCTACTGACAAAGTCGTTCTTTGTTGACATTGTACTCTACTGACAAAGTCGTTCTTTGTGAACATTGTACTCTACTGACAAAGTCGTTCTTTGTTGACATTGTACTCTACTGACAAAGTCGTTCTTTGTTGACATTGTACTCTACTGACAAAGTCGTTCTTTGTTGTCATTGTTGTCTACCGACAAAGTCGTTCTTTGTGAACATTGTACTCTACTGACAAAGTAGTTCTTTGTTGACATTGTACTCTACTGACAAAGTAGTACTTTGTTGACATTGTACTCTACTGACAAAGTCGTTCTTTGTTGACATTGTACTCTACTGACAAAGTCGTTCTTTGTTGACATTGTACTCTACTGACAAAGTCGTTCTTTGTTGACATTGTACACAACTGAAAAAGTCGTTCTTTGTTGAAATTGAACTCCACCAGCAAAGTCGTTCTTTGTTGACATTGTACTCTACTGACAAAGTCGTTCTTTTTTTATATTGAACTCTACTGACAAAGTCGTTCTTTGTTGACATTGTACTCTACTGACAAAGTCGTTCTTTGTTGTCATTGTTGTCTACCGACAAAGTCGTTCTTTGTGAACATTGTACTCTACTGACAAAGTAGTTCTTTGTTGACATTGTACTCTACTGACAAAGTAGTACTTTGTTGACATTGTACTCTATTGACAAAGTCGTTCTTTGTTGACATTGTACTCTACTGACAAAGTCGTTCTTTGTTGACATTGTACTCTACTGACAAAGTCGTTCTTTGTTGACATTGTACTCTGCTGACAAAGTCGTTCTTTGTTGAAATTGAACTCCACCAGCAAAGTCGTTCTTTGTTGACATTGTACTCTACTGACAAAGTCGTTCTTTGTTGACATTGTACTCTACTGACAAAGTCGTTCTTTGTTGACATTGTACTCTACTGACAAAGTCGTTCTTTGTTGACATTGTACTCTACTGACAAAGTCGTTCTATGTTAACATTGTACTCTACTGACAAAGTCGTTCTTTGTTAACATTGTACTCTACTGACAAAGTCGTTCTTTGTTGACATTGTACTCTACTGACAAAGTCGTTCTATGTTAGCATTGTGCTCTACTGACAAAGTCGTTCTATGTTAACATTGTACTCTACTGACAAAATCGTTCTTTGTTGACATTGTACTCTACTGACAAAGTCGTTCTATTTTGACATTGTAATCTACTGACAAAGTAGTTCATTGTTAACATTGTACACTACTGACAAAGTAGTTCTTTGTTGACATTGAACTCTACTGACAAAGTCGTTCTTTGTTGACATTGTACACTACTGACAAAGTCGTTCTTTGTTGACATTGTACTCTACTGACAAAATCGTTATTTGTTGACATTGAACTCTACTGACAACGTCGTTCTTTGTTGACATTGAACTCTACTGACAAAGTCGTTCTTTGTTGACATTGTTGTCTACTGACAAAGTCGTTCTTTGTTGACATTGTACTCTACTGACAAAGTCGTTCTTTGTTGACATTGTTGTCTACTGACAAAGTCGTTCTTTTTTTATATTGAACTCTACTGACAAAGTCGTTCTTTGTTGACATTGTACACAACTGACAAAGTCGTTCTTTGTTGACATTGTACATTACTGACAAAGTCGTTCTTTTTTATATTGAACTCTACTGACAAAGTCGTTCTTTGTTGACATTGTACACTACTGACAACGTCGTTCTTTGTTGACATTGAACTCTACTGACAAAGTCGTTCTTTTTTATATTGAACTTTACTGACAAAGTCGTTCTTTGTTGACATTGTTGTCTACTGACAAAGTCGTTCTTTTTTGATATTGAACTCTACTGACAAAGTAGTTCTTTGTTGACATTGTACTCTACTGACAAAGTCTTTTTTTGTTGACGTTGTACTCTACTGACAGTAATGTACGGTGACATATTTTACTCTGTATTGTACTCTAACTACTCACACAGCCGGATTCTGTATGTGGCACTGCGGTCTAGAGAAGAACACTAAAGGTTACGGTCAGTACCCAAACGTATCAGACAGTCGTTACATCAATTGTCTATAGTCTGGAATCGATCGTCATAGTTCCCGGGAAAAGGAATTAAAGGCTAACCGAAATAGTTAGCTTCTCATGACAAGAGAAGATGGACTAACAATATCGATACTTTACCTAGCTCGAGTTTTTTTCTGGGACCACAGACTTGAATATTTTGACAGATTGATGTCTGGTGTGGTTATTTGTTTGTTTGTTTGGGCTAATTGCTGCCAGTGTCTTTCGTCCTAGAGAACTGTCGAAGCATTCATTTACATAAGCCACCACAAAAAATTAAGCAACTTCACAAGTTATGACACTTAAATTTTCTTATGAAAAAATGTAGTTATCACAAAATTATTATAAGTTATATCCTAGATACGAAATAATTTGTCAACGTCGTCCCAGTTACACGTGCTCCTTTCCCAATTTTGGGAAATGCAAGTCAAGACAATAATTTATGTCCGACTTCATAAAAAAAGGAAGTATCGACAATGCTTCTGGATGTGTATATTCACTGATGTCAAACCCAGTCCCTGATTAGTTGAACTTTATCTGCTAATTTAGCGACACTGAACGAAATAAAAACATTTGATGTGTTAGTTATAACAACATAAGGGACTATAATGTTGCTTCTGGAAATTTCGGATATTCTGGTATTTGAACTTGATGACGTCTATTATATGGTTGGTCAAATTTAAACGCGTCATCAGCTGCAGTAGATCAAATTATTTCTATCAATGTTAATATAACTGTCAAATAAAATACTTATCTGTCACCCAAAGTGATGCCGAACAATCGTTTGTTTCCAGCATTCTGATTGGCTGTTGTCCAAAGTAACACGTTGCGTGATTGCAGACAAAGATTGCCGACCTGTTCGTGCTATTTATAGCTAGAACAGGTCGGCAATGGCTGGGGAATTTCCCATCTAAGCTATTTTTAGCACGAACAGGTCTACTCACTGATGGGTACTTGTGAGGGAAACAGGAAATTGCCCAATGAAAATTAAGGAAACATTCCAGCCATATGACAAAACATTGTATATAACACTTATAAAACATATACATTTGTATTTATATCATACTGTATATAACACAATATTACACTTTGTAATATGGCTGGAGTGTTTCCTTAATTAATGTGTCATGATGTTGTGAGGCCTTATCATGTTTTCATTGGTCCCAACATTGTGTGGCTATGTCATGTTTTCATTCGTCCCGACATTGTGTGGGTATGTCATGTTTTCACCCGTCCCGACGTTGTGTGGCTATGTCATGTTTTCATTCGTCCAGACGTTGTGTGGCTATGTCATGTTTACACCCGTCCCGACGTTGTGTGGCTATGTCATGTTTTCACCCGTCCCGACGTTGTGTGGCCATGTCATGTTTTCACTCGTCCTAACGTTGTGTGGCTATGTCATATTTTCACTCGTCCTGACGTTGTGTGGCTATGTCATGTTTTTTCACTCGTCCTAACGTTGTGTGGCTATGTCATGTTTTTCACTCGTCCTGACGTTGTGTGGCTATGTCATATTTTCACTCGTCCTGACGTTGTGTGGCTATGTCATGTTTTTTCACTCGTCCTGACGTTGTGTGGCTATGTCATGTTTTCACTCGTCCTGACGTTGTGTGACTATGTCATGTTTTCACTCGTCCTGACGTTGTGTGGCCATGTCATGTTTCCATTCGTCCTGACGTTGTGTGGCCATGTCATGTTTTCACTCGTCCTAACGTTGTGTGGCTATGTCATATTTTCACTCGTCCTGACGTTGTGTGGCTATGTCATGTTTTTTCACTCGTCCTAACGTTGTGTGGCTATGTCATGTTTTTCACTCGTCCTGACGTTGTGTGACTATGTCATGTTTTCACTCGTCCTGACGTTGTGTGGCCATGTCATGTTTCCATTCGTCCTGACGTTGTGTGGCCATGTCATGTTTTCACTCGTCCTAACGTTGTGTGGCTATGTCATATTTTCACTCGTCCTGACGTTGTGTGGCTATGTCATGTTTTTTCACTCGTCCTAACGTTGTGTGGCTATGTCATGTTTTTCACTCGTCCTGACGTTGTGTGGCTATGTCATATTTTCACTCGTCCTGACGTTGTGTGGCTATGTCATGTTCTTTCACTCGTCCTGACGTTGTGTGGCTATGTCATGTTTTCACTCGTCCTGACGTTGTGTGACTATGTCATGTTTTCACTCGTCCTGACGTTGTGTGGCCATGTCATGTTTCCATTCGTCCTGACGTTGTGTGGCTGTGTCATATTTTTCACTGGTCCTGACGTTGTGCGACTATGTCATGTTTTCACTCGTCCTGATGTTGTGTGGCTATGTCATGTTTTCACTCGTCCAGACGTTGTGTGGCCATGTCATGTTTTCACCCGTCCAGACGTTGTGTGGCTATATCATGTTTTTCACTCGTCCTAACGTTGTGTGGCTATGTCATATTTTCACTCGTCCTGACGTTGTGTGGCTATGTCATGTTTTTACTCGTCCTAACGTTGTGTGACTATGTCATGTTTTTACTCGTCCAGACGTTGTGTGGCTGTGTCATATTTTCACTCGTCCCGACGTTGTGTGGCTATGTCATGTTTTTACTCGTCCTGACGTTGTGTGGCTATGTCATGTTTTTACTCGTCCTGACATTGTGTGGCTATGTCATGTTTTTACCCGTCCCGACGTTGTGACTATGTCATGTTTTCACTCGTCCTAACGTTGTGTGGCTATGTCATGTTTTCACTCGTCCTGACGTTATGTGACTCTCATGCTTTTTACTCGTCCCGACGTTGTGTGGCTATGTCATGTTTCCATTCGTTCAGACGTTGTGTGGCTATGTCATGCTTTCACTCGTCCTGACGTTATGTGACTCTCATGCGTTTTACTCGTCCCGACGTTGTGTGGCTATGTCATGTTTTCACTCGTCCTGACGTTGTGTGGCCATGTCATGTTTCCATTCGTCCTGACGTTGTATGGCTGTGTCATATTTTTCACTGGTCCTGGCGTTGTGCGACTATGTCATGTTTTCACTCGTCCTGATGTTGTGTGGCTTTGTCATGTTTTCCCTCGTCCTGAAGTTGTGTGGCCATGTTATGTTTTCACTCGTCCTGACATTGTGTGATGTCCCGACGTTGTGACTATGTCATGTTTCACTCGTCCTAACGTTGTGTGGCCATGTCATGTTTTCACTCGTCCAGACGTTGTGTGACGTCCCGACGTTGTGTGACGTCCCGACGTTGTGTGACTATGTCATGTTTTCACTCGTCCTGATGTTGTGTGGCTTTGTCATGTTTTCCCTCGTCCTGACGTTGTGTGGCTTTGTCATGTTTTCCCTCGTCCAGACGTTGTGTGGCTATGTCATGTTTACACCCGTCCCGACGTTGTGTGACTATGTCATGTTTTCACTCGTCCCGACGTTGTGTGACTATGTCATGTTTTCACTCGTCCCGACGTTGTGTGACTATGTCATGTTTTCACTCGTCCCGACGTTGTGTGACTATGTCATGTTTTCACTCGTCCTGATGTTGTGTGGCTTTGTCATGTTTTCCCTCGTCCTGACGTTGTGTGGCTATGTAATGTTTTCACCTGACCCGACGTTGTGTGGCTATGTCATGTTTTCCCTCGTCCAGACGTTGTGTGGCTATGTCATGTTTTCACTCGTCCCGACGTTGTGTGGCTAGGTCATGTTTTCACTCGTCCCGACGTTGTGTGGCTATGTCATGTTTTCACTCGTCCCGACGTTGTGTGGCTATGTCATGTTTTTCACTCGTCCAGACGTTGTGTGGCTATGTCATGTTTTCACTCGTCCCGACGTTGTGTGGCTAGGTCATGTTTTCACTCGTCCCGACGTTGTGTGACTATGTCATGTTTTCACTCGTCCCGACGTTGTGTGACTATGTCATGTTTTCACTCGTCCCGACGTTGTGTGACTATGTCATGTTTTCACTCGTCCTGATGTTGTGTGGCTTTGTCATGTTTTCCCTCGTCCTGACGTTGTGTGGCTATGTAATGTTTTCACCTGACCCGACGTTGTGTGGCTATGTCATGTTTTCCCTCGTCCAGACGTTGTGTGGCTATGTCATGTTTTCACTCGTCCCGACGTTGTGTGGCTAGGTCATGTTTTCACTCGTCCCGACGTTGTGTGGCTATGTCATGTTTTCACTCGTCCCGACGTTGTGTGGCTATGTCATGTTTTTCACTCGTCCAGACGTTGTGTGGCTATGTCATGTTTTCACTCGTCCCGACGTTGTGTGGCTAGGTCATGTTTTCACTCGTCCCGACGTTGTGTGACTATGTCATGTTTTCACTCGTCCCGGCGTTGTGTGGCTATGTCATGTTTTTCACTCGTCCTGACGTTGTGTGGCTATGTCATGTTTTCACTCGTCCTGACGTTGTGTGACTATGTCATGTTTTCACTGGTCCCGACGTTGTGCGACTATGTCATGTTTCCACTCGTCCTGACGTTGTGCGGCTGTGTCATATTTTTCACTGGTCCTGACGTTGTGCGACTATGTCATGTTTTCACTCGTCCTGATGTTGTGTGGCTTTGTCATGTTTTCCCTCGTCCTGACGTTGTGTGGCTTTGTTATGTTTTCACTCGTCCTGACATTGTGTGATGTCCCGACGTTGTGACTATGTCATGTTTTCACTCGTCCTGACGTTGTGTGGCCATGTTATGTTTTCACTCGTCCTGACATTGTGTGATGTCCCGACGTTGTGTGGCTATGTCATGTTTTCACTCGTCCTGACGTTGTGTGGCTATGTCATGTTTTCACTCGTCCAGACGTTGTGTGGCTATGTCATGTTTTCACTCGTCCTGACGTTGTGTGGCTATGTCATGTTTTCACTCGTCCCGACGTTGTGTGGCTATGTCATGTTTTCACTCGTCCTAACGTTGTGTGGCTATGTCATGTTTTCACTCGTCCCGACGTTGTGTGGCTATGTCATGTTTTCACCCGTCCCGACGTTGTGTGGCTATGTCATGTTTTCACTCGTCCTGACGTTGTGTGGCCATGTCATGTTTTCACTCGTCCCGACGTTGTGTGGCTATGTCATGTTTCCACTCGTCCAGACGTTGTGTGGCTATGTCATGTTTTCACTCGTCCTGACGTTGTGTGGCTAGGTCATGTTTTCACTCGTCCAGACGTTGTGTGGCTATGTCATGTTTTTCACTCGTCCTGACGTTTTGTGGCTATGTCATGTTTTTCACTAGTCTAGACGTTGTGTGACTGTGTCATGTTTTTCACTCGTCCAGACGTTGTGTGGCTATGTCATGTTTTCACTCGTCCCGACGTTGTGTGGCTAGGTCATGTTTTCACTCGTCCCGACGTTGTGTGACTATGTCATGTTTTCACTCGTCCCGGCGTTGTGTGGCTATGTCATGTTTTTCACTCGTCCTGACGTTGTGTGGCTATGTCATGTTTTCACTCGTCCTGACGTTGTGTGACTATGTCATGTTTTCACTGGTCCCGACGTTGTGCGACTATGTCATGTTTCCACTCGTCCTGACGTTGTGCGGCTGTGTCATATTTTTCACTGGTCCTGACGTTGTGCGACTATGTCATGTTTTCACTCGTCCTGATGTTGTGTGGCTTTGTCATGTTTTCCCTCGTCCTGACGTTGTGTGGCTTTGTTATGTTTTCACTCGTCCTGACATTGTGTGATGTCCCGACGTTGTGACTATGTCATGTTTTCACTCGTCCTGACGTTGTGTGGCCATGTTATGTTTTCACTCGTCCTGACATTGTGTGATGTCCCGACGTTGTGTGGCTATGTCATGTTTTCACTCGTCCTGACGTTGTGTGGCTATGTCATGTTTTCACTCGTCCAGACGTTGTGTGGCTATGTCATGTTTTCACTCGTCCTGACGTTGTGTGGCTATGTCATGTTTTCACTCGTCCCGACGTTGTGTGGCTATGTCATGTTTTCACTCGTCCTAACGTTGTGTGGCTATGTCATGTTTTCACTCGTCCCGACGTTGTGTGGCTATGTCATGTTTTCACCCGTCCCGACGTTGTGTGGCTATGTCATGTTTTCACTCGTCCTGACGTTGTGTGGCCATGTCATGTTTTCACTCGTCCCGACGTTGTGTGGCTATGTCATGTTTCCACTCGTCCAGACGTTGTGTGGCTATGTCATGTTTTCACTCGTCCTGACGTTGTGTGGCTAGGTCATGTTTTCACTCGTCCAGACGTTGTGTGGCTATGTCATGTTTTTCACTCGTCCTGACGTTTTGTGGCTATGTCATGTTTTTCACTAGTCTAGACGTTGTGTGACTGTGTCATGTTTTTCACTCTTCCAGGCGTTGTGTGGCTGTGTCATATTTTTCACTCGTCCTTACGTTGTGTGGCTATGTCATGTTTTCACTCGTCCAGACATTGTGTGGCTATGTCATGTTTTCACTGGTCCTGACGTTGTGCGACTATGTCATGTTTTCACTGGTCCTGACGTTGTGCGACTATGTCATGTTTCCACTCGTCCTGACGTTTTGTGGCTATGTCATGTTTTTCACTAGTCTAGACGTTGTGTGACTGTGTCATGTTTTTCACTCTTCCAGGCGTTGTGTGGCTATGTCATATTTTTCACTCGTCCTTACGTTGTGTGGCTATGTCATGTTTTCACTCGTCCAGACATTGTGTGGCTATGTCATGTTTTCACTGGTCCTGACGTTGTGCGACTATGTCATGTTTTCACTGGTCCTGACGTTGTGCGACTATGTCATGTTTCCACTCGTCCTGACGTTGTGTGGCTATGTCATGTTTTCACTCGTCCTGGCGTTGTGTGGCTATGTCATGTTTTCACTCGTCCTGACGTTTTGCGACTATGTCATGATTCTCACCCGTCCTGACGTTGTGTGGCTATGTCATGTTTCCACTCGTCCTGACGTTGTGTGGCTATGTCATGTTTTTCACTGGTCCTGACGTTGTGTGGCTATGTCATGTTTTCACTCGTTCCGACGTTGTTTGGCTATGTCATGTTTTCACTCGTCCAGACGTTGTGTGACGTCCCGAAGTTGTGTGACTATGTCATGTTTTTCACTCGTCCTGACGTTGTGTGGCCATGTTATGTTTTCACTCGTCCTGACATTGTGTGACTATGTCATGTTTTTCACTCGTCCAAACGTTGTGTGACTATGTCATGTTTTCACTCGTCCAGACGTTGTGTGGCCATGTCATGTTTTTTCACTCGTCCTAACGTTGTGTGGCTATGTCATATTTTCACTCGTCCTGACGTTGTGTGGCTATGTCATGTTTTTCACTCGTCCTAACGTTGTGTGGCTATGTCATGTTTTTCACTCGTCCTGACGTTGTGTGGCTATGTCATATTTTCACTCGTCCTGACGTTGTGTGGCCATGTCATGTTTTCAATCGTCCAGACGTTGTGACTATGTCATGTTTTCACCCGTCCCGACGTTGTGTGGCTATGTCATGTTTTCATTCGTCCCGACGTTGTGTGGCCATGTCATGTTTTCACTCGTCCCGACGTTGTGTGGCCATGTCATGTTTTCACTCGTCCTGACGTTGTGCGACTATGTCATGTTTTTACTCGTCCAGACGTTCTGTAGCTATGTAATGTTTTCACTCGTCCTGACGTTGTGTGGCTATGTCATCTTTCATTGGTCCCGACGTTGTGTGGCTATGTCATGTTTTCACTCGTCCTGACGTTGTGTGGCTATGTCATGTTTTCACCTGACCCGACGTTGTGTGGCTATGTCATGTTTTCACCTGACCCGACGTTGTGTGGCTATGTCATGTTTTCACCTGACCCGACGTTGTGTGGCTATGTCATATTTCCTGCTGATATCGACGCTGTTTCGCTGGTGCTGAAAACGTTGTTCTTTTTAATATCCATGATTCTACCGACGTTAGATTTTCTTATCTAACCCTGGTGTAACAACACAAACTAAAACTGCTCTTTACACACGTTCTTCACAATTGTATGACGTCACGGCAGCAACACCATAGCAACAGGTCGACAATTCAATTACGTCACGTCAACATTGTCAAACTTTCTTCTTTTTATTCATCATACCACTAATTCAGTTTTTAAGACTTTGATACTAGTGTAGTTATCGATCAATTGTTATCAATAACTTGCTAGGCAGCAGAAATAAAGTTGATGAATAATCGTATTTCAAATTATGGATATCCGTACTTCAATTTATGGACAGCCATAATTCAATATACGCACATCTATAATTCAATTCATGCACATTCATAAGTCAATTTATGGACAGCCATAATTTAATTTCTGCACGAAATTTACTCTCAAAACAGGAAATCCTGCTTTTGTCCAATAAGCTTTAAAATATGTCCAAGTAGTTTGGTTGTCCTGTTTCTGACGACCAGCCTTGTACAGAACTTGAAATAATCGTTTTCGCTGTGACTTAACCTTATTTTGCATGTTTGAAACACGTCGAGATAATGTCGATATGTGCTCGACCATACGTACATGTATCATGGTCTATCAGACCACAGTGGCACGTTACAATAATAATACATGAAATGATTAAAATGTATGTAGGTCAGTATAAACATGTATGTAGGTCAGTATAAACATGTGTTATGTATATACTGACCTACATACATTTTTAATCATTTCATGTATTATTATTGTAACGTGCCCCTGTGGTTGTTTATACTGACCTACATACATGTTTATACTGACCTACATACATGTTTATACTGACCTACATACATGTTTATACTGACCTACATACATGTTTATACTGACCTACATACATGTTTATACTGACCTACATACATGTTTATACTGACCTACATACATGTTTATACTGACCTTCATACATGTTTATACCGACCTACAGACATGTCTATACCGACCTACATACATGTTTATATTGACCTACATACATGTTTATACTGACCTACATACATTTTTATACTGACCTACATACATTTTTAATCATTTCATGTATTATTATTGTAACGTGCCCCTGTGGTTGTTTATACTGACCTACATACATGTTTATACTGACCTACATACATTTTTAATCATTTCATGTATTATTATTGTAACGTGCCCCTGTGGTTGTTTATACTGACCTACATACATGTTTATACTGACCTACATACATGTTTATACTGACCTACATACATGTTTATACTGACCTACATACATGTTTAATCCTTTCATGTATTATTATTGTAACGTGCCCCTGTGAACAGACATATCAATACGTTCCTTGTGAAGTAAGGGAAATAACCGATTGTTCTAGACAGAAATCGTGACCAAAAACCTCAGATATACAGATCAGCCTGCCGAGATAATTCATCAATGTCTATATTAACTATCAGGTTACATTTACACAAGTGCTAACAAAGTTAAAATGAACTGTATATAATGATGATGTCATGGTGGAAGTCATATATAGCTCGATATGTGTTCTTGAGTTTAGGTAAAATTCAGGTTAGTACAACGAAATACCCCGGCTTTGCCTAATCGATATCACCGTATCCAGAGAGGGTCACTGTGGAGTAAGGGAAATAACTCTAGTCACAATCCATGACCCAAAATCTCGGATCTACATTGTATTGCGACAAGGGGCGATATTTTATGACGGCATATCGAGATAATTTATCAATTTTTCAACTTCGATCGGACGGGTGTATAATACTAAATTCAGGCGCGGATCCAGGATTTTCGAAAGGGGGGGGGGGGGGGTCCAGTAATTTAGTGATAATGCGAGCCTTTTGTTTTTTGGCGAGGGGTCTGGGGGCCGCCTGGTAGGGGGTTCCAGGGGGAACCATTTGCCAGGCGCGGATCCAGGATTTTAGAAAGGAGGGTCCGGTAGTTTAGTGATAATGCGAGCACCATAGGCGCGAGTCTATTTTTTAAAAAAAAAATTTGACGAGGGGTCTTGGGGCCAAGGCCCCCAGTGGGTCCAGGGCAGCGCCCTGGTAGGGGGTTCCAGGCGAGGCCTTGCAATCATTCGGGATCGTTTTCTTGACAGTAATTTGCACGAATTCATCGAAGCATTCAAAGTTATATCTGACGTGACTTTCATGTGCGAGAATAACAAGTGCAATCAATGATTGCGAAAGCTCACCGGCGGCGGCAATCACACTATGCATTCATTTTTATGTATGTATAAGCATGTCATTTTGAAATTGTATGTTACATAATAAATATATATAATAAGGGTGTGGACTTGCAAGCTTTCCAAAACTAACCCCCAAAATCTTTAAAATTAGTTTTTGTGTCAAAAAAGTAAGTCCACTAAATTGTAAAATGCCCAAAAAAATCACAATTTTTTTCTGCATGATTTTGCCATAACATCACTCCTAGACCTCTAATGAATGTATAAACCAATTTAGAAGGGCATGAGGTGTATACTTTTAGACTTACAAGCTTTCCAAAAACTTACCCCAAAAACTTTGAAGTTTTGGGGTGGGACGCCGACGCCGACGCCGGTGTGACAGCATTAGCTCTCGGTTACTCGTAATCGGTGGGCTAATAACGAAAGTTTGTAACTTGCTCGTGTAGAGAAAGTTATTGACTTTTTGTTAATACACCATATTTATAAAGTCAACACTAAAACAAAAATAAAAGACTTTTAAAACATTTTTTTTCGCTAACGGATCAGAAATCGGAGATCGCAGTGTGTTACGCGTGCGTGACCGTTTATATATATTAAGCTTCAACTTTCGGCCATATTATTTTTAGATTTGATTAAAACATGTTTTATTTGCATCAATATATACAAAAGGATTGGGCAAAGGCTTTCAAACTTATATGAAGCCATTTCCCAATTATATATTTAACAATTAAACGCTTGGTAGATTGTATTTGTTGTCAATATCAATGCAATCTGGGTGACAGATAAATAGAATGACGCCCGTTAGGTAGGGCGTCATGAATATTTATCTGTCACACAGATTGCATTGATATTGACAATAAATACAATCTAACAAACTTTAAATTGTTATATTTACATTAAGATACGTTTAACTTCACTTTCTCTTTGCTAAATCTGGGTTTTAAGTTCAGCTATTCCCCTGTTTGTTCAATTGAAAGAACAGCACATGTGAAATCGATTTCATTGTAGTGCTTGGTTTGCATTCAAATTGATGTGTAATACAAAGCCTCGGCGTGACTATGATCAACAAAGCACCAAAATGACGTCATAATTACGCGATTGTTCCAAGTCGAAATCTTTGCTAAGTTTGATTCACCTGATTGTGACGCTGACGGAAGTGACGTCATGTGATCTGGGCTGCATTTATACAGTGATCAATACCAGAGACATATGTATATAAAAATATGTCTCTGTCAATACCATCTGGTTCCTGAAATTTTTGTCCTGTTATACACAGATGATACTTATCTTTTTCTGTAATAATTACAAAATAAAAAAAAATGAAAAGAAAAAGAAAAAAAGTTAGGCCGTCAAAATTAAAGTTATAATCTTTACACTGATACGGCAGTTATACTCTCAAGATAAACCAAAGTTCTTGGAGTATTAAGTCCTGAAAATTCTCAATTCGACCTGAAGTATCACTTATTACCGCAAAGACATACGGTATTTGTATACGACACGCCTTTTCCCTGTACTTTTCGGCGTTAATTTCATTTCATTGAAGGCACATACACTCAGATAACCACCGTTCGGACATAGATCTCATCAAAAAGAAATTGGGCGTATCTCTCATCAGAGACATAACTCTGCTCTGATGTCCCACCGAAGGAATGGCCCCTTTAAGCTAGCCCCTTCAAATGAATATAGAAACCTATTGTAACAAAGATATTCTATATACATAACATGTAATGTGGACTTAAATGATCTGAATTATTGGTAAAAAAAACGTGAAAGAACAAAGGACACGTTTATTTCAAACTTTGTAAACTCCATGATCTTCAACTCCAAATTTTGCCATTTACGAAAAAAAAAACAAAAAAAAACAACAACACCAATCGTACGTATTACGTAGTCATCAATAATAGTAATTGATGATTATTCACTCGAACAACAAACGGTCATTTTTGTACACGTGTTAACGTTGTTGCAGCAGTACAAGATGGAGAATATTACATTTGGCAATAAACTGACTTTATTTCTATGTTTCTGGTAGCAACAGAATAATCAAACTGAAGATGTGGGACAAACAGCACGACACCTAATTTGTTAGTTACGTGACTCCGCCTATTGATAGATTTCGTCACCCGTCACCGTCTTCCATTGAACACAAGTAGGCGGAGACGCGGGTTAGTTGACAGCTAGACAGGCGCCAAAGTTATATAAACTAATCCAATTAGACTACACCGCAGGTGGGCGGAGTCACGGATAGATGATCTGTCATGTCAGAGATTGCCATTTGTCTCAGTGATTGTTATATTTAATATTAATGCATTTATTGATCACTTCGAAATTGTATGTATGTATTCATGGTCATGATAAAATTCTTAGTTTTTATAAGTTTTTTTATTTCTGGTTTCAGATTTGAATTTCCGTAATTAACATATTAGATACGTGTTCATAGGAAACACAGAGCATGTCTTTATTCTTCTCCATCATAAATGGTATAGATCTAAATTTTCTTTGTGTTATCATGCCAGAAATCCGTAATATTTTAAATTCCCATCATCTGAAACAACCTAACTTTCGGTTATAAAATATGCATAATTCCTTCTTTCCGTCGTCCACCAAACTGTGGAATGATCCAGTATTACTGTAAAGGCAGGCGCGTAGCCAGGCGTAGGGGCGTCCATGTCATTTTGTCAAAATAACTTTTTTTTTTTAAATTTTCATTAGATCATTTTCAAACAAATATTGTTTTAATAATAATATTTAAAAATGTTGAAATTCCTGTGGATGGTTTCCCATCAAACCTTTACATTAACCTGCAATTAATGTAGGTCTATTCGTCGGCGTCTAGATTGTTTGACACTGTATCCGAACGTCTCCAGGTGTCTAGAGATTCTACATGTTATGTCTGTTACGTCATCAGTATCATGCGTCGGCTAAAGACATACGAGGATTGATTGATATGTTGTGAGTCTCGTATTGAAGGAGGTACTCAAGGATGTTCTTTTTAAGTCCTACTATTCTCTGACTATATAGGGGCCATGTACCCAAGGACTGGTCTCATTTGGTTAGTTTATATCGACGAGGTAGCACTTTAAAATAAACAAGACAAGAGGTGAAAGAGCAGTAATCCATTATTTTTTTTACCTAAGGGTATCCATGATGATATGCTAGCAACACTAGGGAAAGATACCCCTTCATATGCTTCAGTCAAAAGGTGGGTGGCGGAATTTAAGCGTGGCCGACAGAGCCATGAGGATGACCCCGTCCTGGATGGCCTGTCAATGTTGCAGCCCCAGAAATGGTCAATATTGTTCATGATATTGTTATGACTGACAGACGAGTCACAGAAAGATATATATCCAGTATAATTGGTATTTCACAGAGAGGAGTACATTCCATTCTGACCAAGGATCTTGCAATAAAAAAGCTTTCGGCTCGAAGGGCACCAAGACTTCTGACAGTTGATCAGAAGCACACCAGGCACATATCTTAGTCAAATGGCACCCATTAGAGGTCGAGTGATGTCCACATCTCACTGACCACATCCCTATTTCACGTACACCCTTTAGTCAAATGGCGCCAATTAGAGGGTGATGTCCACATCTCACTGACCACATCCCTATAACACGTACACCCTTTAGTCAAATGGCGCCCATTAGAGGTCGAGTGATGTCCACATCTCACTGACCACATCCCTATATCATGTACACCCTTTATTCTCGCCCGTAATAGATGTTCTTACTTGGTCTAACACAGTCTCACATCATCTTGGTAAAATACAACTAAATCACCATATATCATCAAACACAAGCTTGTCAATCAACAAACTATACACTTTAATTCAATACCTGGTTAATTCAATATAAAATAATTCTGTTCCTACCACAGAATGCCAAGCTACCTGATATTTTTACATTACGTGTACCCCAATGGAACTTGTCTCTTTACTAACCATTACATAACAGGTAAAACTTTCACATTTTATGGGATTATCTGTAAATGTATTTGATATATCGAGTAACATGTAATTCTGTCACAATGTGTATTCAAAACATACTGGACACGGTATATATTACAAAAAACATCTGTCGATGATGATCACTAAAAGTTTCTGTTCATAAAACTTCACCGAACCAAAACTTCAGCTGTAAACTTCAGCTGCTAGCCTTGATGTCGTGTAGGGCACTAGTCTCTGGACATCCCAAACTAATACCTTATGTAGGGCACTAGTCTCTGGACCTCCCAAACTAATACCTTATGTAGGGCACTAGTCTCTGGACATCCCAAACTAATACCTTGTGTAGGGCACTAGTCTCTGGACCTCCCAAACTAATACCTTATGTAGGGCACTAGTCGCTGGACATCCCAAACTAATACCTTATGTTTATTCAGGGACATACATATACATATGTACGTCCCTGGTTTATAAATGTACGTCCCTGGTTTATCTATGTACGTCCCTAGTTTATCTATGTACGTCCCTGGTTTATCTATGTACGTCCCTGGTTTATCTATGTACGTCCCTGGTTAATCAGTACATACATCTATGTACGTCCCTGGTTTATCTATGTACGTCCCTGGTTTATCTATGTACGTCCCTGGTTTATCTATGTATGTCCCTGGTTTATCTATGTACGTCCTTGGTTTATCTATGTACGTCCCTGGTTTATCTATGTACGTCCTTGGTTTATCTATGTACGTCCCTTGTTTATCTATGTACGTCCCTGGTTTATCTATGTACGTCCCTGGTTTATCTATTTACGTCCCTGGTTTATCTATGTACGTACCAGGTTTGTCTATGTACGTCCCTGGTTTATCTATGTACATCCTTGGTTTATCTATGTACGTCCCTGGTTTATCTATGTACGTCCTTGGTTTATCTATGTACGTCCCTGGTTTATCTATGTACGTCCCTGGTTTATCGATGTACGTCCCTGGTTTATCTATGTACGTCCCTGGTTTATCTATGTACATCCCTTGTTTATCTATGTACGTCCCTGGTTTATCTATGTACGTCCCTGGTTTATCTATGTACGTCCCTGGTTTATCTATGTACGTCCTTGGTTTATCTATGTACGTCCTTGGTTTATCTATGTACGTCCCTGGTTAATCAGTACATACATCTATGTACATCCCTTGTTTATCTATGTACGTCCCTGGTTTATCTATGTACGTCCCTGGTTTATCTATGTACGTCCCTGGTTTATCTATGTACGTCCCTGGTTTATCTATGTACGTCCCTGGTTTATCTATGTACGTCCCTGGTTAATCTATGTACATCCTTGGTTTATCTATGTACGTCCCTGGTTTATCTATGTACGTCCCTGGTTTATCTATGTACGTCCCTGGTTTATCTATGTACGTCCCTGGTTTATCTATGTACGTCCCTTGTTTATCTATGTACGTCCCTTGTTTATCTATGTACGTCCCTGGTTTATCTATGTACGTCCCTTGTTTATCTATGTACGTCCCTTGTTTATCTATGTACGTCCCTGGTTTATCTATGTACGTCCCTTGTTTATCTATGTACGTCCCTGGTTTATCTATGTACGTCCCTGGTTAATCTATGTACATCCTTGGTTTATCTATGTACGTCCTTGGTTTGTCGATGTACGTCCCAGATTAATCAGTACATACATCTATGTACGTCCTTGGTTTATCTATGTACGTCCCTGGTTTATCTATGTACGTCCCTGGTTTATCTATGTACGTCCCTGGTTTATCTATGTACGTCCTTGGTTTGTCGATGTACGTCCCTGGTTTATCTATGTACATCCTTGGTTTATCTATGTATGTCCCTGGTTTATCAATGTATGTCCCTGGTTTATCTATGTACGTCCCTGGTTTATCGATGTACGTCCCTGGTTTATCGATGTACGTCCCTGGTTTATCTATGTACGTCCCTGGTTTATCTATGTACATCCCTTGTTTATCTATGTACGTCCTTGGTTTATCTATGTACGTCCCTGGTTTATCTATGTACGTCCCTGGTTTATCTATGTACGTCCTTGGTTTATCTATGTACGTCCCTGGTTAATCAGTACATACATCTATGTACGTCCTTGATTTATCGATGTACGTCCCTGGTTTATCTATGTACGTCCCTGGTTTATCGATGTACATCCCTGGTTTATCTATGTATGTCCCTGGTTTATCGATGTATGTCCCTGGTTTATCGATGTAGTCCCAGATTAATCAGTACATACATCTATGTACGTCCCTGGTGCTATTATAACTTCCGATAGTGATCCTATTCATCCCATTTGTATGTGTTCACACAATAATACATCCACTCTCTATAATGTTACACAGTGTTCTATGACATCTCCCGCTGTAGTCGACTGGCATATGTTTTTGCTGTTAGGTCCCATGTATCCATATATCTGTCCATGCACATTGCCACACATTTCTGAAAAGTAAACAAAAATACATAAATATATTTAAAACCAACACCAAATAAAAGCAAATGAAAAAAAGCCTCTTTTTTCCTAACAGCAGTGAGGAAGCCAAAGTCGAGTATTCAATGGGGTGATTTTCTTGTTTTTTTTTGTTTTAGCTAATTATACAAATTGTAAATAACTTACAGTTGTACCTGTACTAAGGTCCATGGCTTGTACACACATTGTCATACCTGTTCTGAGGTTCCTGACTTGTACACACATTGTCATACCTGTTCTGAGGTTCCTGACTTGTACACACATTGTCATACCTGTTCTGAGGTTCCTGGTTTGTACACACATTGTCATACCTGTTCTGAGGTTCCTGACTTGTACACACATTGTCATACCTGTTCTGAGGTTCCTGACTTGTACACACATTGTCATACCTGTTCTGAGGTTCCTGACTTTTACACACATTGTCATACCTGTTCTGAGGTTCCTGGTTTGTACACACATTGTCATACCTGTTCTGAGGTTCCTGACTTGTACACACATTGTCATACCTGTTCTGAGGTTCCTGACTTGTACACACATTGTCATACCTGTTCTGAGGTTCCTGGTTTGTACACACATTGTCATACCTGTTCTGAGGTTCCTGACTTTTACACACATTGTCATACCTGTTCTGAGGTTCCTGACTTTTACACACATTGTCATACCTGTTCTGAGGTTCCTGACTTTTACACACATTGTCATACCTGTTCTGAGGTTCCTGGTTTGTACACACATTGTCATACCTGTTCTGAGGTTCCTGACTTGTACACACATTGTCATACCTGTTCTGAGGTTCCTGACTTGTACACACATTGTCATACCTGTTCTGAGGTTCCTGGTTTGTACACACATTGTCATACCTGTTCTGAGGTTCCTGACTTGTACACACATTGTCATACCTGTTCTGAGGTTCCTGGTTTGTACACATATTGTCATACCTGTTCTGAGGTTCCTGACTTTTACACACATTGTCATACCTGTTCTGAGGTTCCTGACTTTTACACACATTGTCATACCTGTTCTGAGGTTCCTGACTTGTACACACATTGTCATACCTGTTCTGAGGTTCCTGGTTTGTACACACATTGTCATACCTGTTCTGAGGTTCCTGACTTGTACACACATTGTCATACCTGTTCTGAGGTTCCTGACTTGTACACACATTGTCATACCTGTTCTGAGGTTCCTGACTTGTACACACATTGTCATACCTGTTCTGAGGTTCCTGGTTTGTACACACATTGTCATACCTGTTCTGAGGTTCCTGACTTGTACACACATTGTCACTAACTTACCTGTTCTGAATTATCTAGTGATGTTCCTGGTTTGTACACACATTTTCTAAAACATTTATCAGCAATGGTCTGAAAAACATCAAAGAAAATAAAATTTAAAAAAAAAATCAATTTTCTGATTCATATGAATTTTCTACAATATTGAGTGCATTGTGTTAATATAAACACAACGTTGATTTATAACACTGTAAACATCAACATGACCGTGATTTATAACACTGTAAACATCAACACGACAATGATTTATAGCACTGTAAACATCAACACGACATGGATTTATAGGTCCGTAAACATCAACACGACAGTGATTTATAACACTATAAACATCAACACGACAGTGATTTATAGCACCATTTTAACATCAACACGACAGTGATTTATAGTAATGTAAACATCAACAGGACAGTGATTTATAGGTCCGTAAACATCGACACGACAGTGATTTATAACACTATAAACATCAACACGACAGTGATTTATAGCACCATTTTAACATCAACACGACAGTGATTTATAGTAATGAAACATCAACACGACAGTGATTTATAGTAATGTAAACATCAACAGGACAGTGATTTATAGCACTGTAAACATCAACACGACAGTGATTTATAGCACTGTAAACATCAACACGACAGTGATTTATAGGTCCGTAAACATGAACAGGACAGTGATTTATAGCACTGTAAACATCAACACGACAGTGATTTATAGCACTGTAAACATCAACACGACAGTGATTTATAGGTCCGTAAACATCAACACGACAGTAACATCAACACGACAGTGATTTATAGCACTGTAAACATCAACACGACAGTGATTTATAGCACTGTAAACATCAACACGACAGTGATTTATAGCACTATAAACATCAACACGACAGTGATTTATAGCACTGTCAACATCAACACGACAGTGATTTATAGCACTGTCAACATCAACACGACAGTGATTTATAGCACTGTAAACATCAACACGACAGTGATTTATAGCACTGTAAACATCAACACGACAGTGATTTATAGCACTGTAAACATCAACACGACAGTGATTTATAGCACTATAAACATCAACACGACAGTGATTTATAGCACCATTTTAACATCAACACGACAGTGATTTATAGTAATGTAAACATCAACACGACAGTGATTTATAGTAATGTAAACATCAACAGGACAGTGATTTATAGCACTGTAAACATCAACAGGACAGTGATTTATAGCACTGTAAACATCAACACGACAGTGATTTATAGGTCCGTAAACATCAACAGGACAGTGATTTATAGCACTGTAAACATCAACACGACAGTGATTTATAGCACTGTAAACATCAACACGACAGTGATTTATAGGTCCGTAAACATCAACACGACAGTGATTTATAGCACTGTAAACATCAACACGACAGTGATTTATAGCACTGTAAACATCAACACGACAGTGATTTATAGCACTGTAAACATCAACACGACAGTGATTTATAGGTCCGTAAACATCAACACGACAGTGATTTATAGCACTGTAAACATCAACACGACAGTGATTTATAGCACTGTAAACATCAACACGACAGTGATTTATAGCACTGTAAACATCAACACGACAGTGATTTATAGCACTGTAAACATCAACACGACAGTGATTTATAGCACTGTAAACATCAACACGACAGTGATTTATAGCACTGTAAACATCAACACGACAGTGATTTATAGCACCATTTTAACATCATAGAATTAGAATGACATTGGAGGCACTCGGTTTTAAAGCATTAGTTTATTGAAGGTAAGTGTATCACAAGTGCAACAATCGTGAAAAACTAATATAAATTTATAACTGATAGGTAAAGAAGGGCTTCAACTCAGGTGAGGTCACTGTTACTATTGGCACATGTCAGGGGTGCCAGCAAATCAAGGGAGACAATCTGCTACATCATGAAAACTGCTGAACGCAGGTTCTTGTGACTTAAATATATATATATAAACATTTTGTCTGTAGAACATTATAGATGAATTCTTATGAGTTTACGGCTAAAGAAAAGACAAAGAATGCTCTTAAAGGACTCGCACAACTAAATCAGCCAATCAGCTGGTGTTTCACCTGAACAAAGTCCTTAAAGAAAATGTGTTTGTTAGGTTTGTAGCTGTTTTTCTGAATAAATAACATATGAAATGGGTACTTTTTATATACGTGAATAAAGAGTAGGGTCTCGAGATTTAGAAAATCAAAAATATACTCCAACCGAAAATAGAATGACGTAGGGAATCCAGGTGTAAAAAGGCGAAAATTCCCCAGGTGGGGGTTCCCCAGTGCATGTAAATGTCAGAGTTACCATCTTTCGAGTACCCGTGTGCTCTTATATGCCATTAAACCTATACAATAACAACATTTATCCGATAGAAAAAACTGCTTTAATTTGATAAAATTTTAATCATTGAACTTCAAATGAGCGAATGAAGGGAGTGTCATAGTGAAACATAAAATAAGTTAAGTGAGAACCAAGCAAGGCATATATGGAAAAAATTTAGGTCGGTTTCCCCGTTTCCCGCAGGTGGGAAAATGGGCCCCAAGGTGAGGCGATAAAATTGGATTTGAAATTTTAAAGATGAAGCCCAAGGGGTAATTGTTCCCCCCAGACAAGTGTTGTACGAGATAGGGTGGGACACGGGCCGGCGAAAGGGCGGGGGCTGGGGGCCGGCTATGAGTGGGTTAGATAAAATGGAAAGTCCGGAGGAGAATGGGGGGCAGGTAAAACAATAAAACCCAAAAGGGGGTTTTTGGAAAAAAAAAAAAAAAAAGAATCAAAAAAGGGGGAAAAATTTAAAAAAAAATAAAAAATAAAAAAAGGGGGGGAAAAAAAAAAAGGGAAAAAAGGGGGGAAAAAAAAGAAGGAAAAGAAAAACAAAAAAAATAAAAGAGGGGAAACAAAAAAAGGAAAAAAAAAAACCCAAGGATTTAAAATTTTAAAAAAAAGTAATGATTTTTTTAAAAAACGCAGGATTTTAGAGAAACAAAAAAAGGGGGAAATTTAAAAAAACGGAAAAAACCAAAAACCCAAAGGGGAATAAAAAAAAAAAAGGGAAGGATAATTAAACAAACAAAGGAAAAAAAAAACGGGATTTCCCTGAAAATCAAACGGGATTTTAAAAAAACACGCAGGAAAGAAAAAATAAAGGGAAGGTTTTGATGAAACAAAAACCCGAAGATTTTAAGCCAAAAAAAAACAACACAAGTTTTTAAGGTGGGGAAAAAAAAAAAGCAGGGGGGTAAAATCAAAAAAATTTTTTTCCCTGAAAATAAAAGAAAAAAAGCCAAAAAAAACTTTTTTTTAAAGACGAAAAAAGAATTTAACACTGTAAATCCCGAAGGGTTTTAACCATGAAACTAAAACAAGGAATAGACAAAAAAAAAAAGGGGGAAAATAAAAAAGGGGGTTTTAAAAAAATAAAAAAAAAAGGGGAAAAAAAAAAGGGGGGATTTAAACAAAGGGTAAAAAACCCAAAAAAAAAAACCCTAAGGGTTTTTTGGGGGCCAAAAAAGGGGGGGGGAAATTTCCGAAAAACACAAAAAAGGGTTTTGGGGAAAAAAAAAATCAGGAAAAAGAAAAAAAAAAAGGAAAATAAAAAAGAAAAAAAAAGGAAAAAAAAAAAAAAAAGACTCCCGGGGTTTAAAAAAAAAATTTAAAGAAAAAAAAAAAGGGGGGAAAAAAAAAGGGAATAAAAAAAAAGGGGGGGGGAAAAAGGGGTAAAAAAAAGGGAAAAAAAAAAAAAGGGGGGGGGCAATCGAAAATGCTGAACGCAGGTTCTTGTGACTTAAATATATATATATAAACATTTTGTCTGTAGAACATTATAGATGAATTCTTATGAGTTTACGGCTAAAGAAAAGACAAAGAAATGCTCTTAAAGGACTCACACAACTAAATCAGCCAATCAGCTGGTGTTTCACCTGAACAAAGTCCTTAAAGAAAATGTGTTTGTTAGGTTTGTAGCTGTTTTTCTGAATAAATAACATATGAAATGGGTACTTTTTATATACGTGAATAAAGAGTAGGGTCTCGAGATTTAGAAAATCAAAAATATACTCCTACCGAAAATAGAATGATGTAGGGAATCCAGGTGTAAAAAGGCGAAAATTCCCCAGGTGGGGGTTCCCCAGTGCATGTAAATGTCAGAGTTACCATCTTTCGAGTACCCGTGTGCTCTTATATGCCATTAAACCTATACAATAACAACATTTATCCGATAGAAAAAACTGCTTTAATTTGATACAAATTTCACATCATTTGAACTTCAAATGAGCGAATGAAGGGATGTTTCACTAGTGATAACATAAAATAAGTTATTTAGTTGTATGAACTCTTAAGGCAAGGTTGCATATTATAGTAATGATAATAATAATTATACACAAGTTGCCGGTTTCCCCCAGCCTCTGCCCTGCAGGTAGGGCATAAGAATTGTACCTGCTGCCCCCATTGCATGATCGTAAGAGGCGACTAAACTTGGGATCTTATCTTTTCTCTTCTTTCTTAACAACTTTCTCCTTCCTAATGTCTCCATTGACAGTGCCTCACTTTTGGCCTTTGGTTGAGCGTTCGCCGCTGTGAGGAAGGCTTTGGGTTCTGTCCCCTGGCCGAGACATGGCCAGACTGAGAGTCTTTAAAAATGGTAGTTGCTACTCCTGCTTAGCGCTCAGCATATTTGGAGTGGGACGACTGGTTCGCCCATTGTCAGTATAATGTGACCAGGTGGGGTGTGCTGCTGAGTGTCTTCGGCGGTATGCTTCAGTGAGGTAGCACTATAAATCGGCAAAAGTTCCGGCCTATCACAAGGAGAATTAACATGAACATACCGCAGCCTCCCAAAACACACATACGCACTCACCACACGCATGCATGTCGCACGCACGCGAGGCCGTCCTTAAATGACCTTAGCTGTTAATAGGACGTTAAACAAAATAAACCAAACCAAATCCCCCAGCCTGCTCAGGGTATAACGAATCTGGTTTGGGTACGGCCTACTGTCACTTTACATTATAACGTTATAGGCCTATTATGTCGGCGTCTTGATTGATTGTGAATTGATTTTGGGGGATACTACATAATTGTAACTGGTGATGCGTGATGAATAAGTACCGAAGCACCGGCAAATATGTACCTGGTGAAAACAGTAGTCGAACCCACGTGTCTGATGTAACACTTTACAATCTTCGTCATTGACGGTTATAAATAATTACCTGCAGTAACATTTGTGCATTTGCTAATGCGATTTCTTGTCTTGCTTGATTCAGTATATCGTCTCGCTTTGACGGATCCATTGTACAGAAAGTTTCGCTAAATTACTGTACCGGCGTTCAGAGTTCGTATAACCTTCGAAGCATGTGTGTTAGATGGGGCGCACCTCGATTTGCCTACTGTCAACTACTGTTCTACTTTTTTCATACGAGAATGTAATAACAGTGGACTCATGTTATATAAAACATTCAATTTGTTTCAGTTTTCTTTTGTTATTTCTATTTTCTTTTGCATTATACTATTAATCTCACACCAACAACTCATAAGAAATGGATATCATCTATCATTGGTGGTTTTCCATCTTAACATCAGAAGTGCAGGCAGTAATTGGCAATAATTAAATCAAGTAGTCCCTGCAAGGTCAATATTGGGCTAAGCTAAAAGGGGAATAAATCTTACGGATAATCAACGGATTGGAGACTCCATTTTTCAAAATCATCTAATGATTCAAATACAAATATACCAACATTATGATATCAGAATATAGTTCGCATGAAATATAATAAGGATTTTGTACTAGAACAAAAAAACACGTTTAGATTTTTTATATGTAAACCATTCCGACAATTATCTTTGAGAATTTGGCTAGTTTTTACTCTGACCCAAAACGAAATCAAGGTGTTCTTAACGCTTAAAATCGATTGGTCCTACGTGATCGAAAATGCATATTTTATTTACATCACACAGCCTTTCATAGCACGGAGCGGTAAGTTATCGTTAAATTAGGAACACGTTATTCTAATCAGGTTGAATGGAACGTTACATTTTGCTCTTATGTACCTATACTTGAGTCTCAATCGAAACAATATAAGATGACGAACACTGATGATCATGATCATGATGCCATGTCGGACTGATGTCGTATGACACAGTGTACACCTTGTTTTGGTGTGTGACTCATTTCAAGACAAACATGTTTCATATGTAAGGCACTGCAATGGTCAGAACTTACAATATCTGATAACGAGAAATTGGTTGCTCGACTGACACAAACGGGAAATCGGACCCAGGTTCCGGATCATTTCGTCATTACCTACATATCCGGTCTTTTAAAAAGTTTAATGTTTGTTTATAATTCGACCGAGTTGAGTGTCCTGCTTGGTGTTGTCAGTATAATATGACCGGTTGGGGTGACCTGCTGGGTGTTGTCGGTATAATGTGACCGAGTGGAGTGTCCTGCTGGGTGTTGTCAATATAATGTGAACAGTTGGGGTGTCCTGCTGGGTGTTGTCAGTATAATATGACCGTTTGGGGTGTCCTGCTGGGTGTTGTCGGTATAATGTGTCTGAGTGGGGTGTCCTGCTGGGTGTTGTCAGTATAATGTGACCAGTTATGGTGTCCTGCTTATGTTTAACTTCAGAGTGGAGAAGTGTCACTTTAATTTATTGGAATGCTGCATTATTATCGGGTGTACCTAATGAGTGACCAGGGAGTAATGAGTGTCCAGGGAGATACTTTTCACGCCCAGGAATTCGTTAATGAAGATTTTTTGAATTTTTTTTCTGTAACGTACATATTGTCCCATTATCTACCACCATGCAAAATCTCACTTCGATCGGACCATTGCATATTATTAAAATGCACCGATGAAGTTGCAGTGCAGCGTGCACTCGGGTGTCCCGGGCGTATTTTTCACGCCCAGGAAGTCGTTGATTTATATTTTTTTATTATTTTTTCTGTAACATACAGCTTATACCTTTATCTAACATCGTGCAAAATTTCACTTCGATCAGAAGAGTGCATAATACTAAATTTTACCATTAAATCTTACGAAGTTGCCCTGTATTTCGGCTGCGGTCGGCATGCGAGTGTCCAGGGTGTACTTTTCACGCCCAGGAAGTCCTGGATATATATTTTTTGATTTTTTTTTCTGTAACATACAGATTTAACCTTTATCTAACATCGTGCAAAATGTCATTGCGATCAGACGAGTCCATAATACTAAATTTTACCATTATATCTTGCGAAATTACGATGAAGTCGCAATGTTTTCCCGGCTGCGGTCAGCACATGAGTGTCCAGGGAGGTTTTTACACGCCCAGGAAGTCGTTGATTTATATTTTTTTATTATTATTTCTGTAACATACAGATTATACCTTTATCTAACACCATGCAAAATGTCATTGCGATCGGACGAGTGTATAATACTAAATTTTACCGTTAAATCTTACGAAGTAGTGTACTCCAAAGATTGGAAGGGAAGTAACTCTATTGTTAAAATAAGAATGTTACCAGACTGCGATGAGGACGCGGTTCTACAAAGAGTCCATTATTTATTTATTTTAAAATGAGTATAACTAATATATTGGCTATATGTAACACATTTACTTTATTTTTTTGACTCTCCATAATTTTATTTTATTTCTTAACTCTAAGATATTGTTTATGATAAAGTTTTTCAAGTATAAAATCAGAATATACTATTTGGAATAATTTCCTCACTTTGCATTAAAACATTATTTATTTGATTATAGATGAAGATGTAATTTATTATAAAACTTATGTTATGTGTATTTTTTACTGAATAATGTCACAATGTTTGATGATGATTTAATATCTTAACCAATTTCTGCATTGTACTTTGCATAATAGTTATTGTTGTAACTCATAATTGATTCATCTATATTCATGTATTATTTTTTATGATATTTATTTATTAAATGTTTGATAATAACTTAATATCTTAACCAATTCATGCATTTTAATTTGCATAGTAATTATTGTAAGTCATGATCTATTCATCTTTATTAATGTATTATTTTTTATGATATTTATTTATTGAATGCCTTTATATGAGTTATATATACTAACTGTTTTAGACTTTTAGTTAATTTTTGTTGTTGTTAGTTACTTAGTTATTGATAAATTGTTCAATTGGATATTTATATAATTACATTTTTTAATAAACTGCTGTAAAACTATTCTGATGTGAAAAATTCTGACAGGATTGCCTGATAATAATGCTATGTACAGTGTGATTTTTGTTTTTAATATGCAGCATTATTTCTTTTAACAGTATAATTACAAATCTTATAAGAGCTTACAATCAATTTATTTTGTATATATTTTTTCTATTGCAATATTCCCTTTAGAGTGTTTAAACTTTGTATGAAACCTTTTGAAAAAAACAAATTTTACTTTTAGAGTATCCTAAACTTTTATTTTTTTGGCAGTTGTCTTGGCATTTCTTACCCTTTTTCCTGTCCTGTCTCTTCTTTAAAAGGTTAAATATTGTGCTAGCTAAAACCAGCTGTACTTCCTCCTTTGTCATTAAGAAATAAAATTTAGAATCATAACAGTAATTTAGAAATTCAACATTCACTGTTTTGTCATGATTATAAAGTTTTTGATGTTCTTGGTTATAAAAGATATATTTGCCTAAAAAATGGGATTCTGTTTCAACGTGGTAAGAATTAAAGTATTCTGTTTCAACGTGGTAAGAATTAAAGTATACAAGTAAATTAAAACAAATACATGTACACATATGTAGATGTTTCTTTTGTGTAAGTATATTATTTATTGTTTTTCTCATTTCAAACATTGATTGTTAACACAGCAAGGAAGTATAAGTACAAGTAGTATAACATAGAAAATGATACAGTAATGTATTAAATAAAGGTATTAGACAACAGACTTTTAAGAGAAATTAAAGGAAGAAAAAAAATCATATCTAACATATGATTCTTTTGAAATGCGTGTATATTATAATCATATAAATTAGAGAGTTTGAAATCTGAAATGAAATACAATTAAAACAGTCAACTGGCATTGGAAACTGTCCTATATCCAACAGTTCTTCAAAATCTATTTCAGAGTTTGAAACTCGAAATGAAATACTGATAAAAACTTGTTGATATAATGATAAAAAGAACGTGCATATGGGATAAGAATGTGAAATGGTATTGAAAACTGTATGAAATAAATGTTTTACATGGAGTGTACAGAGGCGTCCGCGTGTAAAAAATATTATGATCTGTCAAAATGTATTGCAGTATTTCAAAGTTAGAGTCTGCAACCAAATTGTGAATCATGATACGAGATTCGTATCAAATAATAGAAAAAACGGTCGATGGATTTTAACTGAAATAAAAAGTGATAATTCGTGCCATTTCGGGAAGATAAATGTGTACAAGTTTGTACATGCAGGGACATACTATACTCCTACATTTGTTTAACCAAGGACAGATCAATTAAAAATCTTAAGTCCCTTATATCCAAAATAAAAAGGCCACTGATTTTATTTTTTATCCGACCATATTGGGCTGATACCTAGTGTGATTAGAACCATCTTCTTGGGATCTAGATAAACCCTACCCTACCACATTGTTCCGACAATAAACGATCAGTACCTCTAAAAACGGCCCTTTTCAAAGCCGATCCCTTCACGAAATGTGTTAAAAAAATCTCGAAAATGCACAACTTAAATCGATAGAACTTGCACTTCAAAAAGCCAATTGGTGGTATTACGTAGTCATCAATAAGAGTAATTGATGATTATTCACTCGGGCAACAAACGGTCATTTTTGTACACGTGTTGTTGCAGCAGTACAAGATGCAGAAAATTACATTTGGTAATAAAATGACTTTATTTTTTCATGTTTCTGGTAGCAACAAAATATTCTTTTTATATTAGAATAGAAATAAGCAAACTGATGGTGAGGGAGTTACGTGACTCCGCCTACTGATGGCTTTCGTCACCTGTCACTCGTCTTCCATTGAACACAAGTGAGGCGGAGACGCGGGTTAGTTGACAGCTAGACAGGCGCCAAAGTTATATAAACTAATCCAATTAGACTACACCGCAGGTGGGCGGAGTCACCGATAGATGATCTTTTTCACTTGACTCGGTCAATTATTGTTTTATAAAATATTAATGCATTTATTGATCACTTCGAAATTGCAAGAATGTATTCATGGTTTTGATGAAATAATACGTTTTATAAGTATTTTATTTCAGGTTTCAGATTTGGAATTCCACAATTGACATATTAGAGACGTGTACATAATTTGGTTTGATTTATTTTGTTTAACGTCCTATTAACAGCTAAGGTCATTTAAGGACAGCCTCCCGTGCGTGCGACATGCATGCGTGGGGTGAGTGCGTATGTGTGTTTTGGGAGGCTGCGGTGTGTTCGTGTTAAGTCTCCTTGTGATAGGCTGGAACTTTTGCCGATTTATAGAAGAAACGCAGGCTGGAACTTTTGCCGATTTGTAGAAGAAACGCAGAGAATGTCTTTATTCTTCTCTACCAAAAATAGTATAGATATAAATGTTTTTTGTGACATCATGCCAGAAAGATTAGCAGAAATCCGTAATATTTTAAATTCCCATCATCTGAGACAACCTAACTTTCGATTAGAAAATATGCGTATTTCCTTCTTTCCGTCGTCCATCAAACTGGAACGATCCAGATATTAAAGGATTCGTCTACTTAGAAGTTCATTAAAAGAAATATACCTAGGAAGTGTCCAGTAATAAAGGCATCTTGGTGTGTGGCTCCCGCATGTTAAAAATACTGCAAAGCCGTTTGAAGAACCGTGCTAGCTCTCTTAACTATGACCTTTTCAGAGCAAATTTTAAAATTAATTCTCCTGATTATATGTGTGGTAATCCTTGAACGACCCTTAAAGGTCCTTGGTTGTTTTTCTATTTACAATTTACATTGTTATAACCTTTCCGCAAAAATCAAACCTCCGACTTTCTCCTATTGGGCGAACCAGAATACGGCATGTTAAATAAGTCCATAGCCGATTTTAATACATTTATCAGGTATGGCAACGGAGTTATAACGTTACAATTAATTCTGTCATAATGTGTTATATTCTATTTGATTTGCAGGAGATTAATAAATAATTGCTATATTTATTTTTAAGTCGTTAATTGTACTAGAATACTAAAACAATATATTTTTGCCTCTGATTGTACGTTATCTAGCTAGTGTCTAGCTAGATTAGCCGAACACGCGGGTTTGTCACTCATTAAAACTATTTATATTGTAAAAAATAATGTTAGTATTTAACTTGGAATGTATGATTTTCGTATTTATTTTAGAACTCAAAGTTTACGATGTTATTAAACGTTCTAATTACGGAACTGAAACTGAAAGAATAATCGTAACTGATGAAATAGTAAGTTTTTAGTTGTATTTTATTCCGGGTTGCAATATGTTATATTGATCAATTAACAGGGACATGTCAAGTTGTTATGTAAACCAATACAATTACCGGTCACACCGCAGGTGGGCGGCGCTACGGGCTACTTTGTCAGATCACAGGTAGATATAAAATGGCCTGGACAATGAAGTGATCATCGAAGGCTGGATTCAGTAACAAAATACAATAATATACACTCGTCCGATCGAAGTGAAATTTTGCATGGTGTTAGATAAATATATAATCTGTATGTTACAGAAAAAATAATAAAGAAATATAAATTAACGGCTTCCTGGGCGTGTAAAAACCTCCCGGGACACTCATGTGCCAACCGCAGCCGTAATACAGGGCAACTTCCATGTAA